>NW_019154095.1:34694647-34949769 GCF_002288905.1 Enhydra lutris kenyoni
GTGGCTCAGTGGGTTAAAGCCTCTGCCTTCGGCTCAGGTCATGGTCTCAGGGTCCTGGGATCAAGCCCCACATCGGGCTCTCTGCTCAGCAGGGAGCCTGCTTCCTCCTCTCTCTCTGCCTACTTGTGATCTCTGTTTGTCAAATAAATAAATAAAATCTTTAAAAAAAAAAAATCAGTGTTAGGGGGTGCCTGGGTGGCTCAGTGGGTTAAAGCCTCTGCCTTCGGCTCAGGTCATGATCCCAGGGTCCTGGGATCGAGCCCCACATCAGGCTCTCTGCTCAGCAGGGAGCCTGCTTCCCTCTTTCTCTCTCTGCCTGCCTCTCTGCCTACTTGTGATATCTGTCAAATAAATAAATAAAATCTTTTTTTAAAAAAAGGAAATTTAAAAAAAAAAGAATCAATGTTAAATTTTGTCAAATGCCTTTCCTGCATCCATTGAAATGATCCTGTGGTTTTCTTTTTCAGTTTATTAACATGTTGAATTACATTTATTGATTTTCAAATGTTAAACTACCCCTACATTCCTAGGAATAAGCTCACTTGGTCAGGCAGTATTATCCTTTTACTATAATGTTGCATTTGATTTGTTAAGTTTTGCTTAGAATATTTGCATCGACATTCAAAAGGGACATTGGGCTGTCGTTTTCTTGTAATATCTTTTTTTAGGTTTCATAACAATAATACTGGCCTAATAGAACTGGAAAGTACTCCTACTTCTTCAGTCTTTTGAAAGAGTTTGTGTGGAATTGGTATTGTCCCTTCCTTAACTGCTTGGTAGAATTCATCAGTGAGGCCTGGCGTTTCTTTAGGAAGGTTAGGAAGGTTTTAGGTTTGGTTTTGGTTTGTTTTTTTTTTTTAAGATTTTATTTATTTATTTGGGAGAGAGAGCATGAGAGTGGGGAGCGTCAGAGGAAGAAACAGGCTCCCTGCTCAGGACTCTGAGCAGGAAGTCCTGGGACTCCAGAATCATGATCTGAGCCAAAGACAGTCGCCCAACCAACTGAGCCATCCAGGCACCCTGTAGGAAGGTTTTTAACTATAGTTTCAGTTTTGTTAATAGACTTCACATAATCTGTTTTTTCCTTGGGTGAGCTTTGTTACTTTATGTTTTTTGAGGAATTTGCCCATTTCATCTAAAGTAATGAATTTATGAGCATTAAGTTGTTAGTAATATCTCTTTATTATCCTTTTAATATCTGTAGAATCTGTAGTGACTTCAACTCATTCCTGATGTTGGTCATTTGTCTTTTCTTTTTTTTCCTAATCCATCTGACTGGAGGTTTATCAGTCTTCTCTGATAACTACTTCTAGTTTCATTAATTTTTCTCTGCTGTTCTATTAGTATAATATGTTATATAAACAAAAATAATGATATATTATGGGATTTATAACATGAAAAAGTAAAGTGCATTGAAACAGTGACATACAAAATGGAAAGTAAGAAACAGAAGTACACTATTATAAGGTTCTTAAACTTTATATTAGGTGGTATGACATCATTTTAAGGTAGACTGTGTATAAGTTCAACTTTAAAGCAACCAATAAAGGTGCCTGACTGGCTCAGTTGGTAGAGCATACAACTTGATCTCAGGGTCATAAGTTCAAGCCTCACACTTGGGTCATAAGTTCAAGCCCCACACTTGGGCATAGAGCTTACTTAAAAAAATAAAATAAATCAACCAATAAAATAACACAATAGAAAATTATAGCTAATAAGTCAGCAAAGAAGATAAAGTGGAGTAATAAAAAATACATGAAATAGTATCACATTGTGGTTTGATTTGCATTTCCCTAATGACAAATGAAGTTGAGCATTTTTTCATGTGTTTATTGCCCATTTGTACATCTTCTTTGGAGAAATGTCTATTCAGATCCTTTGTGTGTTTTTTAATTGGGTCTTGTGTGTGTGTGTGTGTGTGTGTGTGAGACTCTTTTTTTTTTTTAAATAAACATATAATGTATTTTTATCCCCAGGGGTACAGGTCTGTGAATCGCCAGGTTTACACATTTCACAGCACTCATCATAGCACATACCCTCCCCAATGTCCATATCCTAATTGGGTCGTTTTATTATCAAGTTATAAAATTTCTTTTATATATCCTAGGTACCAGTCCTTTATGCTGTATATGATTTGCAAATATATTCTCCCATTCCCTGGGAATGGTATCTTTACCATCTTTCTTTATGGTATCTTTTGTAGCCTAGAAATCTTTCATTTTAATGTACTCTAGTTTATCTCTTTTTTCTTTTGTGGCATGTGCTGTTGGTACTATAGCTAAGAAATCCAAGGTCACAAAGATTTTTTTTTTTTTTTTCTTAAGTAATCTCTGTGCCCAATATGGGGCTTGAACTCACAACCCTGAGATGGAGAGTCAGATGCTCTACCGATTGAGCCAGCCAGATGCCCCCAGAGTCTCAAAGATTTGCTCCTATTTTCTTCTGAGAGTTTTATCGTGTTAGCTCTTACCTTTGGGTCTTTTTGAGTTAATTTTTATGTATAGCCTAAGGAAAAGGGAGCTGCCACTTCATTCTTTCCCATTGAACTTTTTTGTACCTTCACCTTTATTTTTCAAAGGTACTTTTGCAGACCATAGAGCTTTAGCTTAATGGTTTTTTCGTTCGATACTTTGAAGATATTGCTCCACTGTCTTTACTTAGACTGTTTCCAATGAGAAATATAATGTCATCCTTATCTTTGTTCCTCTGTATGTAACATGTTTTTTTTTTTTCCTTTAGCTACTTGCAAGGTTTTCTTGTTATCACTGACTTTGAGCAATTTGATTACGATATGCCTTGGTGTAATTTTTTTTTTTTTTTCCACATTTCTTGTGCTTGGGGTTCATTGAGCTTCTTGGATCTGGGGTTCTAATCAAGTTTAGAAATTTTTCAACTATTGTTTCTTCACATATATTTTTTGCCTCCCCCTTTCTTTTCTCCTTTGGGGACTCCAGTTACCTATTGGTCTGCTTGAGGTGATTCTACAGCCCACTGATGCTCTTTTTAATTTTTATTATTTTTTTTTTCCTTCTCTGTGTTTCATTTTGGATAATTTCTTCAAGGTAACTAAGCCTTTCTTTAGCATTGTCTAATTTGCCATTAATCCCATCAGTGGATTTTTCATCTCCTACATGGTGATTTTCATGCCAGTTGAGTCTTTTTATATCTTCCATGGCCTTCTGTAGTTTTTATATATGGCACACGGTTACAGTAACTTAATGTGCTGCCTACTAATTCTATCATCTTCTGTCATCTTTGACAGTCTGGGACAATTTCAGCAGATTGATTTAACCCCTCATTATGTATCATATTTCCTGCTTCTTTGAATGTCTGATTTTTGTTTTTTGGGGGGTTTTTTGGTTTTTTGTTTGTTTGTTTGTTTGTTTGTTTGTTTGTTTTGGACTGTCAAATATTGTGAATTTTCTTTTTGGGAGCTGGTCATTTTCGTATTCCTATAAATATTTTTGAGCCTTTGTTTGGAACACAGCTAACTTACTTGGGGCGGTTTGATCTTTTTAGGTCTTGCTTCTAAGATTAGTTGGTGTGCCTAGAGCAGAGCTCAATTTAGGGCTAATTATTCCCTATTACTGAAATAAGGCCCTCCATGTACTCTACCCGGTGCCCCATGAATCCTAAGCCTGCTTGGTGGGAATAGGCACTATTCCATCCCCTCTGTGAACATCAGGCTCTGTTTCTTCTAATCCTTTCAAACAGTTCTGTCCTGAGCCAGGAGTGATTTCCTTACATGCATGCACTGATCTGTACCCAGCCGAGTTCTGGAAGGGAGCCCTTCACAACTCACCAGTGGTCTCTCTGTGTGCAGCTCTTTCCTCTCTCAAATTCTGCCCTGTGAACTCTAGCTACTTAGACTTTCCAGATCCTTGGTTCCTGTCTTCAACTCAGGTCCACACTCTTCCTGCATTCGCCTTTCCCATGCCACATTCTAGAAACTTTAGCTGGGGCAGTTGTGGGACTCACTTCATTTGTTTCTCATCCCTCAGAGATCACTATCTTTCATTGCATGATACTCAGTTCTTTTACATCACCGTTTCATATATTTTGTCCATTTCGATGTTCAGGTGGGAGGGTAAATCTGATCCCTATATTTCCATCTTGTCGGAAAATAGAAGTCTATTGTATTATTTTTTTTTAAGATCTTATTTATTTATTTGACAGAGAGAGACACAGTGAGAGAGGGAACACAAGGAGAGGGAGAGGGAGAAGCAGGCCTCCCGCTGAGCAGGCAGCCCGATGTGGGACTCCATCCCAGGACCCCAGGATCATGACCTCAGCCAAAGGCAGCCGCTTAACGACTGAGCCACCCAGGCATCCCTGTTGTATTATTTTTAAAAGCTATTTCGTATTAGGTGTCAGGGGAGTAGGGAGCCTATTTATACTTAATAAGTGGACAGCAAGACAATCAGCTTTTTATTGGAGAAATAATTAAATTAGATTCCCTTTCTCACAGTGTAAATTCCAGTGAGATTAAAGAATTTTTTATTTTTATTTTTTAGATTTTATTTATTTATTTGATAGAGACAGCGAGAAAGGGAACACAAGCCAGGGGAGTGGGAGAGGGAGAAGCAGGCTTCCTGCCCAGCAGAGAGCCCAACACAGGACCTGATCCCAGGACCCTGGGATCATGACCTGAGCTGAAGACAGATGCTTAACAACTGAGCTATCCAGGTATCCTGAGATTAAAGATTCTTAACTTGAAAATCAAAATTGTGAAGTATTAGAAGAAAAATAGGAAGATATTTTTTCAGGCTGGTGAAAGACCTTTCTAAATAAAACAAAGTCTGAAAGCCATTAAAGAAACAATTAGCACATTTGCTTACATAAAAATTAAAGCTTTCCATATGTCAAAGCAAAAGGGAAACACAGATTGGTAGTAAAATAATGTTTTTTAAAATGGGAGGAAGTTAATGTCCATAATATATAAAGAATTTTTTTAAAAGATTTTATTTATTTATTTGACAGAGACAGCAAGAGAGGGAACACAAGCAGGGGGAGTGGCAGAGGGAGAAGCAGGCTCCCCACTGAGCAAGGAGCCTGATGCAGGACTCAATCCCAGAACCCTGGGATCATGACCTGAGCCAAAGGCAGATGTTTGCTTAACAACTGAGCCACCCAGGTACCCCTAAAGAATTTTTTAATGCATGAGAAAAACATAGGGAAAAACTAAGAACAGGCCATTTATAAGGATAAAATATACAAAAGACCAGTAATCAAACAAAAAATGCTTACCCTCAATAAGAGAAATGCAAAATACAATAATAAATTCTACTTTTCACCAGTCAGGTTTGCAAAAAGTAAAATGTCTGCTAATATCCAGTGTTTGAGAGCATGAGTAAATGAGCACTCCACATTTTGCCAGGAAGATTCTAAAATGGTAGGGCTTTTTTGGATTTCTAGTATCTAACACAGTTTTAATTGTACTTTGTCCTTAACTAGTAATTTCAATTCTTGGTACTCATGTATTCTATAGCAACTTGTATATGTGCACAAAGATCTGTTTCTAAGCTTTGGTTTTGTAGTTAAAAAAAAAAAACAAGGTTAATAAGAACAATGTTAAGGAAATTGTGATCATCTGTTCTGTGGAATGTTGCAGTTGTTAAAAGTACCAGGAGATTTATGGTACTAATGTAGAAAAAGTCTCCAACATGTATTGCTAACTGGAAGCAAGCAACCCATAAAACATTTACTATGATCCAGGGTGCCTGGCTGACTCAATTAGTGGAGTGTGTGACTCTTGATCTCAGGGTTATAAGTTCAAGTCCCACGTTGGGTATAGAGATTACTTAAATATAAAAGGTTTGGGGGGGGGGACCAGTATGATCCCATCTATATGTTATTCCAAAAAATAAAAAGAAATTATACATCTGGGGGGGTGGTCTATGTGATTGGATGGAAATACACTAAAATGATCTGGAAGAATCCTCAGCCCAGTGGTAACAGTGGTAGTTTCTAGGGTGAGAGACTCTGAGTTTTTACTGCATGTGCTTCTATATTGCTTTTTTTTTTTTTCTCCACATCAAGCATATCTGCTTTTAGTCTGTTTTTTAAGTATATATATTTTTTAAATATATACTTTAAAAAAAGTAGCCTAAGCTCAAATTCAGCATTAAGAATATGGAGTCATGGGACACCTGGGTGGCTCGGTCGGTTGAGCCTTCTGCTCAGGTCATGATCCCAGGGTCCTGGGATTGAGTCCCACATCAGGTTCCTTGCTCAGCGGGGAGCCTGCTTCTCCCTCTGCCTGCTGCTCCCGTTGCTTGTGTGCTCTGGCTTTCTCTCTCCCTCTCACACATACACAAATAAATAAGTGAAAAACCTTAAAAACAAACAAACAAACAAACAAACTTGGAGTCATGGGGTACCTGGGTGGCTCAGATGGTTAAGCATCTGAGCATTTGGCTATGGTCATCTCAGGGTCCTGGGATGAAGCCCCATGTTGGGCTCCCTGCTCAGCAGGAAGTCTGCTTGTCTCTCTCCCTCTTCCCCTCCCCCTCAACACACACACTCTCTCTCTCTCTCTCTCTCTCAAATAAATCTTCAAAAAAATATGATGGAGTTTGCCATTATTTAAATCACAGCTCTAATATTTGTTTTGTAAACTTGAATAAACTTTATCCTTTCTGAGCCTCAGTTTCCCCAGCTGTAAGGTGGAGGTAATAATAGTGCTTCATGAACCATGGTTAAGATTGAAAAGCAGTAATGCATGTATACTGGTTAGCAAATTGCCTGTTTGATGAAAGCAAGCTGCTGATGTTGCTGCTTCTGTCTTCGCTCTGTACCTGAGGCAAGAGTGATATTTCATGTCACATGCATCTTTGGGAAAGGAGATGGTTTCTCCCTTAGCTGTCGTTCTGTCGTCCTGGTTGAACGAGAGCACCCCTGTCCCACAGTTTAAGAACATGGTGTTATCCTGCCAGGGAAGCACTTGGGCCTCCATAGTTGTCCTTTCTTTATTGTCATCTTGACCCGGTTCTCGCATGTGAACTGACATACAGTCCCATCAAGCCTGCTCTCGGGAATCTGCACAATTTCTAGCCGTCTTGAATGCATGTGCCTCCTGGTTGCGGCAGGACACTGTTTCCCTGATGGATCCTTTCCAACGAGGTAGCAGTAAGCTGACATTCAAACTGACATCTAGTAAAACCATCTCAGAAGTCTGAGCATAAGTCTGTCTTGTTCTTTTTCTGGGAAATCGTTCTTCCATCCACCAAGTCAAAAAGATTGGTTGTATGTTGCTTGCTACAGTACGGTGAATGAAGAATTACCTTGCCTCTTTCTCGTTTCAGCTGTCCCCAATCTCTTCATGCTGGAAACAGTGGATTCTGTGAAGTTGGCAGATAAAGTGAACAGTTCATGGCAGAAAAAAAGTTCTCCTGTAAGGTTAAAGGTTATGGTCCAGGTGAATACCAGTGGAGAGGAGAGTAAGTGACCCGACCTGAATTGTAGATTTTTCTTCCCCTTAGTATGGTTGAAGGTCTGGAAGAATGCCAGGCCTAAGAATCTGATAGCTAAGGGTCTAGAAGGAAATCACAGGCCTTTAAGTAAGCTGTTTCCTGTAGGATCTAGATGGCACAATGACCTCTAAGCCAGTCCACGTATAACTCTTTCTTACATTGTGGTTTGTTAATTCTTAGTTTTTTGGTGGCCCAGAATAGGACAAGCCAAGAAGGGAACTGTAACTTCGATCTCCTGAAAATTCCTAGAAATCCGTCACTGCTGAAGGAGATAGCACAGTTACAGGTGTAACACTCAGGTGTTAAAAAATTACTTAATGTTACATGAGGAGGGAAAAGAAGGAAGTCACCTGAGCGCCAGTTAATGAATACCTTTAAGGGGTTTGGGTTGACAGTGTAACCTAGTGAATAGAGCAGGAGCTTTGAAATCAGACCTCGGGTTTGAGCTCCCGCACTTTCCAGCATTGTAACCTCAGGCAAGTTATCTAACCTCTCTGTACCTCAGTTTCCTTGGCGGACCATGATAATCACAGTGGTGCCTACGTCAGAGGGTGTTGTCAGGATTGAAAGTGGTAGCGTGGGCAGAGCTGCTGGCAGGGAAGCCTGCACATCTCACTTGTTAGCACTTGTTAACAGTAAGTGTTCACAGACGGGTCGTTTGCTTACGACCAGCAGAGCCCCAGGATTCGCCAGACGGTAACATGAAGGAACACAATGCAGCCTATCTTCTAGATAGGCCCTCGGGCCAGGCTTCCTGGCTTTAAATCCCAGTTGCGCAATTTCTAGTTGTGGGACCTTGGACATGGCACTGAGCCTCCCTGTGCCTCAGTTTCCTCATTTTTAGAGTGGAGACAGTAAGAGTACTTATTGCATAGTTACTGTATTAAGTGAAGAGCTCTTAGAACTTGGCACATGTGCCTGACACATAAGTGTTTTGTAAATTGTAACAATTTTTATTTCTTTACGCACCTAGATTATATGTTATCAGTATAGGTATGTCTGAAACTGGCTCCAGGGGAAGTCTATGATAGCATTTCCTGATAATTGGCTATATTAGGCTGTAATTAAAGATTCAAGTGGACATTCGTAGCATCTCCATTTGATAAATGAGGGAAAGAGAACATCCATATTCCTTATAACGGCGTAACAAATCATCATTTACTACAGACTCCTCCATTTGTTAATTAGCAAGTTCCATTAAATTTTACAAATACTTAGTGAAAACTGTGATATGTAC
The DNA here is from genome assembly GCF_002288905.1 of Enhydra lutris kenyoni. Taxonomy (NCBI): domain Eukaryota; kingdom Metazoa; phylum Chordata; class Mammalia; order Carnivora; family Mustelidae; genus Enhydra; species Enhydra lutris. Next base: position 34,703,357 of record NW_019154095.1, read on the forward strand.
TTTATTTTAAAATGTTTACAGCTCTAATAAGTTAATGAAACAATAGATGTACCAGAGCTGGGAAAAGAATTCCCCAGTGAATCTGGCGTTTTGACAGTGTGAGTCTTCTTGGTGTCCCAAGAGAGATAGTGTTTTTTTTCTCTTCCCTCTGCTCTAGCTGTTCTCAGCGCAGATCACGGAGATTCAGATGATTAATACTCAATTCCTGACCAGAAGGGAAACAACATAAACAAAGGCCACCAAAATAAAATTACTTTTTAGGACTGAAGGATACTTTTTTTTCCTCTCTCCCAAGAAGCCCTCTAGCCCAAAAGTCACCTCCTTTTTAAGGAAGGGGTAGAAATGAAGCCTTCCTCTGGCTACTTCAGACATGTTGGTACAAGTGTCTTCTGTTCCTTTTTGTGAAGGTAAACATGGCCTTCTGCCTTCAGAGACAGTAGCCGTGGTGGAACACATAAATGCCAAGTGCCCCAGCCTGGAATTCGTGGGGCTCATGACCATAGGAAGTTTTGGCCATGATCTTAGTCAAGGACCAAATCCAGACTTCCAGGTACTGGGGGCCAAGGATGGGGGTATTGCTTGCATGTTAAGGAAGCATCTTAGTGAAATGCTGTTGCAAGGACAGGCTGTCATGATAAACTTCAGCGACATCCCAGATATTGCCTGTCAGGGGTTATGACCCTCTTCGAATTCTTCTTGTAAGGGAAGAAGAAAGTAAGTTTCCAAAACCTCACAGACCTTTCTCAGCCCCACTTGAACCTGGCTAAAACACAGTCTTCAGAGAAAACCAGTTCTTTTCTTCCTTTTCCAATGGCTGATGATTTTGTTTTGTTTTGGGGGGGCTTTTTTTTTTTGTTTTTTTTGAAAGCAGGAGCATTTGCTAAAAAAAAACTATTTCGGTAACTTCTGAAAATTTTGACAGGCCTTGAAACCACAAGGAATCGATAATCTTTGGCAGAGATGTTCAAATTCAGCCACTTTCAGGCATCCTTAGGGAAGGCAGGAATGAAATAAATGTCACACTTGTCTTTCTGTCAGGTGTTACTGTCCCTCCGAGAGGAGCTGTGTAAAAAGCTGAGCATCCCCACTGAGCAGGTTGAGCTGAGCATGGGCATGTCCATGGACTTCCAGCATGCTGTGAGTGTCCTCCTGGGGGCCTTTATCCACCTCTAGGGGAGGGTCTGAAAGGCCACAGCAGGGAGTGGTTTTTGTCAGAGAAACCTTCAAAAATGCCTCATCGTAGCAATAGGGTCCCAAGTAGCAGTGGCTCTCACCTGTTCCAGCATCCCCCACCCCCTTCTTTTTTGAAATTAAATGTATGGAAATGATAGCTTTGACGCATAGCTTTTAACTCAGTACGATTCCCTGAGTGGATTCTAAAGAACGAAGAAGGGGCTCCTGGCTGGCCCAGTCAGTAGAGCACATGACTCTTGATCTTGGGGCCATGAGGTCAAGTCCTACAGTGGGTGTAGAGATTACTTAAAAATAAATAAAATAAAATAAAAATAAAATATTTATAATTTTTTAAAGTTTATTATATATGCTTTTTTGGAATAGTAAATAACTTGATAAAGTGCTAAAAATCAAAGTAGAAACTTGACTCTGTGCATCCAGTAGTTGCATTCTTGAAAAATCACATAAACCGAAACAGTGCAAAAATACTTTGTGTTTATAAGTATGATGGAATTCAATCCTGTGCTCAAACAATCAGGAGGAGGTATTTTCTTTTTTTTTTAATAAAGATTTTATTTATTGACTTGTCAAGAGAGAAAGAAAGAGAACAAGCACAAGCCGGGGAGCCACAGGCAGAGGGAGAAGCAGGCTCCACCCTGAGCAGGGAACCTGATGCAGGACTCAATCCCAGGACCCTGGGGTCATGACCTGAGCCGAAGGCAGACACTTAACTGACTGACCACCTAGGCGCCCCAGGAGGAGGTTTTCTCATCTGCCTAATCATGGAGCATCAGGAAGGGCTGTGGGCTGTGAGACCTGTCCATTGTGCCACCATGTCTCAGTCAGAGTGTGACCTTTCACTCCAGCCCCAGATAAGCGGCAGTTGTCTTCCCTAATCATGGTGACAGCCATGGACAGGCTTACTGATTTCTCAAACACACCCTGGAGGTAGGATCATCCCAAGGTTAACCACTGCCCTGTAGCCCTCTTCAGCTGCGTTATCATCGTTCTTCATAGAACCCCTCATGAGCCACAGCGACAGGCATGGCTTCAGCGTTGGCTGCCTTATTTCAAACTCGGTCCCAGTACTTTCTCTTCTTTCCCGCAGATTGAAGTAGGATCTACGAATGTCAGAGTAGGAAGCACCATTTTTGGAGAGCGAGATTACTCCAAGAAGCCTGCCCTGGACAAGTCAGCAGCCGACCTGAAGGCACCAATGGAGGTGGCGCAGGCGCACTGAGGCCAGGCACAGCCAGCAGTGTGCATGGGCCGGGGCCGTCCAGGAGGACAAACTATGCACTCACTTGGATTTCCATCTCAATGTTCCCTATGTTACAGCACAGCCGTGCTCTCCTTGTGACCCTCAGAGAGCGTGCTGATGATGACGTGTGTGGATGGAAACCATCTGTACTTAGTATCTCACCCAAAAAGTTCACTTCAGGTAGTGGCTTTGGATTGGATCTCAGAAATCCAGACATTTCTGCAGAACACATATCAAGTCAGTAGCCAGGAATTGAGTTCAGTTTTGAATCTTGCCCAGGAAAAACAACCAACTCATGAATGCCTTCCCCAGGTTAAAATGTGGCCACTGATGCCTGTAATCACCAGAGTGAGAGGGATTTGCGTTTGTCGTCCCCTTTCATAGAAAATTCTCATCACACAAACCCCTAGTGAGTAATTAATTGTCTTTGCTGCTCTGGAGCAGAGTAATCGCTGTCCCCAGTTTCCACCCCACCCAGTAAATATTTGTGCTCTGGAATGACAGTACAGGTGACTTCTGGAACTGGCTCAAGGCAGTGCTCCAAACCCAAATCATGGCTCATGAGAGTTTATGGCTTTGGCCACCTTGTGGTATTGACCCTGAAAATGACAGAGGTAACATAATTGGGTTTGAGCCTTTCTAACATCTTCCTCAAGAGACAGGGCTTTGAGCTTTCTCCCCTGGGCTCTCCAGTGAGGAAAATTTAATGCTGTGATTTCTTTTACACCATAATTCTCTTAATGGTGGTTTCTTATCAAAGACGAGTGAATCTCATCGCTTCCCAGAAATTCCTTCAAAGCCACTTCAGGCTCACAGTTTCAACAAGGCCTGGCTTTGAGGTTCCCACCCCTGCAGAGCATTTTCCAGGCCCATCTATATGTACCCTCCCCTCCCCTGCTGTACTGATAAGCCAGAATTTTGCAACTTCTTGGTTGTTAATAAAGTAGCAAGAGCTTCAAAAACTAGAAAGCACAATTCTCAGATACTCATAACAGTCTTTATTCAAGCCCCAGTCTTTTATCTCACGAAATAACTCAGAACCTGTTGCTACTGCTGAATGTAATTTTGTAAAACTTAAAACCATTATGATGCCTGTATTCTTTCAATCAGAGCTATATGATGTTTCAGAGTGTGTTAAATAAAAATGTGAGTTTGAAATATACCATCTGTTCCGATTACAAAGCAATTAAAGTATTTATTTTTTAAGACCTGGTGTAATGAGTGAGTCTAACAGGAGCGAGGCATTGGAACCAACAGGGAGTCACTGTGCCCATCACTTGACACGGTGCCAGCCCAGCTTTAGAAGAGGACTTGCCCTGGCTCAGAGATGCAGCCAAAGCCGCACCGTGGATGAGAGAAGAATTCTGAACTTCTAAAGGCAAGAAAATGAAATGTTGGCATTTCAGGAATCCCAAAAGGAAAGCAGTGTTACTTACCTCTTGCCACAAGAACCTCTACTTTAGGTGGCCTCTAGGTGGCGACATTGGCTAACCTGTGGGCAAGTACCAGGGCTCCACCGCGCACATTTCTTGGGAGGGGCCCTCACCCTGAGTCTTACCCCTTCAGAGGTCAGGAAAGGAGGCCAAAGAGAACATCATTTTTCCAAGTAATAGGGCTGACTCTTGAAAAGCCACTAGGTTCTTCCAGATACCTCATTTCTTTGCTAACCGGATAGGGGTCCGAGGATGGCTGTGGAACTGGGAAAAGTGAACTTGTCTAAGCTTTTTAATAAAGAACTCTCCAGATTGAGAACAATGAAGGAGGCAAGCCAGAGGAGGCTGAGTCAAACCCAGATAAGGAAAGGAAACTAAAGTAGGTCTGTCCAGTGTTCCCACAACAGGCCAGGACCTTTGGCAAAGAGAAAAGCCAGCAAAATGGTGACTTTGATTTTTGGTACACGTGACAGGCAGCAGGTCGGAATCCTCCCAGATTTTCCTTAGATGGGTGATAGCATCCACAGCAAGTTCCTGAGTCACAACAGCACGCTGTTCTGGGACAGACTGACCATGTGGCCTAGCGTTCTCTGTCCCTGCCATCAGGCCCTTGGCTGCTTAGTACCAGCCTCAGAGGGTTCTGATGCTCAAAGGCTCCCAATCATCCAGCATGTCTTTGTCCTTGCAAACATCCTCAGAGATTCCAACCACTGCATCTCTTAATTACTCAAATCTTAATTACTCCCCTGTCCCTTTTATAAACATGCCTGGCCCGTACAGCACTCTCCCCTATATTCTTTCATTTTGCCCTCACAAAAGCTGGTGGGGTAATTTTGGCGACATGCTGGTGTCCCTTTGTGGACAGGGCTCTGAGTCCCAGAGAAGGTTCTGTGCTCCTTTCCTGAGGTCCCAGTGGGTTGGTGACAGAACGAGAAACTCAAGGCTCTTAACTCCCAGTCTAGAGCTTCACTACACCACACCGGTATCTTCTGTCACCTCAGGCTTATTGTAACAATTGCCAAACAGCATATTCTTAGATGTATAGGTTTAAGTTAAGAGAAGTGTATTACTAAAACAGAAATGTGTGTTTTTAGTCTATTATAATTGTTGAGAACTGACACATCTTTAATGCAGAACAAACTCTGAAACCGCAAGCAGTGGGGATGAGCAGGGAGGAGAGAATTAAACCCAGGCCGAGTGGAATTAGCCTCCCCCTTCTGTCATCCTGTTTCCCTAACACACACATTCCTCCCTGGATTCAAACTATCCCACGGGCTTCTGCGAGGCCCCGATCATGCCAAGCTGTGCCCTTTTCCCTCTAGAGCCAGACTGGCAGATGATTCTGTTCCCCGTGGCTACATGGGAGAAATGAGCTCAAATGGGCCATTTCCAAAACCCAAGACACCCCTGCACCAAAGCTCCAGACAGGAAGGACTCGCCCACCAATCAGAAGGGCTATGATAAGGGTGGGTGTCGCAGGCGGTGCAATTGGAACCGATTTGCTCTGGGAACTGTGACCGTCTTTACCATGAAATCAGTTGAATGCTATTACATCAGCCTTATGACTAAGGGCAAAAGAATCTGAACTGTCCACCAAGAAGCTTTAGGAATCTGCCCTCTCCCCTCAAGAAGCATGTAGGTAAAGAAAGGGGCTTCCTTGGGGCGCCTGGGTGGCTCAGTGGGTTAAGCCGCTGCCTTCGGCTCAGGTCATGATCTCCGGGTCCTGGGATCGAGTCCCACGTCGGGCTCTCTGCTCTGCAGGGAGCCTGCTTCCCTTCCTCTCTCTCTGCCTACTTGTGATCTCTGTCTGTCAAATAAATAAATAAAAAAAAAAAAAAAAAAAAAAGAAAGGGGCTTCCTTGTAGACACAGTCCTGTATCACCAAGCATCCACTGTGGCCCTGTGGAGTTGGGTGGCTAGTCACAGGGTAGGGGGGCCCTAACCTTCAGTTCCTCTCCTAAAATCCCTTCAAGGGCCCAAGGGACCTCAGAGCTCACACTCTTTTCCCTGTGAAGTCCAGGACAGATGAGCTGAAATGGAATATGCTAGGGACAAAGGGGAGGGGGTTTGGGGCACATTTCTTGTATTTAAAAAGATGTTTTCTGAGCTCACAAAGGAGCAGAAGCCACCCCTTGGGGACCTGAGTGTCTTCTCCAAGCTGGGGCTCCCGGGGTTCCCCAGCACTCCCTGCCAGCGCCTGCCACACCCATGCCCCAGCCCAGCTCCCCTGCTCTCTGGCTCCAGAGCAAAGCCTGACCCAGCTGCCAATCTCCCAAATAAAATCAATCTGTGACCTTACTCACCAGCTGTACCGAAGAAACTAGCATAAACTAGGGCCAACTTTGAAGCCAAGAAGGGAAGATGAGAAGTTGGGAGAGAGAGAGAAAGAGGGGGGATAACTTGGCTGGACTTGAAAGGTGTCTTGTCTGTCTGTTCCCCATTAGGCGCAATTCTCTTGCAATCTGCAGCCTCGACATAATTCTCTTGACCAGAAACTCTCCAGAGAGTTAGTGTCAGAAGGAAAAACAAACAGAATAGCATCTCTGACAGCAAAGTCACTTAAAAACCTATTTGGGGGGAGGGAGGGGAGAAAAGAGATGTCAGCACATGGGGGAAGGCACTCCACCGTGGGCCATGTGTGGAGACGCACTTACTGGGGGACAGGACAAGGACAGGACCGGGAGCCCAGGCTGGGACAGCACTGGGAAAGGAAGATCCCAAGTCCTCTATCCTCTGAGCCCCCTTCGAAGCTGAGGCGTTGTACTTCCTCTGGCCTTCTCACCTGTGCACCCAACACTAAAATCCACAGTGCTGGGCTCTTTGCAGCCTGGGGGTTGCCCCAAGAGGGATTGAGAAGGACTTTCTTTGGAAAATAAGTGGTCCCCTGTCCTGCCTCATTTTCCCATTCCTGACCATCCCCCTGACCCCCTCGAAGCAACAAAAGACCCAGGACCTAGCTCTCACCTTAAGCTGGGAGCCAGCTCCCAGGCAGCAAAGACCCTTCTCCCCAAGGCCCTTTGACCTGCCTTAGAGCCAAACCTCCTAGGGTGGGGGGAGGCAGGCCCCTCGTCTGCAGGAGTGGGGGTGGGGGGGGGTGTAAGTACCAGGGAGTGGGGGATACAGGGCGGGAGAGGGCACGGCTCTGGGCTCAAGTTTCTGGGGCCAGCGTCCTGTTAGAGGAGAATGCTTTTTTTAAGGGAAGAAAAACTAATCAGAAGAAAGAAGTCCCTGCCTTTCGGACTTGTTTATTACTAGGATATCTGATTTCAGCAGAGGAAGCAGGCACCGAAGCAAGGTTTTTATTGGCCGTGAGCAAGAGGAATTCAGGGTTTGCCTCTGATTTGGCTTCCCCAGAACACGCAGTGCTGAAGAGTGCCCGCTGCTTTCAGGGAGTAGGTCGGGGCTCGGGGAGAGGGCCCCCAGAACTCCCACCTTCTGCAGGCTGACTAAAATTCCCCACGGAAGATGAGGGCCGAGCAAGGGGCCCCGCGTGGAAGGTGGCTTCATAAACATTTCAGAGAGGAGAGCGAAATAGGGGACAAACGTTATGAAGACGGTTAGGGATTGGCTCCAGGGGGGCGCGAGTGCCCCCCTTCTCCGCGTGGGGACCTGGAGGAGGGCTGGCCTGGTTTGGATGAAAGCGCAGTGTCTCTAGCTGACAGAGCTGGGCGGGCTGAAGCCTCGGGGCCCGGGCCTGATGGTTTCAATGTGTGGGGAAGATAAAGCCAGGATGTGCAGAGGCAGCCCCTGCCAACAGCCTTCCTCAGCTGGGCCGCAGGCCTCGGGGGAGGGGATTACCAGCTGGGCCTCAGGCTCGAGGAGCTGCTGCTGATCCCCTAGGGCTTCCCATGGCTGCCTCCTCACACAGTCCGCCAGGACTGCCTGCCTCCCGCTGGCTTCCAGGAGGGGATATCTCCTCCAGGGAGAAAGGGCGAGGGTGTCCCTCCATCTGGGGGCCCTCTGGAGGAGCCCAGCCATCTCCCTCTCTTCCTTTTTCCTCTCTCTGCTTCCTTTTTCCAGCCACCTTTCCCTCGGGCCTCTCATAAACCTTGCCCCACAAATCCCAGGGAACAGGAAGAACCTTGAAGCTGAGATCTCGAAGAGTCCCCTTTCTTTGCTGTCCTACTTGACCCATCAGGAGCAGAGCCCTGCTGCTGAAGGCGAGGGGACTTGGAGAGAGGCCAGCCCCCCTGCCTGGGTATGTCTCTCTTCCAAGGCCTGGTTGGAGAGCCATCTTCTTCCTCCACCGGGGCGTGGGTCTCTGGGACGGGTCACAGGGCCCTCTCCCAGGCTGGGTGTGCGCCTGGAGCCGCGCTGTCGGCTGTCCCCAGCTGGCCCTGCTCACCTATGAGGCCCAGGCCCACTCTGGCAGCCAGTGTGCCACTGGGAACTTTGAACTGGGGCCCAGAGCCTGGGGGGGTGGGGTGCGGGCTGGATGAACAGGGCTCTCACTGTGCAGGCTTCGAGAAGCCCAGGCTTCAAAAGACATCATGCAGCCCGTTCAGGACGTGCTCACAGGGAGAGGAGCTGCGGGAGGAGTTAAAGCAGATGGCCTGCACGAGGGGCGGGGAGCTGCTACTGCGGGCAGACACACACACCTGCACACGTGTGTGCCTGCTCACACACGCGTGTGCACACGCACACACAGCCAAAATGCTTGCTCCAAGACTCTGGCACCAGTCTGTCTGGGTTTGACCCCCCACAGCTGTACCTCACCAGTCAAATCGCCTTGGGCCAAAGACTTAAGCTCTTTCGTGCCTCGGTTTCCTCATCGGTAAATAGGGGAGATATTAAAAGTGACTGCCTCCTAGTATTGTTGTGAAATTTAAATGCGATAAAGCGTGGGGGCCCCCAGGCGGGGTCAGTCCCTAAGAACCTGAAATTCTCCCATCTCAGCAGGGGTCTCAAGTTCGAGCCCCATGTGGCACGTAGAGATGACCTAAACATTAAAAATCAAGGACATGTTTTCTTTCAATGTGACAAAGCAGGTAAAGTGCTGTGTACAGAACCTGGCACATAATAAAGGCTCAGTAAACGCAGGTGCCCCTACCAGACCCAGCCTGGTTGGGCTTTGCGGCCTTCTCCAGTCTCCATGGAGAAACGGGGTGGAGCTCTGATGGCCAGAGCAGATAAGGACTGTTGGGAAAGCCTCAGCCTTCCTTCATAGATGAAACTTAATCCTCTAAGGCTGAAGAGGAAGGGTGACTGTCAGAGAGGCTGCTAAAGCTCTGAGGGCCCACGCTGAGCTCTCCCCGCAGGCATCTCCCCGCAGGCATCTCACTGCGCACATTAGGAGGCTGGACACAGAGAGGAGGAAAGGCCCCGCTTCCCCTTAATGTGCTGCCCAAATACAGACACCCAAGCCTTCCCCTCCCGTCCCTGTAGCTTTTAACTGAAGACCTAGCTGGGGATGGGGGCATAAAAACAGCGAAATCCACCCAGAGTGAAACCAAAACTCAATCCTCTGGCTCACACTCCCTGGGCGTTGAGACTCCGGTGATACACCTAAACTCCCCAAGGGCAATCCCCAGGAGGGAGGCCTAGGGAGGGGGCTCCTCTTTCTGCATTTCTCCCAGCCTCCCTGTCCATGACCACTGTGGGCCTCCCAGGGTCCCAAGGCTGCTGGCCAGGTCTTGGGTAATAGAGCCTAACCTCCTGACCAGAAGTCTGAACTTGATCTTCCAGGGAGGTTGGGGGGTGGTGCTTTGGTTAGGGTACAAAAAGTGGACAGGAGAGGAAAGGAGAAAGAAAAGAGAGAGAGAGAGGAATAGAAGCCGAGGGAGATAAGAGAGACAAAGTCCAGGCCAGAAACCGCCCCCATGGCCAGCTAGACATCCAGAGGACAGCTGCTTCAGGGAATTGGGGTTCCACGCAAATTACAAATCCAACTTGCCAGCCTGCTGATCAGCCTCAGCTGTGTGTTAATGAGGCTCCCCGAAACCGGAGGGGCTTCCCGCACGCTCCAAGAGGGCCAGAGTGTGCTGCGGAGGCGGGCCGTGGCTTTGGGAGAAGGTGACAGTGACCCAGAGAATTGGGCTTGAAAATGGGCACCTGGGTGGCTCAGTCATGATCCCAGGGTCCTGGGATGGAGCCCCACATTCCACATCAGTCTCTCCGCTCAGCAGGGAGTCTACCTGCCCCTTTCACTCTCCCTCTGTGCTCTTTCTCTCTCTCTCTTTCATATAAATAAAATCTGTAAAAAAGAAAAGGTGAACACATTTTCAAGAACTTTACACTTAAATGAACTAAACCACACAAAGTAATTTCCCCAGGATAAGTGTGGAAGTGAACTAACCTACTTCTATCATCTTTTAAGCCGAAAAAAGATGTTCCAGTCCCACATAGGGCCCCTGCTCAGCAGGGAGTCTGCTTCTCCCTTTCCCTCTCCCTTTGCCCCTCCCTCTGCTTGTGCCCTCTCTCTCTCTCTCTCTCTAATAAATAAAATCTTGAAAGAAAGAAAGGAAGACAGAAGGCAGGCAGGCAAAGAAAATCTATGGAGAGCCACCACCCTGAAGGCCAGCCCCCAACCATGAGGAGCTGAAGGGGGCACTTCTTGAAACTGGACCTGCAAAGCTGCCCTCAGACAGGGAAGTCCTCTTGGTACTAAGGCTCCTTCAGTGGTTTCATCCACAAATCCACAAAGAGCATAGAACTAAAAGCAGACCGGGGGAGAGCCGCCTCTGGAGAGTTGGTTGGGGAGAGAATGTTGCTTCCCATTACAAATGCTTCCATGCTATTTCATTTCTAACCATATGTGTGTACTACTTTGATAAAAATAATTTTAATAAACAGTGGTGAGGGCTGGAAGCAGGCTTAACTCTGGACAAAGTCTGAGGTCTGCCTCGGCCTGGGCCCCCTGCCACATCACTTGCAAAGGAAGAGCTGAGTCTCACCAGCCCCCAGCTGGCCATGTCCCCCTGCATGCCGGGACCCCCAACACTCCGGACTTGTCTGGATCTCTCCTCCTGCCCAGAATAACAAGAAAAGCCACTAAGTAGCTTTTTGATCCTCTTCTGTTTTCTTCAGTGCTGGGTCAGGCCTCCCCTGGGGTGAGAGGGGCACAGATGCCTGAGCCTCCTCGTGGGGTCATCAGCCAGACCACAGATTCACACATACCCACGCTCACCCATGGTATACCCCGTAGCAGGTGGGGCGGGGGGCATTGGGGGAGCCGGGGCCCTGTCCAGCTGCATCGATGAGTCACCCTGTCAGAGCACAGAGAGGAGTGAGGCCAAATGAGGCCTCTCCAGCCCCAGCACACATGTGCACACACACGCACTCATGCACGGTCGCACACATGCAGTCATTTAATCTGTCTGAGGCCCATGTGAGAGAGTATAGCAGCCGCGTATGGGACAGTGGTAAGGATTAAAGGACATTCAGTTGACCCTTGAACAACATGGGGGAGTTCGGGGCACTGACGCCCTCCTACACAGTCGGAAATTGGAGTACAGCTTTGGATGCCCCAAACGCTTAACCACTACGAGTGGTTGACCAGAAACCTCACCGATAACATCATCAGTCACTGAGCACATACTGTGTGTGTTATATGTAGTATGTATGTATTCTTACAATAAAGTCTGCTAGCAGAAAGAACATGTTATTAAGAAAGTCATAAAAAAGAGAAAAGACATTTACTGTACCGTAAAAAACCCACAGAGAAGTACGCCCGCACAGGTCCAACTCGCGTGCTCCAAGGGCCGGCTGTAAGCACAGGCGCCCTCAGGGCCTTAGCCCCTCAGTAAAAACATCACTCTTGTCCTCCTCCTCCCACTCTTTCTCTACACCCTTGACATCGCATGTCCACGCACCTTCGTAAAAAACATGGCCCCTGGGGCACCTGGGTGGCTCAGTGGGTTAAAGCCTCTGCCTTCAGCTCGGGTCATGATCCCAGGGTCCTAGGATCGAGCCCCGCATCCGGCTCTCTGCTCAGCAGGGAGCCTGTTTCCTCCTCTCTCTCTGCCTGCCTCTCTGCCTACTTGTGATCTCTGTCTGTCAAATAAATAAATAAAACCTTAAAAAAAAAGTGGCCCCTGTCACCTGCTCTTCCCTCCACGGCCCCCTCCGCCCATCCCACCCCACCCTCACACACTCACATATGCTCTTCTGGCCTGCGTTGCCTGTCCTCCTTCTGGCATAGTCCGACCCCAGCAGGGCTCAGGGAGAGAGGGATGTCACCCTGTCACTGGCCTCATCCTCTCCAGGGCCTCTGGGGAGAAAAGACAATGGATGGAGCAGTTCTTCGGGGTTGGGAGTTGGGGCCTAGAAGAAACAGGTCACAGACCCCCAAGAGCCACGAAACCGGATGGGAAGTGAGGCCCTGATGGGCTGTACTACCTCAGCCCCCCAGAAAAGGCCTTACCTCTGTGACCGGACGAGGCTGTGAATCAAGAGGCTTCCGGAGACCTGATTCATCTGTAAGACCCTGGGCAGGAGAGACACACCCTATCGCCTGAGCTCAGAGGAGCCTAGGAGCCTACGGAGGTGCCTCAGGCCTGCCAGAGAAAGCCCTCGCCCCTCTGCTACCAGCCCCCCTTCACTGCCTCACACAACACAGGTCTCTCTGTCTAAGGCACCAAGCCTTTCCCGCCCAGCATTAGGGAAGCTCTTGGCCTCCTCTTCGCCTGGCTGATGCCTGCTTATCATCCAGGCTGGCCTATCCACTCTCCCTCCAAGATGCCTTTCCTGGTCCCCAGTGGAAACTACAGTCTCTCTGTCCCCCCATTATTCCATCTAATGGCCCCCTTCCCTTCACACACATTCACCCACGGCACAATTCGTCATTATAGAGCCACTCGTGCCCTTCTCTGTTCAGTCACTGCCTCCCCTGAGGGTGGCAACCACGGCTTTGTTTTGTTTCGGTTTTTCTCACCATTGTATACCCAGCACCCAGCCCACAGTGATGGGCTGAACTTGATTTTCTCCCCCAATTTGATCCTTCCTGAGGCATCTCCAGCTTAATAAATGGTGACTCCATTCTTTTCACAGCGGAAGCCCAACACCTAGGGGGCCGATCTTTCTCTTTCTCTCACCGAAACACAGTAGACACACAATACTATTATTAGTTTCAGGTGGACAACACAGTGATTTGACATTACGCAGTGCTGGCGGTCATTCTTGACAAATTCCTCTCACACCCCACTTTCAGTGTGTCAGGGAATCCCGTTAGACTCGCTCTCTGCCCACACCCAGCATCCAACCTCTTTCCGCCTCCTTCACCAGCCCCTCTGCCCGAGGTGCCATGGCATTGCCACTGGACCGGCCTCCTAGCTGGCCTCTTGCTCCCCAGGCCCGTCGTCCTCCACGTGCCACATAGACAGGAGATGTAAAAGTCTAATTCAGATGAGATGACACCTCTTTTTCAAATACTCTAGGCTGCTCCTCGCATTCAGAATAAAATTCAAAGTCTTTCCCAGGGTCATCAGTACCCTGGGTGATGGGGACATGAAGTTGAAGGGCACTGTGACCACACTGGTCCCCAGCTCTTCCTTGAGTGAGCACAGAGAGTGCCCACCCACCTTGCTACCACTGCTGTTCCCCCTGCATGGAATGCTCTGTCCCCCCAAATCCACAGGACCTGCTTCCTTCCGGACTCTGCTCAAAGATCACCTTGTCCGAGAGGTCTTCCTCATTATACTTTTTTTCCTTAAGCGGCTTAATTTTGCTTCATTGATCTCCTCCCCACCTACCATGTTATATGTATGTGTATCTGTCACCCTCTGCGATAACATTCCTGTCGTGAAACCAGACTTTCTTTTGGTTTATTGCTGTATCTTCAGCGCCAGAAACCGTATCTGGCACATAGTAAAGGCTCCATAAATGTGGCTTAAATGAATGACTAAGACTTCAGTAGCACTTCGTTGAACAAATTAAATAAGTGTCTTTTCTATTTGTTGGGCACTAGAATAGGCTGGAAATCATAGAAATAAAAGAATTCCCTCCTCTGGTTCCCTCTAGGACCTTACAGGCTAATGAAAGAGTCAGATACTTAAACAATGAACTCTGAGAGAGGACAGAACTAAGTAGGTACTGTGACCAAAAAAATGAAATTCAGCTGACTACATTTGAAGATCTAATTGGCTTTACTCACTGATTCATGAATCACGCAGCGGCCCATCTAGCAACGGGGCTCCTTGATGCTGTAGAATACTGAAGGCTTGTACAGGCAGAAGGGGGTGGGAAAAGGAAGTTCCTAGCAAAGAGTGGGTTGGTTCAGACCAGACCTCCCTCCTTTGGGAAAGGGCTGGGGTCTATCAGTTAGATTACCTCACTAGTGCTGACAAGGTAATTCCAGACTGACCGGTTAAAGGTCAGATTTCTGGGAGGGCTGAGATTAAAATTAGGCTTGGTATTAAGTCTTGGTTTGCTGATGTGGGGCTTACCACAAGTGACTCCATTTTGGATCTGCTGTTTCTTTTTCAACAGCACCAATAAGAAAAAACAGCAGCAGGTCCTAGGGGAGGAGCCTGGCTAACATTTAGTGAAGTCCTTGTGTGTGCTAGGATGGAGCGTTCTCGGTTCTCCACTGTGTGTGCTACAGTTTTGTTCCGCTCAGCTAGTGGAACAAACCCCACAGGTTAAGGGCTCGGTCCCTCCATTTCAGGTGTCAGTTGGGAGTCTTGGGTGTCCCATACTTGGGACGGACTTGCTGTCAACCCAAGCCTCCCATGATCCCTTCTTTGGTTTCAGTAACTTGCCACTATGGCTCACAGGACTCAGGAAAACACTTTTCTTACCTTAGCGGGTTTATGTTGAAGGATTCAAACCAGGAACAGCCAAATGGATGAGAGGCATAGGACAAGGTATGGGGAAAGGGGACGGAGCTCTCATGCCCTCTTCCGGTGTGTGGTCCTCCCAGCCCCGTGATGTGTTCGCCAACCTGGAAGCACTCTGAGTCTCACTGTTGGAGTTTTTATAGACCTCAACCTCTAGTGCCCCTGTCCCTTTCCCAGAGGCAGAGGTCAGCATCAGACAAAAGTTCCAATCCCGGGGCGCCTGGGTGGCTCAGTGGGTTAAGCCGCTGCCTTCGGCTCAGGTCATGATCTCGAAGTCCTGGGATCAAGTCCCGCATCGCGCTCTCTGCTCAGCAGGGAGCCTGCTTCCTCCTGTCTCTCTGCCTGCTTGTGATCTCTGTCTGTCAAATAAGTAAATAAAATCTTTAAAAAAAAAAAAAAAAGTTCCAATCCCCCCAGTCACTAAGTCTTTCTGGTGACCAGCCCCATCTTGAGGCTACCTAAGAAGCCCAACTTCAGTCATTAGCCTAAGCTCAGGTGTGATCAAAGAGGCTCCTGATTAACAAAAGACACTCCTATCTCTCAGGAAATACTGAGGGTTTGAGGAGCTTTGGGTCAGGAACCAGGACGAAGGGCAAGTGTATTTTTGTGTTATACACATAGGCATCATTTAGGTACACCTGGCGACATTAGTACAATTCTCTGAAGTAAATAATATTTTTTATCCCCCATTTCACAGATGAGAAAACGGAGACTTTGGTAAATTAAGTGATGTGCCCCAAGTCACGTGATCCATAAGCTAGAGAACGAGGATTTGAAACCAGCGGCAGAGTCCATGCCCTTAGTCACTGAACTCGAAGTGCAAGAGGCGGTCTGTCATTTGGGGGAATGTGAGTAGATTTCGCTCCAAGGGTGAGTCCAATTTTAATAGACACAGAGATCATGACCACTTGCTGTGGGAGTGCCTAAATTATGCCCAGGTACCTAACATGTGGTAAAATCTGGTCACCAAAGGGGAGCCCTTGCAGGCCCAAATATTTATCTAGGTAGTTTCTCACAAAAAAATTTTTTTTTAAGATTTCATTTATATGATGGGCGCCTGGGTGGCTCAGTGGGTTAAGCCGCTGCCTTCGGCTCAGGTCATGATCTCAGGGTCCTGGGATCGAGTCCCGCATCGGGCTCTCTGCTCAGCAGGGAGCCTGCTTCCCTCTCTCTCTCTCTGCCTGCCTCTCTGTCTACTTGTGATCTCTGTCTGTCAAATAAATAAATAAAATCTTAAAAAAAAAAAAAGATTTCATTTATATGAGATAGAATGAGAGAGAGAGAGAGTGTGTGTGTGTGTGTGTGTTTGTATACAAGCAGGGGGAGAGGGAAAAAGCAGGATCCCCACTGAGCAGGGAGCCTCAGGTGAGGCTTGATCCCAGGACCCTGAAATCATGACCTGAGCCAAAGGCAGACACTTAACCTACTGAGCCACCCAGGTGCCCCAGCTTTTCACAGTTCTTATTCATTCCTTCTGGTTGAGGCAGGAGGGTTTCTCCGTCATGAATACCCTGTGTGAATGTTCCAACAGGACAGGCAGCTCAACACTCTCCCCAGAGGAAGGTACAGGACAGAGAAGAGGACAGAGAGCCCAGTGGGCTGTCCAGCACAGCCATCCTGGGAGGGAGTTGTAGGTTGGGGGGTGGGGGGAGGTCACAGGTTCTATGACTCCATAGTGTCTGTATAAGTTAATGGAGCCCTGGAGAAATATCATATTTGCATTACCAACCCAATTATGGGCCATTATCTCCTCTACTGTTGTCCTGGGCCTTTGTTAGGATCCTGCTTCTGAAAGGTAACAAGGCACAGAGGGAGTTAGAAAACCTAAGAATTCATGGGGCACCTGGGTGGCTCAGTGGGTTAAGCGTCTGCCTTTAGCTTTGGTCATGATCCCAGGGTCCTGGGATGGAGCCCCACTTTGGGCTCCCTGCTCAGCAGGAGTCTGCTTCTCCCTCTTCCGCTGCCCCTCCCCTCGCTTGTGCTCTCTCTCACTCACTCTCTACCTCAAATAAATAAATAAAATCTTAAAAAAAAAAAAAAGGTTGGGGCTTCCGGGTGGCTCAGTTGCTTGGCGTCTGCCTTCGGCTCAGGTCGTGATCCCAGGGTCCTGGGATCGAACCCCACATCGGGTTCCGTGCCTGGCAGGAAGATTGCTTCTCCCTCTCCCACTGCCCCTGCTTCTGTTCCCTCTCTCGCTGTGTCTCTCTGTCAAATAAATTAAATCTTAAACAAAAAAAAAAAAAAAAAAACAAAGAAAGAAAAGAAAACCTAGAATTCAAAGGTGAACATCCAGTATGCAGCCCCCAGACAGCTGGAGGGAGAGAGTAGCACGTGGGGCTGGGACATGCTAGCTCCTGCCGGTTCTGTCTTTAGTCACTCCTTCATTCCTTCTAGCTGAGCAGTGAGGCTCCTTTGGAAAGTTTCTGGCACCCTTGATCCTGTTAAACTAGGGGAGGGAGTCCTGATTCTACAACCAGCTATGGTTTGTGAGTGGACATCTATAGAGATTCTGCCCAGAAAGGGCCAGGGAATCAAAACGAGAAAACTTCAAGGAGAAGTAAACTTTGGAGGGAGTTGCTGAGAGCCCATCTACAAATTACAGAGCATCATGGTTAAAAATCTGGACTCTGGAGCGCAGAGTGCCTGGGTTCGAATCCTGCCTTTATTACTTTCTAGCTTGTAACCTTAGACTACTAAGGGGCATCTTCACGCCTTAGTTCCCTGTCGGCTAAAACAGTCATCCTCAGCCTGTTGGAAGGACTCAATGAGCGAATTCTTGTAAAAGGTGGTCGACAAATGCGTGGCACATAATAACCACTCAGTGGCCATTAGCTCTCCTGTGCATGTCCTCCTGTGGTAACTTTGGTCTGCTCCAGGCTCGGAGGGAGGGGTTACTGAAAATTACCCCAGCCTCCCACTCTCAGCTGCTCCTAATGGAGAGGCTAGTCTATCAATGGGGTAAGAAGCCCCAGCTCCTCCTTGAGAAAGAGGACTGGATCAGCATTGCAGCTGGGGGCAGAGAGAGGTTGGCTAAGCAGCTAGAACCTAGGAAAGGCAAACTTCTTTTGAGAGAAGCAAAGCGGACCTGAGCCTGAAGATACTTAAGGGAATAATGATGGTTTAGTAGAGCCAGGTGGGTTACTCTTCTGCCCTATATGGGACTAAACTTTGTAAGCCCCCTCTCTCTTGCTTCAATAGGACCATTTCAGCCTCCTCTCTATTATCATGGCACCTTATCCCTACTCGATTAAAGAGCTTATCACATGATCAGGGAGTATTTAATTGGCCAAACTCCCTAGCCAAATTTCTTGAGATTGGGACTAAGTATGAGTTCTCCTTCAGACGCAAACAAACTTCCGAAAAACAAAAAAAAGGACGTTCCTGTGGGCCACTCATCTTTCCCACCCGGTGCCTCTGAGGACAGATAAGCCAGGGAGCTTCCTGTAGGAAAAGCTTTGAGTGGCTCAGAGAAAAGAGCTCTTGAAAAGCAAATGAAAGGTAAATCTCCCTGGCTCTTCACTGTTCGTGACTCAGTTTCCTCACCCACATTCGTAAAATGGAAAAGTAACTCCCGCTGCATTCATTTCTCTAGGTGGGTAGAGAAGCCAAACGTGATGACATACAGGACAGGACAGCATTTTATTCTTTTTTTTTTTTTTTAAGATTTTTATTTATTTATTTGACAGAGAGAGAGAGCTCCCACGAGCGTGTGCAAGCACAGCACAAGCAGGGGGAGGGGAAGAGGGAGAAGGAGAAGCAGGCTCCCCACTGACCAGGGAGCCCTTGCAGAGCCCAACGTGGGGCTCAATCCCAAGACCCTGAGACCATGACCCAAGCTGAAGGCAGACACTTAACCAACTGAGCCACCCAGGGGCACCAGGACAACGTTTTATAAATGTCTCCAGGCAACACCTCCTTCCCACCCCTGGGGAAGTTTTGCCTCGTTAAATGTCCTTTGGCCTCTGTACAGCTCACAGAGTGCGTGTCCTAGGACAATTCCTTTCCAGACTTTCGAGTGTCTTCATTTAGCAAAAAGAATTGACAGAAAAAGCTGTGTGACCTAGGCCAGAGGCCTCTCCTCCTCCTCTCTGAGAAGCTTCCCTTGTCCAGGAGCAGGAGAGTTGAATGGCAGACCCTGCCTGTAGCGGTGCCTCCATCTCGACCCTTCCAAAGGAATGCAGTCTCAGCCTGCCTGCCGCCTACAGAGGGCTCCTGCTGGGGAGTCCATTCCCCTTCTCTCTTACTCCATTTGCAATCACTATTTATTTATCTTTGGAAGTTGCAGGAACCAGAGCCTGCAGCCTGGAGAGACTGGTGGAGCCAGAGAGGGAAAATGAAGAAACCAGTGTCTGGGCCCAGTGTCTGCCTCTGACAGGGAGAGAAGGTGCTGCAAAGGGAGGTGGGAGATTGGACCGAAAGGCCATGGTGCTGGAAAAGGTGCCACACACACTGACAGGGCCAAGACCACAGAAAGGAGGTGGCAGTTAGTGACCTTCTTTGGCGATACAGTGAACCATAAGGAATAGGAGTTCTGCCCAGGGATCCTCCAACCCAGGCAGCCTGTCCCTCAGCAGCGAAGGGTCTGTTAAGGTCAGAAAAGGCAGAGTTTGTGGGGAAACTGAGGAAGCAGACATACTAGGTCACACTTCTTTCTCCCTCTGTCCCCAGCCCCATTCCCAGCTTGCATCACAGTCCATCTAGGATCCTCTGGCAACTTTCATTCCCGTGCCCCTTTGCCAAGGTCAGACACTTCCCAAAGCCACCATCCCTCTGCTTCTGGAAACTGAGTGTCCCCTATCTTCCACTCACTCATCCAACTACCACAACTGACATTCATAAATTAGGCACGCAGAGCCCCATGTTGACCCGAGAGATTAGATACTCCAAGACATTAGAGGCTGTATCCAAAGTCAAATAGAGCCATCTAGAATGAAGCCCTCCTGACTCACAGGCAGTGCTCTTTCCACACCCTGGCCCAGATCCCTGCTTTTCTTCCCATTTCCCTCATTCCCACTGCTTCCTAAACACACACACACAGACACACACATGGATATGGAAAAGGTAGGAGGCCAGATCTAGCCTGTTGCCTTGGCCTTTGACCCCTCCGTGGCCCAGGGACATGCACCCCCCGTTGGGCGAGGTCACTGGCAGCAGACGAGGGTCTGCGCCTTCCTAAGTCTCTGGTTTGTATCCTGCAGTGGCTGGAGCAGGGCTGTGGGATGGAGAGCAAGTTTACAGAGGGGCCCATCAGGTCAGGGGCCAAGGGAAGCCGAGTGTCAGCAACGCCAGGGCGGTGAACAAAGTTCAATCCCAACCCCAGACGGGGAGCACCAGCCATCTCTGGCCAAACCCGCAGGTCAATGAAGGAACCAGAGCATAGGGGTGCGGGCTGGATGAGCAAGAGCGAGGGAGAGTTTTGTGGAAAGTGGTGGTGGTTGGCTTTGAGGGCTGAGATGGGTTGTGGAGAGGAAGAGTCCCGGCCCGGGGAAGGGGGGCGGCGCGGAAGGGAGAAGGAGTCTAGGCTTAGGGCGAGTTCGGGGACGCGCGGGGCCTTAAGCCTCCTGGCCGGCTCTCGCTCGAGGGAGGGCAGCTGCCTGGCTGCGTAGCGGAAGGCGCTAGGGCCTAGCGGACGGGCGAGCTGGCGAGGGGAGGGCGCCCTCTCGGGAGGGCGGGTGGGGGCTGGCGGCGGCGGGAGCGGCGCCGCGCGGAGCTGCCTCCATCCATGGCCCGGAGCGGCGGCGGCGGCGGCAGCAGCAGGAGCCCGGCGCGATCCGCTAGGTTCCAGATCATCGCGGAGCGAGCAGGCGACGCGGAGGGGCCCGGCCTCGGGCGGCCCGGGATCACAGCGCAGAGACTTGGGCCGCGCCGCCGGGGGCCGCCCGCGCCGCGCTGACAGCCGCGCCCGCGTCCTCCCCGCCGGGGCGCTCGCCGGACATGCCCCCGGGGCGCGGCGGCGGGGACCCCGGGGCTTGCCTCCGCCCAGGGCCCCCCGCCCCGCCCTCGGACGCCCGGGGCCCCTGCTGAGCACGCCTCCCGCAAGCCCAGGTCCCTCTGGCCGGCGCACAGACGGGCCCCAGAGCTGTGGGTCCCCGCGGGGCGATGGGCTGATGGGCGCCGCGGGACTTAGGATGCGGGGGGCGCCAGCGCGCCTGCTGCTGCCGCTGCTGCCGTGGCTACTGCTCCTGGCGCCCGAGACCCGGGGTGCGCCTGGCTGCCCCGTCCCCATTCGCAGCTGCAAATGCTCGGGGGAGCGGCCCAAGGGGCTGAGCGGCGGCGCCCCCAACCCGGCGCGCAGGAGAGTGGTGTGCGGCGGCGGGGACCTCCCGGAGCCTCCCGAGCCCAGCCTTCTGCCTAACGGCACCGTCACCCTGTGAGTACCCCCACTCGGCCGGCGGGCCCGAGCCCCGACGAGGGGGCGAACGGAGACAGGACGGGAGGGGCGAGAGGAAAGGGACCGGGACGTTGCCGCCACTTCAGAGACTCGGGGACAGGCCTGAGTCCAGGCGCCGAGAAGGGAGGCTTGGAGCAGTGCGGGGAGCATTAGGGCTCCAGGGGTGTGGAGGGAGGAGGGGCTTCGGGGGCCGGCTGCGCCCGAGAGAGAGGCACCGCGGGCGCCCACTCACCTGCACAGGTGAAGGGAATGCGCGCCGGCGGGACGCCCACGCCCCTTTGACTTTCCAGCCTGCGCTAGTGTTGCAGACTTCGGGGACCTGAGTGGGTGGGCTGGGGGAAGGCTCAGGAAAGATCGACGCCCGCGGCCTCAAAGGTGGCTGCGGTCGTTACCTCCGCGGACGCGTCCTTGGCTGGACTGGAGGAGTCTCCCGGGTTCACCCAGCGGGCTTGGCTCCTCCCGGCACCCTATCCGCACCCCCCTCCCCAAGCCTGCCAGCCCCACTTCCAGCCGGTCTCCATAGGGCGGGTGCGGGCGGGGGCTGTCGGAAAATCTGTCTTTGGGATTGCGGCGCTTCTGGCCTGAATGAGACCCCGGCGTCACGGTTCGACTCGGGCCCCTCTCCCTCCGCGCCCATCTGTGAAGTGAGCTGTACGCCGGGTCCCGCACCCCTCCCTCTTCTTTGCTTCCACTGGGTATAACACCAGCTTTGGCTGTTAATCGATTGACTTCTTCGCTCCCAAGACTGCGAAGAAAGAAACCCGGCTGAGGGGGAGGCGGCTGCCTCCCGAACGCCTTCCGTCATCCCGTTTCCTTTCTCAGCCAGGGCCCGTACTGAGCGCTCACTTGGCTGCGGCGAGCGCGGCCGGGTGGCGCCGCACCCCGACCCCACCCCAAGCCTCCCCGATGGAGGGCTGAAGCCCCCGCCACCGCAGGACACTCCGCGACCCCAGCCCGCCGCGGCGATTTCCTGCTCTGACCACGTGCTCCCAGCTCCACGCACGCCGCGGAGTGGAGGGTCCGGCCGGAGCGGCCCGTGCCTTTCCTGTCCCGGACCCAGCCTGCGAGCGCTTCCCCTTTCCTGTCTTCCTGACCCCGGTGGCAAGCGTTTCCCCACCGCCCCTTGCCCAGACTTGGGGCTGGCTCACAGTCTATCCTGATTGTGTCCAGAACAATACAGTCATGCCTCTGGTTGGGTGAGTTCAGAGGCTGCCGGCTTCCTGACAGGACACGACTGGTCAGCCTCTGACGTTGGCGGCTTGGCCTGCATTTTCCCCAGCTGGGGTGTGTGTGTGTGTGTGTGTGTGTGTGCGCGCGCGCGCGCGCGCGTGTGTGTGTGCAGGCACGCTGAGTGTATGTGTGTGCATTAGGGGAGTGGAGGCAATGTGTCTGCTCTCTCCCACGTCCCAGCAGCAACTCTGGGATATGGTGGTGGCCTGGGAAGGCAGCTAGGGCTGCTCAGTCCTGGTCTCTTTGATTGTCCACTGGTTTTGAAGGGTCCAGACAGGCCCGTGCATTCCCCAGCCCACTCAGATCTGGAGGATAAATATGCTTGCTGTGTGGAATGGTTGGGCCCATGTCTCTGTGAGCCCCTGCTGGGCCATGATAACTCGGTTCAAGAGAGGGGTGTGTGTGTGTGTGTGTCTACTCAATCTTGTGGTTGTATTCACACTCATATGTAGGACACCATCTCTCTGTGTGTCTGCTTGTTGGGATTAAGGAATCCACACATACTGAAGGCAGAAAAGAGGGGGAAAACATTAAAAGGTGGTTTTGCAGTACATCTTAGAATGATTTGGTAACTAATGCTTTCCAGCCATAGCTAATTCCCATCGACGCCACTCCAAGGAGTGAGCACAGCCAACCCTTGGTGAGAATATACTGTGACAGGGTGTCAGCAAACACGAATGCTAGATCACCTTCCCAACCCAAACTGCTCCCAGAGGAAGGGCCCCTTCTTTGTCCCAGGCCACTCACCTAGCTGACTTAAGATACCTTCCAAAGGAACAGCCAACACCGCCCCCCACGCCCCTGCAGCCTAGCTGGGCATCCCGACAGCAACTCTAGGGAGGGCCCTAGAAGCTTCGAGGAGCCCGCTGGGCCCTCAACCTGGAGTATGGCTGAATCCTAGCCACAAACATATTTCTTAGGCTCCCTCCAGGCTCCACCTAAACCTGACCCTGATTGCTGGGCCCGGGTTCTCTCCCCAGGGCTCACCCACTCCAGCATACCCATCCCTACCCAGCATGCCTCTTGAGGGAAGAAGGAAGAGACGTGCTGGGAAGGGACTTCAGCCTGGCAGCAAAACAGGAGACCAGGAGTTTGAGAACCTTCTCCACACCTTCCCAGACTCCTCCTCCTTACTCTTTGTGTTTCTACACGGATTTCCCCTGCCATCTTTTTGTCTGTCACCTGGTGGAAACAACAGGACTATCACAGATCAATTTTTGCACCCCTGGCTTTATCTCCTTCCTCCTCCCCTCTTTTCCTCCGGAATGGGCCACCCAGTCCCAGTCCCCTTCACACCCCACCCTGCTCACTTGGGTCCTCAGGGGACCCAGGACTCCACCTTGGAAAGCCTGGTAGGTGCCAGTGCTGGACTCTTCAGGCCAAGAAAGTGCTAGAAAAGGTGCCTGTCTGCAAGGAGCCTCCTGTCTCTGCTCAGAGAAAGCTTCTGGGCAGTTCTGGGGCAATTCCGTGACTAGTCCTGTTTACTGCACTGAAAACCCTTCCATCCTATTATCCTAACTTCTGCCTTCTGTTTTTGTAGACTTTGTGCCCCCTCTCCCCACCCTTTGCTTTTTCCCCTTCTAATGGATTTTCATTTGCAGTTTTCCAGGAAAGCAGAACTCTTGGCTCCCTTCCTGATCCATCTGTCCCACCCCTCAGCTCGGTCTGCATGGTGGCTGTGGACACTGATGCTCCTGTCCAGAGCAGGGGCCTTTCTGACTCTCCCCCAGAGGGAAAGGTCTCATGGGAGATGGTGAATTTCAGGGAGAGCCTGGGTATGGGAGGGAGATGAAGACCCCTGTGAACCCCCCACCCATTCCTGGACAGCAGCTGATGGGGCTCCCCTTCTGCTTCTCTGCTCCGGGAGTGAGAGGAAGAGGGAGGGGGATAATAAGGAATTCTAGGAAAGGACTGATAATAGGTAACTCCAAAAGGAAATCTCCTACAATGACCTTCTGGGACATCTGAGCAGCCCCTCAGAGGATCCCAGCCAGGGTCATAAATTCCTAGACCAGCTGCACTGAAAAGGCCCTTACAGATGAGCAAATCCAGCCTCTTGGTCTTAGGGCTGAGCAAACTGAGGCCAGGAGGGGAGGGCCTGGTGTCCTGACCCTAGATGACGCCAGGAGCAGCTGGCTGGGTTCTCTTACACTTCTCTTGGGTGAGGGACTTGCTGTTCACCTGGCTGGTCTTGGGACCCAAGGGACACAAAGCCACTTTTTAAAAAACCCAGTTCCTTCCCAGCAGAACCAAGGCCCTTTTGACCTGGGAACATTCCCAGGCTGGGTGGGGAGAAGGCAGGCAAGGTACAGGTCGTTCTGAATTCTCCCAGAACCCACAAACCCTTGTCCGCTTCACCTCCTCTTTCTGGGGCAGGGGCTGCCCACCACATCAGCAGCCCACACAGGGGAGAAGGGGCGTTTGCCATTCAGATGCAGCTTGTGGTGGCCAGATCCTTTCGCTGGGGTTTGAGGGTCTCTAGAGACAGCATGGGGTGAAGGCGAGGCCCTTTCACAGCCCTTGTGCTTGCTCCAGCCTCAGGAAACTGGTTCTTGAACACAGATCTCCCTCTGGACTGACCCCTCCCCTCAGTGCCCCTCACCCCAGCTGCCAGGATCCAGTTAGGGGAGTTGGGGGCAAAGTGTGCCAACTGCCTTGCACATAGCCTGAGGGGAGTGGAAAGATGCTGGCTGGAGGGGCGGGTCCTTGCCAGCTTCCCCACCCCCTTCTCTTCCACCCTCTTTCCCCCATATGGTTCTCATAAGGTCTGGGCTCAGAGACAGCAGCCAGAGGAAGTGGCTGTGTACAGAGAGCTTTTGTGCGGGAGAGGAGGGGGAGGGGGAGAGAGCAGAGCGAAAGAAGGAATGAAAAGAGGGAAGAGGCTGGGGACGGAAGGTGGGAGGCAGCTGGGAGACTCCGGGCACACCACCTTACCCTCCTGAGGCAGGGGCTCAGCTGCAGCACGCCCAGTGGGGACTCCTCACCCCGCCTGCCTGAAGGAGGAGCCCAGAAAAAATCCACGTTCCCCTTGGACTTCGCAACTATGTGCAGAAGCTGGCAGCAGCCAGCCCCTTCCCGTAGCTCCTGGGGACCCTTTAGTCTCCCTCATGTGCAGGATGTCAGGGTCCGTGGTCCCATCTCAGGGCAAGCCCTGGGCAGAGACCAGAGCCCTCTGGGGTTTACTGGTTGAGTCTCATTGCACCAGAGAGACTGGAGAGGCCACCACACTGAACTCCAAAGACAACCCCTATAATTCAGCATCCCAGTGGTTCCAGGACCCAGAATGGGTAATTTGGCCTGAATTATTCAGAACATGTGCATGAACCCAGCCACTTCTGATCCCCAAGGAGGTCCCTTCCCACGGACTCCCACCAACTATCCCATGGATTACCATCCTTGGTGGGGGGAGGGGATGGTGGGTAATCCCTAGCCCTGGGGGAGTGAGTCTGAGAATTTCCCCCAAAGGCACAGGCAAACCAGTGTAATTTGAACCTGACCATAAATTGACCCTTAAATTGGGGGTCATGTTTTTAAAGGGAGAGAGTTTCCAAGCTTATGCCACAGGAGAAATCATTGGGATAAGAACGCTTTCCTGAAGGAGAAGTTCCAACCACCTCGGAGTGGCTCCATGTCCTTCCATCCAGCGGGCTCTCCTCACCAGATCCCAGAGAGGGGAGATGAGTTTCCCAGTGCCACACAGCCTGGACCAGTACTCCTCACTCCTTTGTGACCCTGAGATAGAGATCCCTGCCCCCACACTGGACCAGGAGAGCAGGGGAGAAGAGGAGAGGGAAATGGCACTGGGCTGAGGTACTAGAAGGAAAGTCCGGTAACTGCTTGGAAGGGGCGGCTTGGAGGGGCTGTTTATTTTCATTCCCCCAGACCAGCGCTCTGTTCTATTTAGAGCTCAGACACTGACAGGACAAAGCTGCCTCCTCCCCTTCCTCCCTCCTCTGGCGGGCCCCCATCCTTCCCAAACTCCAGAACATTCCTTTGCTTTTAGGACTGGGTAATGGGGGTGGGGGAGCAGAGAAACTGTGGAGTGTAGCTAACTCAGGCAACCTCCCAGGACCCAGCTTCCCTAGCCCTGGGAGTCGGGAGGGAAGATGGGATAGGGGAGCAAAGGGGTGTGCAAGATGGATAGGAGCAGGTGAGGGGCAGGGGAACCAATCTGTCACCGAGTAGCAGCGAATGGAGCGGAGAGAGGACTGAGGAGGGAGTTCCAGCCTGAACTTGAGGGGCCAGACATTTCCCAGCTGGAAAGGGAAGGGAAAGTCTGAGAGCCGCCCCCCACTAACCCACCCACCTAGGGCTCTGTGCCTGCTGTGTGGTGGTGAGGCAGAAACTTTAGACTTCAGGCTCCAGGAGACCCGGTATCCAGGATGGGAAAAGCCATCAAATATAAGGAGTGGGAGTCTTCCATCCAGACCCTTCTTTTACGAAGAAGAAACCTCCAGAGAGGGGTTGACCTGCCTAAGATCACACAAACTAGCCAGACCCCATGGCTCTTGGTCCCGGGTCAGCCTCATCCCATGATGACCTCATCCCTGGGGACAGAGCAGGGGAGATAGTGATCTTCTTCCTCCATATGGACACATGAGCCAGGGAAAAGGGGCAGATAACATAATAAACACGTGTGTATTTAGGGGACCTCTGACAAAATGTCTGCACAGAGTATTCTGAATACTCCTCAGAGTATTCAGAATCTTCAGAAACCACGCAGGGCAGGTGGTTTCTAAAGATCAACCTGGTGCTTCTCTCCCTCTCTTGCACCTCGCAAGACTTCAGGACCACACCCCTGCAGGGGCAGGGGAAGTTTCAGGAGGGCTGTACTGTGGAGGCAAGGGTGCTGTCTCCACGCTGTCAGGACTGAGCTCTGCCAAGACTGACTGACCAGGCAGGGGGCAGAGCAGGGGCGACAGAGTAGGGGCAGGGGAGTGGAGGGAGGAGGAAACTGCTCTATGGCTTGAGAAAGCCAGGGTTCAGCATGAGCCCTGTCCTGGACCACATCCACCTTGCCTGGAGCTCTGTGCCTCCAGATACTGGTCCCTGGTCCCTTTGTTCCGTTGCACCAGCGCGAGGAGGTGAGGGAGCTGGTGTCTGACCTCAGGGGCCATACAGTCTCATCGTGGAGACTGGATACAGGCTCACAAAGCAGGACAGGATCAGGGCCTCAGGGCTCCCAAGGGAGAGTTCTGTGGTAGAAAGATTAAAGGACTAATTTATACTTGAGTGTAAAAGACTAATAACAGGCACCTGGGTGACTCAGTTAAGCATTTACTTTTCTCTCTGCCCTTCTCCCCTGCTTGTGATCTCTCTCAAAAGAAAAAAAAAAAAAAAGACATAACAAATTGATCCTTGCAGGTTTATCTGGATTTGAAAAGAAATCCACTTTCTTCACCCAAAATCGTAGCTCCGCCCGGCCTGAGATTTTAGGCTGTGTTTGGAGAAGCACTTAGGGCAGATTGGGAGTAACTTCCCAGCTTCCTTGAATCAAGTGGACACATATACACACAAACATTCCATCCGGTCTGACACATGTCCCTCCACCTTCCATGAATGGAGGATTGTAGACCCCACGTCTCATTGATGTCTGTAGTAGCATTGTGTCGCACACGGCCAAGCCCACAATAGGCGTCAGTGTAGACTTGAAGATTGAATGAGTACTTAGGCATGAATGAGCACAGCAGACTTGATTCCATGCACTCAAGCTAGGTGCTGGGGCCCCAGATCTCCAGCAAGGCACACCAGCCACCCACCACCAATACCCCCAGCCCCTCTTCTCAGGCTGCAGACTCCCTCAGATTAGTCCTCCCCATCTCAGCCCCAATTTCTTGATCCTGCCTCCTCACAACCAAGCTGGGGTGCCCTTGTAGAGAGCGTAGGTTAGAAAAAAGAAGACAAGAAGGCTCCATGCATAGGAGCCATTCCAAGACTATTTTCTTTCCTGACCTTAACCTCAGGCCCTGCCTGGACAGTTCAGCTTCAAGGCTGAGGTCAGAGGCCATATCTAGACACAACCCCCATAGCATGGGGAAGGAAGGTCTTACCTGGTCTCCTTCAATACAGCCAATACAGGCTGTGCGGACAGGCTTCCTGCCAAGGGAAGGGATGACGAGGAAGTTCGGGAGCGCTGTGTGTCCTCTCCACCAGTTAGTCCCCTGGGGATCAGGCTAACTGGATGTGAAGGGCAGACTGGAAAGAAAGGGAAGCCACAGGAGGGCAGCCTTTAGCCGGAGGCTGTGCATCAGGGCGGGGCCTGTGGACTGGAGGCAGTTTCCTTTTCGGAGACCCTTACTGTCATATCAAGCACACAGGAATGCACCCACCTCCTTCATGAAGTGAAACAGTTCTTGCTCATTGACATAGTTTGACATTTGGTTGTTATTTACTTAAGTGTTCATCGCAATTATATAGCATTCATATTTCATAAGCAGTGATGATTTTTGTAGGTTTCAGACATGTTCGCGGGCCTTGGAAATGCTCAGAGGCCTTGGGCATTACGCCTGCAGGAAGGGCTGGGAGTCCACTTTCACGGGCTGGTTTAGATTGGCTGTGGGCCTGAGACCCCCTCACTCATGGTCTCCCTAAGACACCGCTAAGGTGCCAGCAACAGATGTTAGAGACAGGTCCTTCTGAGCCCAGAGGGCCCTGGCGATGTCCTGAACTCCAGGCTCAGATTCCCTGCAGAATCTGCAACCCCAAGTGTCCAGGCATGAGGTCCTTGGATCTGTGTGTGTTACAGCAGAATGTGTGTGTTGGGGGCGGGGGTGGGGTGTGACACGCGTGAGTCTTCCAGCATTCGAGAGAAGTTTGGTTCGGGCATGCATTGGCCCCATGTCCCACGGAGTAGTGCCCACATGACCCGTGCAGGATCATCTCTGATGTGGGGCTGGGATCTGGTGAGTTCCTGTGGCTGCCCAGAGGCCACAGGGCCTCTCTGTAGACGCCAGCCACTCGCTCCCTTGGCCTCCAGCCTCATTAGTGGTCACTCCGCTTGCTGGCTTCTCTTCCCTAAAATAGGACCCTAGCTGGGAGAGTTCTGGAATGGACTCAGTGTGCCCCCTCTCCTTGGCCAGATTTCAGACTCAAGGGTTAGAGAACAGGGGACTCCAGGGACCTGCCCCCATCCCTGTGAAAATCTGATGATGTTGGAGTGGTAGGGAGGGAGGGAAGAAAGCTGGAGATGCCGGGCTGGGGGAGCCAGAGGTCTGAGAGGCTGGAAATCCACCTGGCAGGCTCCCTGTGCTGTTGCAGGGCGAGGGGTTGGTGCCGACTGAGGAAGCAGCTGTCCGGTAGGGGTGGCAGGGCAGTTCAGAGGGGGCCAAGCTGGCACTGTGTCTGTGAAGCTGGGCAGAACCATGGGGCCAAGGCTCCCTCCTTCCCGCCCCATGGTTGAGGCCACCCTGCCAGCTTCTGTCCCATGTGACAGCCTAGCATGGTGGGAACATTTTTCTTCCCATTGGATGAGGCCCTGTGTGTGTTTTCCTCTACTCCCAGGAACTGCCAGCTTCCTACCTACCCCAAACAACGCCAGACCCAAGTACTTCCTGCCCCAAATCATTGCCCTCCCCACCCCCAGACACAAGGGGCAGCTCCCAGAGCTGAACCGGAGGAACCCATTGGCACAATTGAAGCCATTCTCTGAACAGTCTGGGTCTCAAGCAAAAATTTCCTCAGCCCCATCTACGTTGTAAAGGCCAAAAGATCCAATTCTGGGTTTTGGGGGGCTGGGAGCATAGAGATATCTGCCTGAAGTTTGTCCAGGAGTTGGAAATGTGGAAGAAGGGGGGCCATTAAGAGGAGAAGAACGAACAGGTATTTGTCTGGTGTCCCTGCTTTTGCGAATGGCTTAGAGAGAGTTGGGGATCAAGGACTTTTTCTCTGCCACAGAGAAGTATCTCCTTTCCAGACTTGATGGGCTGGGGTTTGCACAGAGTTAGTCAAGCTAGAAATGTGGGCTGCAGCTGACGCCTTACTCCTCCCCAGCACAAAAGTGGCTACCTTGGTGGGGGAGAGGGGGTGCTGCCAGAGGGGGATAGGACACCAAGAGATGAGTTGTTCCTTGTTCTGGGCAAAAGGCTAATCTTCACCCCTGCCATTAGGAGCTGGTCCCCAACTCTGTGCTCTGCTCTCTCTCTCTCTCTCTCTCTCTCTCTCACTCACACACACACACACACACACACACACACCCTACCCTGATTGCCTCCTATTCCACAAGCAACCCAGACTTCCTCCTGGGGAGCCAGGGGCCACAAGGAAACTAGGTGAGGGTTAAGCCACTAGCCACATGGGGCTCCTGAGCACCTGTCACATGACTGGTCTTAACTGAGGTGTGCCGGAACAGTAGAACACACACAGATCCCAAAGATTCCGTACTGAAAAAAAGGAAAAGGAAACGGTCATTAATCATTTTGCATATTGATTACATATTGAAATTATAACCCAATGAAATTCAATACATTTGGGTTAACTAAAATACATGATTAGAATTAATTTTTTAACTTTAAAAAATATGGCTACTAAAACATTTAAAATTATATACTCACCTCACATCATCGTGCGTCCACTGACCAGCTCTGGGTTAAAGAATTTGGGGTTATGCAAAAGGTGTTCAAGGGTTAAAGGCTGAAGAGTCTGAAGAATGTGGGGTGTACCCCAACACCACTTCTAGACCTGTCTGGATAAGATTCTCAAGTTAGGATCCCAGGTTTTAATCTCAGGGGTTTGGGTTTTGGAGGATTTTTAAAAATTTTCTGTTTTCAATTCAATGATCTTTTTTTTTTTTTAAATTAAAGATTTTATTTATTTATTTGAGAGAGGGAGACAGCATGAGAGAGAGAGAGCAGGGGGGAAGGGTGGAGGGAGTGGAAGCAGCAGACCCCCCACTGAGCAGGGAGCCCCCCCCCCATGCAAGTCTCCATCCCAGGACCCCTGGATCATGACCTGAGCCAAAGGCCAACACTTAACTCACTGAGCCACCAGGTACCCCTCCATTCAATGATCTTTAAGCAAAAATCTTTTGCAGATAATTTTGAGGTGATTATTTATTAGAAGGTGTTTTCCTAGTGTAAGATTTTCATTTCTTAAGTCAGTGTTCCTCAGACATATTCTCAGGAAATAAGATACTTTTCGCCTCCCTTTAACAGGTGTGTAATCAGGTTTGAGAAGTAATATTCTCTGGCTTCCTCCTCCATGCGTGCGCGTGCGCGTGCGTGTGTGTGCGTGCTGTGATCATCTGGCAGCCCTGTTCCTCTCTCCTTCCATACCTTCTCCCTCCCCTGTTCCACCAGCCTCATCCCCACAAACCAAGAAGGGGACAGTCCCTGGGAGAGACCCTTGGGACCGGGGCACGGGGAAGGTTGAAATACATGCCCTTTCTCCACCTTTCTTCCTGAGCCTTCAGGACACCTCTCTGATGTTACTCAAAATACTGAGGGGTCCTTTCACCCCCTTTGACATTTAATGCCACCTCTGAGCCTCAAACTCTGGGGGTATATGAAGGAACTGAAGCAGAGCTGAGGTGAGGCTGGCTTTGATTGAAAAGTCACACTCTCAGGAGCCTGTCCCCACTGAGGGGGCCACCGCAGCCCCCCCCCCCCAGGGCCTGAATGAAACCATTAGAGGCCCTGAGAACTGCCATGATTATTTAGGATTTACCACCATGGATAATGTCAATTAAAATTCTCCTAATCCGTAAAATGGGAATAAAGGGGGCCATGTGAGTTCTAATGACTCATATAATGACAACTGTGATGAAGTTTTGGAAATGTCAAGATTGTGTGTGAGTGTGTGTGTGTGTGTGTGAGAGAGAGAGAGAGAGAGTGAGAGAGAACGTGCCATTTGGAAACCCAACATCGCCCCCACATCCCCTTCACACAATCACTCTTCAGGTGCTACTAGGAAGTGTCAGTGTTGGAGGGACAGTTAGGTGGGGACTAGATAGGTAGGAGGGGTCTGTCTGGAAAGCAGAGAAGGGAGGAAGCCCCCCTTCCACTCTTGCCTCCATCCTGGCTATTGTATGTTCTCCAAGAGCCTCCTGAAGATGGACTGGTTGGAATGGCAGATGTCTAGGGTCCTCTCACTGCCTGTCTTGATACATTCACCTCGAATTCACCAGTAAGCTTGGGGACAGAGCTGCTCGAATGCCTTGTTCCCACCCCCCACTTGAGATCTCCTTTACTGTGCATCCCAGAAGCTGCCCAGGAGAGGAGTTTCCAGAGCTGTACCTCTGACCTTCCCATGTCCACCAATAAGAGCAAAGAAGTGAAACCCTTTGTCTCGGCCCAGAGCAGGCAAGAGTTTGGGCTGGGAGGCTCATTAAAGTGTTTTAATAAGCAATTAACTCAAAGGATGAGCCCTTTGGCTGGTATGGAACTTCCTCCTCCCAGGGAGGGAGTCTGGCAGAGAAAGGCTAAGTGGGTGGGCAGAGTGCATTTAGTCAGTAGCTTGGGGCCTCTTTCCTCCCCCTTTAAATACAAATAAATAAACAGAATCTCCGAGTGGGCAGAGGCAAAGGCTGAGGCCTGGGCCTCCTCCACCAGGCCCCGGGGCTCTCTCAGTTTTCTGTCAAGGCCGCAGACAGGCTTGGGGAGGCAAGGGTGCTCAGTCCCTCTGAGCCAGGGCCTTTGAGGGCTGGGAAGAGTCCCCTTCTGTGAAGTCCTCTGCTCACAGAGTGGGGCCCAAGGAAGGGCAGCTCCTCCCACCTGCCCGGCCTTCTGTTCCACCTGCCAGAGCTCTGACCCAATTCGGGCCATTCTCCCACTCTCCTCAGGATATGGGGCTGGAGGCCTGGGAAAGACAGAGCCCAGGGGGCAGGAGGAGGGTGCTGTGGCTCAGGCCTGTGGGTTCAAGGTGTAAAGGGAGCATTGCACCTTGACCCCCGCTCAGTCTGCTTGCCTGCAGAGCCCTAAGTCAGATCCAGGCCATGGGGGAACCCAGGGCAGGTGAAATGTCTGGTAAGGGGCTCAGTGGACTATCCAGGTTGCCTGAACCATTTCCTGGCTCTTTCCTGTAATCGCGAGCGGAGGGTGGGGCTCCTGCTTCGCACAACCTCAGGGGGCGCCACTGATACAGGAAAGAACATGGTTGTACTGGGGAAACCGTACCCCCTCTCCAGCCACACTTTCTGGCTTGTAACAGCATGTTCTCCTGCCTGTGTTTTCCCTGTTCCTTCAGGCTCCTGAGCAACAACAAGATTACTGGGCTCCGGAACGGATCCTTCTTGGGACTGTCCCTGCTGGAGAAGCTGTAAGTGCTGAGGCAAAGAGGGGCAAAGTTGGGGGCTGGTGGTCATGGGCAGGAAGTCAGTCCAGGCAGGGTGAGGACCCCTGGGTGCCGAGGGGGGCCCCTCAACCCCAGAACCTGCTGGCTAAGTGAGGCCCAGAGTCAGACCCACAGGAGCCCTGCCCAGGACTTGACCACCAGGTGGAGGCTACAGAGAGAGGGACAGTGTCCCCAGTGACAGCAGTGAGAAGTACAGGGAAACCTAGCTGGTCTAGGCAGTGATGGGTCTCAGGGAAGTTCATTAACGCTCTTTAATGAGCACTTAGCTGTGAGAGCTGAGCCCCTTAGCTGGCCAGATGCCACCTCCCTGCTCCAGCTGGGGGCCCAGCATAAAAGGCTGAGGATGATTCGGTGTGACTGAGGCCTCTTTCCTCCTCCCCAACCCCACCCCCAAACAAATCAACAAACAAAGCCCCATGGGGCTAGTGCCCTGGGCTAAGGGTCTGGAAAGTGGATCCCATCCACAGGGCCCCCACCCGACCTGCTGTGGTTTGGGGCTGCATCCTATGGGCCCAGGTGGGCTGGCACTGGGCTCAGGACTTCAAGGGCTCTGCTGGCCAGAAGGGGCTTTTCCCCCAGAGTTGGGGGCCTGACTGAGTTGAGGGCGAGTCACTTAACCTGCTGAAGGAGGGGACTGAACCAGCCCCTCAGTTCCCTGTTCAGCTGGCCTGCTCCAGAATCCATCCTTGGCTCCTGTCTCCTCTGCAGGAGACCTGGGCCTCTGTCCCTCCAGAGCCTGATACTTGCTTTCTCCCCTGCCCTGTCTCCTACCTCTGCTCCCACTCTGAGGATTCCCAAATCTTTCAGCAGGCCTCCTGCCCCGCCCCCCCCACCCCCCAGCCATCTGCCATTTTGCCTGCCAGGCGTGGATCTGGTGTGATGGGGGATACAGAAAAATAAGGTGGAAGACTGCCCTCAAAGAGCCCGAGCTCACAGTCTAGTGGAGACCGTCAATGCCATGTGTGCTAGAATTGAGTAGGTTGAGGTTTCCACGAAACCCGAAGGAGGGACAGCACTGAGCAGGGAAGGCTGGACAGTTAGAGGGTAACTGGGAGGCAGTCTCTCCGTGACATGGAATGTAGGTCTTCAACCGTGACAACAGTCTTGTGAGTTCATCTCCATTATAGCCCACTCACAGGGGAAGGGAAAACCTGTCCACACACTCCCCAGCGCCCGGAGGAGAGCTCAGTGGCCTGGCTGGCTTTGTGGTGGTGTGGAGGGGCAAACCATGTTTGGGGTGGAAAGGAAGAGCGTGCTGTCTTTGCTCTGGGGGGTGCTGGGCTGGGAGGGGGTGTCGGGATGTTGACAGTGGTGCGTGCACCCAGCTCCGTGACCAGGTCCCTCGTCCAACTGCCTTGCTGCTCACAGAGCTGGCGGTCCGGATGGGGAGAAAGGGCCCCCACCAAGCTGCTCTTACAAAGTCTCCTCGGCCACCAGCAGCTCGGGAAGGTTTTTATCCCCCACAGGCGGTTAGGCCTGTGGGAGCTCTGATTCCTGCACTCAGGCCAAGCCTGGTCTCCGAGGGCTGAGTGGCAGGAAGCCACACGCTCTCTCCAGGGATCTTTGCAGGATGACAGACTGTAGCTGCCCCCACCCCTTTGCCCAGCCCCACCAGAGCCTGTCACCGCCCAGACTCGCTCTCCTTTCTCACTACCATGAACGAGATGGCTCTGAGCCTCTTGGGGCCCCACTGACCTCTTCGCAGCTTTACCCTCTCACTTTATCCATCCAACACCCACCAGGTCTCCCCGCTTCTCCTCCTCTAGTCTCATGAGGGTCAACTTCCTGATGGAGAAGAAAAGCAGGTCCTTTCCTTCCCACCCGTGCCCACGTACTGAATCTCGCCAGCAGCAGGGACCTAAGTCAGTGCCCAGCATGTGCTTCCAGAGCCTGGGAGGCAATCAGAGAAAAATGAGAGCGTGGTCAAGGAATAATGACTAAGAGCTGAATCACGTGCCGTGGCAGGTGCACGGGGCAGGAGACAGATGAGAATTCAGAATATTGAGGATGAGCCCTGCTCTTTTAGGGATCCTCCAAGGCCTTCATTCCAGAGATATTTACCGAGCCCCTTTTGGGTGCTGAGCTCTGTTCTAGGCATTGGGAGTGAACACAACAGACCCAGTGCCTGCCCTCAGGGAACTTACCCTCCACCATGGGGACCCAGAAAATAGCAAATAAATGTGTATATCAGGAGATAAGTCTACAAAGAAAAACAAAGCAGGGTAAGGGGGAGAGAAGGCAATGGTGGTAGGGGGAGGCTGCTATGAGCAGCAGAGGCTGCTGTTCCCTGCTAAGTAGGGAGGTCAAGGAAGGCCTCATTGACAGATGATTGAGTCCAAGGTCTAAGGGAGGAAAGAATCTGGAGGGATTCAGATGGGAGGACCCCAGGATCTCCAGCCTGGTTGATCACCACTGTATCAGTTGGGTTCTCCAAAGAAGGAAAACCAATAGGAGATGTGTGTGTGTGAATCTTTATATAAAGACACAACGAAATTATTTTATGTTAGTTTTTTATAAAGAAATTTATTTTAAGGAAATGGGTTTGTGTGATTATAGGAGCTGGCTAATCCAAAATCTGTAGAAGGACAGGCCGGCAGGCTGGGAAGTTAGGCAGGAGATGGTGCTTTAGTCTCCAGATAGAATTTCTTCTCCTGGAAACCTCAGTTTTTGGCTCTTAAGTCCTTCACCTGTTTGGGTGGGGCCCACCCATGTTCTCCAAGGTATGGTCATCTCCTTTATTTAAAGTCAGCTGCTTGTGGAGGTCCACTGCAGTTACAAATTCCTTCACCATCATGCCTCCATTAGTGTTTGGTTAGGTTACAAGGTGCTGTAGCCAGCTGAACAGACACATAAAGCTAGTCATCAAAACCACTGGCCTGCTATGGGATGGGGAGAGACCCTGTGCCCCCCTCCCAAAGATGCTAATTCATCAGGTCGAATGGGGCCTGGGAATTTTTTTACAAGGTATGCAGACGATTCTCATGCTCATCTGGGGTTGGGAACCGGTGGACCAGATGACCCCAAGACTGTGGGCCTATTCATCACAAATGAGACGCTGTGGCCTAGCATGCCGTTGGTGCCAGGAAACACTGATCTCTCTGTCCTGTCAGGCTCAGACACCCAGGCTTGGGCAGCTGAGTCCAGGGCAGCCTAACATCCCACAGTCTGTGAGAGGCAAGTCCCGTGGGAGGGTTGGGGCCTAGCCTAATAATTGAAATGGAAGGTCTGGGCCACAGAGAAAGCCAGCGTTGCCTCCTTGTGCTGAGCGCCCTTCTGGTCTTTGAAAATGGGTCAAGTCTAAATGTGTGTGGTGGGGGAGGTCAGCCTGGTCCCAGTTAATGCATGGAGGGGCCTCAAGGCTGGGAGGGGATAGAGAGAGGGTGCCGTGTAGGAATGTGCCTGCAATGATCTCAGGGGAGGACAGGTGCTCCAGAGAGGCTGGGGAGAGTGGAGCCGACCTTGTGGGGCTCTATCTGGCAAGCCGGACGGGTAAGAAAACCTGAGACGGGGTCCAGCTGAGAAAAGGTTCACGGCCAGCCCATGGCATGTACAGAATCGTTCAGATGGGCGTGAGACCCTGTCTCTGGGCCCTCCCCTCCATATCCCACCAGAACCAGACATGGACAAGCCTGTCTGTCCCCCAGAGGAAAGACTTCTGGGGTGGAGGAGATGGGGTGGGCGATGAAGGGCACAGAACCTTTAGAGTCAAAGAGGCCCGGGATTGAATCCTGCCTCTGCCATTTTCTTTCTGGGTGCCTCTCCAAGCCTGGGGTTTCTCCCCTGGAAAAGGGAGCAATCGGGACTCAGACAGGCTGTCATGGGGATGGCGTGGGCTTTCAGTAAATACCTCTCCCCTTCCCTTCTCCTCTGAAGAGTTTGAAGTTGGAAGATGTTATATTGCAGCCCCTCGTTGCATGGGATTTGCCCAGAGCTCCCTCAGCCTCCGGGGGGAGGGGGCAGTCCTGGAGCTGAACCGTGTATTCAGAGTCCCAAAAGGACTCTCCATTGGCCCACCCATCTGGTGGCGGCCATCTCCGCCCACATCCCCCACCACGCACATTCAACAGGGAGTGGGCCACCTGAAGACCTTCCCAGGCTCCGAGGTGCCCCGGTCACAGTGACATCCCCCAGACTGGGGACCAAGTGGGCCACGGGACAGACAGCCCCCAGAAGAGGCTAAGGGAGAGAGACTGGGCATGCCAGCAAGCAAGTGGCTCTGTGAGGACACGAGCCCCCCACCCCAGGCCCTTGCATGCCTGGAGGAGAGGGCCTGGTGAGGGGAGCCTGGTCAGCCCGGGATGATTTGTCATTGCCTAATGAGATTAATGAGCCCCGGGGGCTGGTATGCAGCGGTGCTGGGGCACTCATTAGAAGCAGATGCTCATGGGAATGATGGCAAGGGAGGGGGGTTTTGGGGGTGGAGTGCTTCTCACCCGCCAGGTGGTTTCCATTAATCTATGGGCGGGGCCGTGAGCAAGGCCGCCTGGCTCCATCCTCCGCCCCTTCCCACCCCGCTTGCACTAGGGAAGAATGCAGAAACAGAGGCTGCTGACGCTGGGAGCTGCAGAGGGCTGGGAAGGGAGGCTTGTGGGCTTGGGGACAGACCTTGTGTCCACGCTTGTAGCCCCAGTGCCTGGCATTCTGTATGTGCTGAATAAATACCTGTTGGGTGATATCGGAGACAAGAGGGGCCCTGCCAGGGGTGGGACCATCTCAGTTTTCTCCAGCCACATCCTCTCCCACACCCTCCGTACCTGCGCGGGGGTCTGGCCGGCTTGGAAGTCCTGGAGGGCCCAGAGAAAGCTGCTCTGCGGCCTCCAAACCTATAATTTGGTTTCTGAACCCACAAGCAGGGAGGTCTGGGGGGGCCGGAGGGAGCCGACTTGGGGCCACCCCACCCTGTGCAGGCGTGGTACGGGGCTCACCCTCACACGTGCTCGCTCTGGCGTGCAAACTCAACTCTTTAACAGCTTTCGTGGGATGGAATTAACATCCCAGAACGTCCACCCACTTAGAGCGTGCCCTCCAACGGCTCCGACTGTATTTACACTGTCCCGCGGCCATCACCGTCTAATTTTAGAACATTTTCATCATGTCGGAAGGCAACCGGGCATCGGCCGCAGCCACTCCCCGCTCCCCCTCCTACTCAGCCCTAAGCAACCACTAATCTCTCTGCCTCTATAGATTTGCCTCTTGTGGGCATTTCATCTAAATGGAATCACTTCATATGTAATCTTTTATAACTGGCCTTCTTTCACTTAGCGTAATGGTTTCAAGCTCCATCTAGATTATAGCATAGATCAGCAGTTCATTCCATAAAAGTCTGTTGTGCAAATAGAGCACAAATGCATTATCGGTGACAGGCACTCGGGAAGTTTCCGCGTTAGGGCTGTGACCATTCCTGTTCCAGTTTTCATGTGCCTGTACCCTCGTTTCTCCTGGATATGTTCCTGGACGCGCAGTTGCTGGGTCCCTTGGTAACTCTGCCAAACTGGTTTTCATGGTGGCTGCACCATTTTACACCAGTAATGGAGAAGGGGTCCAGTCTTTCCACACCCTCATCAACTCGTGCTGTGGCCCATTTTTCTCTGATCACTGTCTTAGCACCTTCGAGGGGATATCACTGTGGTTTCACTTTGCATTTCCCTGATGACTAATGGTGTCTACCATCTTTTCGTGCGTTGTTTGGTCATTTGTACCTGCTCTTGGAAGAAATGTTTATGGACATCCTTTGCCCATTTTTTTTTTCCAGCTGGTTTGTCCTTTTATTATTGAGTTGGAAGAGTTCTTTGTATATTCTAGATGGGAGTCACTTATCGGATATATGATTTGCAAACATTTTCTCTCATTCCTTGGGTTGCTTTTCACTTTCTGGATGGTGTCCTTCAGACAGCAGAAGTTTTCAGTCTTTATGAAGGACACTTTATTAATCTTAGGCTGACACACTCCATCTTACACTCAGCTTCCTGAGCTCAGCTTTCCCAAGAAGGATGGAGGGTATGATTTGCTCTCAGGAACCCCCCCCCCCACCCCGACTTCTGCCATAGAGTCCCTCCCCTCCACACTGTCCTAGATACTGGGAAAGGGGCCTGCCTTGAGTCAGGGTAGCCTGCTCTGGGTTGGAGGAGGGGTGGTGGGGAGGGGACCCTCTGTCCACACACCACACCTTTCCCAGCTTCTAAGACCTGGGCTCTGTGGGAGCAGGGAGAAGAGGAGAGATTCCACATCACTGAGACATCTGTTTGCCCTCATGACCTCACCTAAAAAATGGAGGGATCTTGGGGCACCTGGATGGCTCAGGTAGTGGAATGTGCAACTCTTGATCTTGGAGCTGTGAGTTCGAGCCCCACACTGGGTACAGAACTTCCTTAAATTTTTTTTTAAATCTTAAAAAAGAAAAAAAAAAAGAAGTGAAGGGATCAGGTTAGACAATCTAGGGCAGGGGTGCATCTCCTGGGTTCCACAGGCCCCTTGAAATCATGGACACAGTGTTGGGTAGAGTGCATTTTTCTGAGACAGGAGTCCATAGCAAGAAGCACCAACCTATAGGGACCTTACTGTTCCAAAAAAAAAAAAAAAAAAAAAAAAAAAAGAAAAGAAAAGAAAGAAAGAAAAAAAATCCAAGCTCTAGGATAGCATTTCCTCCTGCTGCTAGGGAGGGTTTAGCCCAGACCAGCTTCCCCCTACCTTAGGGACCAGGACCCCATCATCAGGCTTTCAGAGCTCAGCCCAGTGAGCAGCCCCTGGCCTGTACCCCTCAGGAGAAGACTCCAGGACTGGCCCGTCTGGGCACTGCCTGGGTCACCCCTGAAGCCACTTTGTGGGCAGGAGGCAAGGGGGCAGGCATGCCAGAGCTTGGTGGCAGCTCCCCTCTCAGAGGGCCCCTGGGCTGCAGGAAATCCAGGGCAGGAAGGGGCTGGGGCCCAAGTGGCCGCCTTGCTCCCATCTGCAGAGCATCAGTGGGGCAGGCGGGGTGGGGGTTCTCAAGGGGGGCCGGGGAGGAAATGAGAATAAACACAGCTAGTGGAGAGGGAAGGGGCGGGGGGCTGCGGCCTCAGCCCCTTGGCAGCCCATGAAGGGAAGTGACACAATGAGGAATGTGTTTCCCTCTGCCCTCCCCTGCGTGGGGGTGGGAGGCAGAGCCCTGAGAATGGCCAGACCCCAACGGGGCCAGGGGGCACATGCTAGAACAGCACCAGAGGAGGGTGCTTTGAGAGTGGGGAACCAAAAGGGGGCTGCTGGCAGGAGGGGCAACCCAGAGCAGGCGGGGCGCTCCCCACCCCCAACCCCGTCCATCTCCAGTCTCCATGCTGCATGAGCATCGAGGTTCTTCGTTCTTGCACGTTCTCTGCTGGTGGTGCACCACCAGCCAGCCTGGGTATGGAAGCCATCCCTTCTCTAGGGAGCTGGCCCCTTCTGGTGGCTTCTTTTCAAGGGACTCAGGGTTATGGAGACCAACTCCTTGGTATGAGGGTGTTTCATTTCTCTCTCTAAGGGTGTTTTTGTCCCCAGCTGAGACTGGCTATGCGAAAACAGGCTCCCTGGTGGGATGGCACCTCCCCATCCTGGACACCCATTTCCTCTCCCAGAGCTGGGAGTGGCTACTTAACCCCCTCCTGCCCAGGATCCAGAAGATATCCCTGAGACTTTAGCAGGCAAGGCCAAGTGCCCAGGGCGCCAGCCTGGGCTGGAGGGTCGCAGGGCCTTGGAAAACAGGTTGACCACAGATACCTGTCAATCTCCTCTTTCCTGTACAGGCTCTTTGCAACAGGTTGGTTACTCAGGAACCCCCCAACCCCTGCGCTCTGCCTCCTAAGCCCCCGGGTGGAGAGCAGAGCCAAGCCAGGAGGCTGCAGCCAACATCCCAGGGTCCCAGGAGGTGAGGCGGGCTGGCTGAGCAGTGAGGCTTCCTGCTGCATTGCCCTGTGGGGCTGCAGTTGTGCTGGTTGGGCTCAGGAGAGACTCAGGTGGACCTTGAGTAGTGGGTGAGGGAGTTGCCGGTGGCTGTGCTCAGAAGGCAGAGGATGGGAGGGGAGCCAGTGGGCCAACACTCACTTGTGGCCCAGGGAGCTGCCAGCCTGGTTTTGAGCTGGGGCCAGGTGGACACTCCTTCAGCTCTGCCCCACCCCCAATCCCCACTGCCACCGCCACTGCAGGGGAGGAGGATGAAAGAGAGGAGGGCTGCTATCTGGTCATGTGGTTGCTTTGAGCACCGGGATGCTGGGACAGAAGCTGGCCTAATGCCTCTCCTAACCTCATTCCTGGGTGTGTGGACGGGGGTGCTTGGCCCCATGGAGACTTGGAGGGGCACCACCTTCTTCTGTCTGGACCTACTGGAGTTCATCCTAGAGACTTCGTTTCCCTTGCCACCTGCCCTCAGCACTGTGGGCTCCTGGGAGACCTGGGGGGAAGGCAGGTGAACAAGGCTTTACTACCCGTCCCCAGCCTTGCCTTCCTCATCTGAAGAATGAGTGGCCACCATGGGGGTGGGGGGGATTTATAGTTCTGCCCTGGAATCAGAGACCGGGGTGGGCCTCCAGGCGGTCATCAGCTTCATGCTGTGTCTCCACACCCGTTGGATGGAGAGATCAACACGTGGAAATACCAACCCCCAATGCCGGACTCCAGAAGGTCTTACCTTTGTATAGTAATTTACAAAAGACTTAAAAAAAAAAAAAAGACTTTAGCACCCATTTTCTTTTTTTTAAAGATTTTATTTATTTATTTGACAGACAGAGATCACAAGTAAGCAGAGAGGCAGACAGAGAGTAGAAAGGAGGCAGGCTCCCCGCTGAGCAGAGAGCCCAATGCTGGGCTTGATCCCAGGACCCTGGGGTCATGTCCTGAGCCTAAGGCAGAGGCTTTAACCCATTGAGCCACCCAGGCGCCCCTAGCACCCATTTTCAAATGGCTCTCATAGCAGCCCCTGTGAGATCCTTGGCGGCTCAGATTGGAGCAACATGGCCAAGGCCTCCCGGCTCCTAGTTCAGTGCTGGCTCCAATCTTTGTTTCCACCATGTTCTGCTTCCTCATCCCAGGGGTCCCCATCCCATCTCTTGGCTTCTCTATTCTTCCTGACATCTTTTTGACCAGCACCCCTTGATGGTAGTGGGGGGAGGGGTTGCAGCAAGTAGACCTATGTGAGAGGTCAGGTCCTTCATCCAACCTCCTCACAAGGGCTGAGGAGATTTAGAAGAAAATCCAGTTGCCGACACTGCTGATAAAAATGAGGCTCCCCCGCCCCAGCGGAGCGTGAGGGCCCCAGAGCGGGAGAGCTGTGAGGGCCCCCACTTGCCTCCCACAGGGACCTGAGGAACAACGTCATCAGCACGGTGCAGCCTGGTGCCTTCCTGGGCCTGGGGGAGCTGAAGCGTTTGTGAGTGGCATGTCTGGCTCCCCAAGCCCTCTCAGCCCTCCACATCCTTGGAGATGGTCCCCTAGATCCCATGATCAACTGTTCCTTCTTGTCTCCCCACTCATAGCACCTCTCTCCCCACACAGTGTATGGGGGAGGGCAGAAGGGGGAGATACTTGAAGCCCATCTCCTTGTTCTTCCTGCTCCCCACATAAGCCCCGGCCACACACGTGTGTCCCGCACAAGTGGGTCCGTGTGCTCCTGTGTAGCCAGCTTGCTGACATCATGTGTGTCCCCCTAGAGATCTCTCCAACAACCGGATTGGCTGTCTCACGTCTGAGACCTTCCAAGGCCTCCCCAGGCTTCTCCGTCTGTGAGTGAGGGGCCATTAGCGGGGAGGAGGGGGAGGGACCGCTCACCCCAAAGGAGGGGTTGGGAGGAAGGAGGCAGCACCAGACCCTCATAAGCCCCCCACGTTCCCTTCACTACTCCCTCCTCTGGCCCAGGAAGACCCTAAGATCCTGGCTCCCTGTCCCCTATCCCTTACAGAAACATATCTGGAAACATCTTCTCCAGTGTGCAACCTGGGGTCTTTGATGAGCTGCCAGCCCTTAAGGTGGTGTGAGTATCTGTTCCCAGCCCAAAGACTCAGAGCCCTACGTCCTTTCTCTGTCCAGGAAGGACACACATGAGCATCATGACCACGGCGCCCAACCTTATGAGTAGGTGGGACGGGCGATGGCTGACACCGCCATATTTGCCTTCCCACTATGGCTAGGCTGGTGGTGCACACATACCCCGAATGTGCCCCTTCCAGCCTCAGTCTCTCCCAGGGCTCCATCCCCCCAACCCCCCAGAATCCACACTCCCTTGCTCTACTCTGTGGCTCCTCTCCCCGTTCTGCAGCGATCTTGGCACGGAGTACCTGACATGTGACTGTCGCCTCCGCTGGCTGCTGTCCTGGGCCCGGAATCGCTCCCTGCAGCTCTCCGAGCGCACCCTCTGTGCCTACCCCAGTGCCCTACACGCCCAGGCCCTGGGGGGCCTCCAGGAGGCCCAGCTGCGCTGCGGTGAGCATAGCCTCCCCCTGCACACCTGCCCCTTGGTGCAGAAGTGCTGCAGAAGGGCCCCTGCTGGTTCCAGTCTCCCTCTGCCTTAAGTGTTATGGGGTGGTGGGCACCTTCTCCAGGGCATGCCTCCTGTCCCTCAGATCCCTCGGGGCTCCTTCTCCAGCCATCAGTGCTCCTAGACTTTATTTGGGAGCAGCTGCTTTGTTTATGTTTTCATCTGGTCCCCCTCTTGGGGTGACAAGTGTGCCCTGGAAAGGAGCACTTTGATCTGCTCGTCCAAAGCCCACCTGTTCCTCTCTTGTGCTCTCACTTCCAGAGGCTTTCTCCTGCACTCTTTCTTCCCCAGCTCAAGGGGAGCTCTCGTCAGACGGGGCTTGGCCCTGCCCAGGCTGGCCTGTCCCACCCTGGTGCCTGATGCCCCCCCACGACCATGTCTCCTCCCACAGAAGGGGCCCTGGAGCTGCACACGCACCACCTCATCCCATCCCTGCGCCAAGTCGTGTTCCAGGGTGACCGGCTGCCCTTCCAGTGCTCCGCCAGCTACCTGGGCAATGACACTCGCATCCACTGGTACCACAACCGGGCCCCCCTGGAAGGCGATGAGCAGGCAGGCATCCTCCTGGCAGAGAGCCTCATCCACGACTGCACCTTCATCACCAGGTACCAGCCCTCCTGACCCTTTCCAGCCCCAGGCGGGGGTGGGGGAGGCCACCATGCCCATCGCCCGCTCCCCAAAGGAGCCCTGCTCCGACAGGGGCTGGAGAGCATGCTCATGTACCTGGGAGAGTGCCCGGGTGTGTTTCTAGAAACCCTGGGCTGAGTCGTAAATGGTCTGGCTAGGGGATAGAGACTCAGCGCCTGATAGGAAAAAACCAAGGATGATACCTGAGGTTTCTCTGGCGCTTCCACAATGTATGCA
Organism: Enhydra lutris kenyoni; assembly: GCF_002288905.1. Taxonomy (NCBI): domain Eukaryota; kingdom Metazoa; phylum Chordata; class Mammalia; order Carnivora; family Mustelidae; genus Enhydra; species Enhydra lutris. Next base: position 34,748,250 of record NW_019154095.1, read on the forward strand.
GTGACTCTCAGCTCCACTGTGGGACCGAGTCTTTCCGATAGACTTGCAGGGGAGGTCTTAGTAGCTCCGTGATAAAGGTGGGGAAATGGAAGCTCAGGAAGACCGTACCATAAGGCCAGTCGGAATTGAGGGAGTGTGTGCTCGCATCCCTCTCCGTTAAAGAGGACGGAACCCTGAAGCCCCTGCCCCGCAGGCCCTCAGTCAGGGGCCCCGGGGGAGACGGGGTCGGGGCGCTTAGGGAGGGTGGCGCGGCCACCGAGAGTGCCTCGCAGCCAGCCCACCGCCCGCCCGCCCGCAGCGAGCTGACCCTGTCTCACATCGGCGTGTGGGCGTCAGGGGAGTGGGAGTGCTCCGTGTCCACGGCGCAGGGCAACGCCAGCAAGAAGGTGGAGATTGTGGTGCTGGAGACCTCCGCCTCCTACTGCCCTGCTGAGCGAGTCGCCAACAACCGCGGGGACTTCAGGTGCGGTGCCTTCTGCCGCCTCAGCCCCCCCCCCCCCCCCCCCCCCCCCCCCCCCCGCGCGCGTTGTCAGAGAACACGGGGCGGGGGCGGGGCTCCCCATCCGCTCTAAGTCCCCAGCCCCACTGTCCCGCTGTTGTTTTCACAAAGACCTTATCTTTTTGTATAAACCCCCATCTGACATGTGCTGTGCAGAACAAAAAGTTTGGGTGGGTTTTGTTTGTTTCTTTGTCTTGTTTCCTTGCATTAATAGTTTATGAAATTCGCCCACAAGGAACATCAGATTTTAATATACCCCTGGGCGTCTCCATGAGGAAGGGCAGGTACTATCCTCCCCCATGGACAGCTGAGAACACTCAGGCCCAGAAAGGGTAAGGAGCTTGAAGTCAGGGCTCCATGTCTGAACAAATGTGGACTCAGAGAGAAGGTGGAGCTCAGGAGCCCCTCCAAGGCCAGTCCGAACTCTCTCTCTGAATCCACCCCCTAGGTCCTAAAGGGGTTTATCATCCCAGGTCTAAGGGCAGAGGAGGGAGCCTTGCTCTGAGGAGCCTGGGGGATCAGCAACCTCCCACATCTGCCCCCAGGTGGCCTCGAACTCTGGCTGGCATCACAGCCTACCAGTCCTGCCTACAGTACCCCTTCACCTCAGTGCCCATGAGCGGGGGTGCCCCAGGCACCCGAGCCTCCCGCCGGTGTGACCGAGCTGGCCGCTGGGAGCCAGGGGACTACTCCCATTGTCTGTACACCAACGACATCACCCGGGTGCTCTACACCTTCGTGCTGGTGAGGCCAGGAGAGGAGAGGGGCAGGGGACACCCATCAGCTCTGGTTCTGGGGGCTGGGAAGGGGAGCCCCCTCATGGCTGTGGCTCTGCTGCTCCTCCTTGCTGTGGGCATGAGCAGTGAGGGGCTCTCAGCTAGCTTTTCTCCTTTGAGGGCATTCAGATCCCTCCAGGGTCACCCCAAGCATCTTTATTCTCAAACACAGCCAGGGCGGCCTGAAGGGGGAAAACAAGGACAGCGTGAGGCTGTCCCATTATCCTTAGGCCGGTGGTGTTAGAAGTGGGCGGCCCTGAGTCCTGATGAGTCCATTCCTTACATGTGCCTCCTGTCTTGATTAGACCCAGCTGGTGGGCCGGATCCCTCTCCCTAGGCGCTGGGGCCCTGAGCATCAGCACAGACAAGGGGGCCCTCTAGGGGCAGTTCTGGGGGAGAAGGAGCAGAACTGGACCATCTCCTTTCTTCCTTCAATCTTCCCAGATGCCCATCAATGCCTCCAACGCGCTGACCCTGGCTCACCAGCTGCGAGTGTACACAGCCGAGGCAGCCAGCTTCTCTGACATGATGGATGTTGTCTATGTGGCTCAGATGATCCAGAAATTTCTGGGTTACGTCGACCAGATCAAAGAGGTGAGATTCAACCTGGCTTCTGGGGTCCCTGGAAACCAGTCCCCATTTGCTCAAGCCTCTTGTGCCCCAGCCTCCAGGCCCCAAACCCCGCTCCTGCCCTCAGTGACTTTCTGCCCCCTGCCAGCTGGTGGAGGTGATGGTGGACATGGCCAGCAATCTGATGCTGGTGGACGAGCACCTGCTGTGGCTGGCCCAGCGCGAGGACAAGGCCTGCAGTGGCATCGTGGGCGCCCTGGAGCGCATTGGGGGGGCTGCCCTCAGCCCCCACGCCCAGCACATCTCCGTGGTAACGTGGGTCAGCTGGGAGGGAGCTCTTTGGGGAGCCTAGCCCTGGGAGGGAACTTAGAAGCAATCGGGCCCAGCCCTTGCCTGCCAGGAGGGAAACGCTCCTATCTTCGGGCAGCAAGTCCTCCAAGTATGCACCTGCCATGGGCCCAGCTGGCAAGAATTCCGAGCCGGACCGGTGTGTGGAATTCGATTCAGAGTTGTCCACAGCAGTGCAGAGGGGAGGGAGGGGGCTGATGACAGGGAGGAGTCATGCAAGACTTTGTGGTGGGGAACTGGAGCTGTAACGCTAGCCCAACGGAAATAAAGGGGAGGAAGGGGAAAAGGAGCCCAAGGCATAAGTAAGAGGAGGCTTGGAAGCAGGGCCATAGCCCTGTGATGCAATGAGTCACAGAGACTCCTGCTCCCTAAGAAGAGGGTGACATTGCCTGTGCTGGGTTGTGAACCAATTAACAACCGCCGCAGGACATCTTGGCCATGTAAGATCCCGTGCTGGGTACCCTGGACGGTGTAAGGTTGGACGGGACCCTGCTCTGCATCTTGGCCGGGGTGGCAGAACTAGTACCTGCTAAGGGGCGAGCAAGGTACAAGGTAGGGTGCGAGGCAAGGAAGGGTATCAGGAGGGTGCCATGGCCAGGGGTTGGGGAGACCCCACAGCACATGTCACACTGCCAGGCCTTGAGAAGCCAGTCAGGACTAAGGTGTAGGGGGTGCCCAGCCTGAGTGAATCTGCAGAGAGGGACTGGGCAGTGGCAGGCAGGAGGCCCAGAGAGAGCTGCTGTATCTCAGATGGGGAGGGGGCTGACAAGCTCCCTGTCCCTAGAACTCAAGGAATGTGGCACTGGAGGCCTATCTCATCAAGCCACACGGCTACGTGGGGCTGACCTGCACAGCCTTCCAGAGAAGGGAGGCAGGGGTGCCGGGCATGCGGCCCGGGGGCCCCAGCCAGAATCCCTCACCGGAGCCTGAGCCCCTGGCTGATCAGCAGCTCCGCTTCCGCTGTACCACAGGGAGACCCAGCATTTCTCTGTCGTCTTTCCACATCAAGGTGGGCACTGGGGAACGGCCGAGGGGGTGGTCTTGCTTTGATGCAGGTGCCTGGTGGGGGTGGGTGGGATGAGTGGAAGCAGATTCAGAAAAGGGGTTTGGGGGAGGGGGGAGGAGAGTACTGGAAGGCCTCAGAGTCCTAGGGGTTCCCAGATGTCTCTGAGGAACTCCGATGTCCCCCCAGAACAGCGTGGCCCTGGCCTCCATCCAGCTGCCGCCCAGTCTGTTCTCGTCCCTTCCGGCTGCCCTGGCTCCCCCTGTCCCCCCAGACTGCACCCTGCAACTGCTGGTCTTCCGAAATGGCCGCCTCTTCCGCAGCCACGGCAACACCTCCCGCCCTGGAGCTGCTGGGCCTGGCAAGAGGCGTGGTGTGGCCACCCCTGTCATCTTTGCAGGAACCAGTAAGGGACTGAACTCCCCTGTGCTGCACGGAGTGCTCCCAAGTGTCTGCCTGGGGCCCCTTCCACCTGCCCTTCCCTCACCCACAGCGTCCCCTAAGGCCCTGAGGGAGGTGGACGAGGACAGTGGCTCCTGATCATTTCCCAGGAGGATAAGGGACAGAGACATCCTCTCAAGGAAGGGATTGCTAGAGAAGGACTCTGGAAGACATTGGAATTTATATCCCAGATTTGTCAAATTCCAAAAGGGTTCTCTCTTCACCTTTCTCTCCCTCTCCCGCAGTATTACCTTCTACCTTCCTCTCCCTGTCCCCAGCCACGGCTCATTTGACATTTAGAATGGGTCACCTCCCAGTGCTTTTTGATTCATTCCTGGGTCTCCATGGTACATCCCAAGCCCAGCCCACACCCTGCCCCACCCACGGGTTTCGTGCAGCTCTGCCGTTGCTGTCTTGCTGTTGCTGTAGGACGAGCCGCCTCACCTCCTCACAGCCTTGTTCTACCTGGGTGGACTTCCCTCTCCCCTGCAGGTGGCTGCGGTGTGGGCAACCTGACCGAGCCAGTGGCCATTTCGCTTCGGCATTGGGCTGAGGGGGCTGAGCCTGTGGCAGCTTGGTGGAGCCAGGATGGGCCTGGGGGCCCCGGGGGTTGGAGCTCCGAGGGCTGCCAGCTCCGCTCCAGCCAGCCCAATGTCAGCTCCCTGCACTGCCAGCACTTGGGCAATGTGGCTGTGCTCATGGTGAGTGGGATGGGGGGCGGGAGCTCGAGAGGACCAGGACTGGGGAATTGTAGGGGGAGGATAGGGTGGGTGTGAGGATGGGGGTATTCTGATCACCTGGAGCCCCAGAGAACTACAGAAAGCAGAACAGCCTCATGACTGTAGAATTCATGGGGAAATGTCCCTCTGGTCCTCCCCCACACCTTTTCATCTTTCAGGAGACAGGTCCTGCCTCCATTCATCCTGAGAGATGGATCTGGAACTCCCCAGCCTGGTCTTCACATCTGTACTGAGACCCAGATTGTTAAAGGGGAAAAAAAAATCTGGGAACATTTTTCTGGTCACCCTCCTTGCTCACTCCTCTCCAGGTCCCTCTCCCTCACCACATTTCGCACCCCACTCTCCCAGATCCTGAGCAGGCATGCACCTGGATTATAGACAGAAACCTCCCCCTCTTTCATCATCTCTGGTTTTTAGGCTGAGAGCAGAGGGGCAAGAGACGAGGGCAGAACTGGCTGGCGGTAGATGACTAACACTACCTGGGACTGACTTTCCAAGAGTGCTGTCTCAGCACTTAGTGTTTACCCACCTGGATGGAAGAGGGGCCAAAGCTGACTGAGCTTGAAGAAAAATGGTCTGGGGGACTGGCCAGGACTCCATGAGGTGGCCCCTACCCCTTGCTTCCTAATACTTCCTCTTTCCTGCTCTTTCCAGGAGCTGAGTGCCTTCCCCAGGGCAGTGGGGGGCTCTGGGGCAGGGCTGCATCCCGTCGTGTACCCCTGCACGGCCCTGCTTCTGCTCTGCCTCTTTTCCACCATCATCACCTACATCCTCAACCACAGGTGGGAGCTCCTGAAGGAAGGGAAGATGCGGAGGGGAGGTTGTGGGTCTGAGTACTGGCCAGTGTCCCTTCCCCAAGTGGGTCTCCATGATGTTCACAGGCTCTTTCGAAGGGTTAAGCCCTCCCTGCCCTCGGGCCTTGATCACATTCACAAACGTGCATGCACACAGACACCTGCTTTCCCCCTTTGCTCTCCCAATGGCCTTGAGACCGCATGGGCCTGACCTTGGGTGGGTGGTCCGTTAATCAAAGACTGTTTCTGGGGCAGCTCTATCCATGTGTCCCGGAAGGGCTGGCACATGCTGCTGAACCTGTGCTTCCACATGGCCATGACCTCCGCCGTCTTTGCAGGAGGCATCACACTCACCAACTACCACATGGTCTGCCAGGCAGTAAGCGAAGGGGCTAGGGTGGGGGTGGGGAGCGCTCCAAGATGGGTGAGGGCACAGAGTTGGGAGGTGCAGGGGAAAAAATGAGGTCTCATGCTGATAGGCCCCAGCTCCACTGTTGTGTGCAACCTTGCTGGGGGTGGGAGCCATGGGCATAGGGGTGGTAAGAAGTAGAGAAACTAGGAGATGGGTCTTCAAAGTGGAGGGTGGGGATCAGCAGTGGAGGAGAGGTCAGGAACAGGGCAGACACCAACAGCAGGGCTGTGAAAAGTCTCCCCAGTGGAAGAGGAGCATGGGGTGGGAGGAGAGAGGGTGACAGCAGGGGCAGAACCTTTGGAGGATCAGGGTAGAGCTGGGGGTGGGACTGTGGGAGGAGTGGGAGAATAATCCTGGGGACTGGGGCTCTGGGGCGGCTTGAGCAGTAGCAGCCTGGTCCCCCAGCCTCTGTGGCTTGACCCTGCAGGTGGGCATCACGCTGCACTACTCTTCATTGTCCACACTGCTCTGGATGGGCGTGAAGGCCCGTGTCCTCCACAAGGAGCTCACCTGGAGAGCACCCCCTCCACAAGAAGGGGACTTGGCTCCACCCGCACCCCGCCCCATGCTCCGGTACTTGCCTCCAGGGGTCAGCTTTGCAAGGGTGAAGGGCTCCGAGGCCAGGCCAGGGGAAGGACAGCACCATCTGTTTTCCCAGGCTGGAGGCAGGGCGGGTCCAAGGTCCTGGGTGAGCACTCTCCAAAGAGAAAAGAGGCAAAGCCTTGGGTGGGGCCATGTTGCCCAAGGCCTCGGGAGTGGGTGTGTCCTTAGAGCTTTTCAGGGATGACAACAAGGCCAGGGCCCTGGGCCCTGGGGAGGGATCCAGCGAACCACAGTGGCACCCTGACTTCTGTACTGTTTCAGGTGAGAGAGCAACTCTGGCCTCTGTCCCTTGCAACAGTCATGGTCAAGTCCCCTGGGAACCTAACAGAGCCCGCAACAAATTCTGAGAGAATTTAAAGGGGAAAGAGGAGGGGACAGAGACCCCAAGTCAAGGTTTCTGAGCATCTGTTTCCAACTCCCTTGGTTCCCCACCATCTCTGACCCCCAAACCCCATTCCTCTCCAGGTTCTATCTGATCGCCGGAGGCATCCCACTCATTATCTGTGGCATCACAGCTGCGGTCAACATCCACAACTACCGGGACCACAGCCCCTAGTGAGCGCCATGGCCTGCCTGCCCCAAACCCACCCGCCCCAACACCAGATGCCCTCTACTCCGCTGGCAGGGGCACCCGCAGGCCCACGCAGCCAGTGACCCAACCCAAACCCATGCATGTTGCCTAAGCCAGTCTCTGCCTTGCCACTCACCACGTCCTGTCTCCCCAGCCACCCAGCCACCTCAGACATGCCCCTCCTCACCCACTGCCTGTGTCTCCCCTCAGCTGCTGGCTGGTGTGGCGTCCAAGCCTAGGAGCCTTCTACATCCCAGTGGCTTTGATTCTGCTGATCACCTGGATCTATTTCCTGTGTGCCGGGCTGCGCTTAAGGGGTCCTCTGGCACAGAGCCCAAAGGGGGGCACCAGCAGGGTGTCCCTGGAGACAGGGGAGGAACTGAGGGGTTCCACCAGGCTTAGGAGCAGTGGCCCCCTCCTGAATGACTCAGGTTCCCTTCTGGCTACTGGGAGCGCTGGGGTGGTGACACCCGGGCCCCCAGAGGATGGTGACGGCCTCTATTCTCCGGGCGTCCAACTGGGGGCGCTGGTGACCACTCATTTCCTGTACCTGGCCATGTGGGCCTGTGGGGCTCTGGCCGTGTCCCAGCGCTGGCTGCCCCGGGTGGTGTGCAGCTGCCTGTACGGGGCGGCGGCCTCCGCCCTGGGACTCTTCGTCTTCACCCACCATTGTGCCCGGCGCCGGGACGTTAGGGCCTCCTGGCGTGCCTGCTGCCCCCAGGCCTCGGCCTCCCGCGCCTCACCCCGGTCCGTGCCCGCCGCCCCAGAGGACGGTTCCCCCGTATTCGGAGAGGGCCCCGCCTCCCTCAAGTCCTCCCCGAGTGGCAGCAGCGGCCACGCGCAGTCCCTGGGCCCCTGCAAGCTCACCAACCTGCAGCTAGCCCAGAGTCAGGTGTGCGAGGTGGGGGTGGTGGCCCGCGGGGAAGGGGAGCCGGAGCCCATGGGCTCCCGGGGCAGCCTCGCTCCCCGCCACCCCAACAACTTGCACCATGGGCGCCGAGCGCACAAGAGTCGGGCCAAGGGGCACCGCGCGGGGGAGGCCGGCGCCAAGAACCGGCTCAAGGTGCTGCGCGGGGGCGCGGCGGCCGGGGCGCCTGAGCTGCTGTCCAGCGAGAGCGGCAGCCTGCACAACAGCCCGTCTGACAGCTACCCGGGCAGCAGCCGCAACAGCCCAGGCCTCCAGCTCGAGGGCGAGCCCATGCTCACGCCGTCGGAGGGCAGCGACACGAGCGCAGCGCCGCTTCCCGAGGCCGGCCGCCCGGGCCAGCGCCGCAGCGCCAGTCGCGACAACCTCAAGGGTGGCGGGGCCGGCGCGGAGCGGGAGGGCAAGCGGCGCTCGTACCCGCTCAATGCGGCCAGCCTCAACGGCGCGCCCAAGGGGGCCAAGTACGACGACCTGGGCGGGGCGGGCGCGGACGCCGCGGTCAGCGCCTGCATGAAGACAGGTCTCTGGAAGAGCGAGACCACCGTCTAGGGCGGAGGTGGGCGACGCTGCCGAACATGTCGGCTTCTCGGGGACCCTCAAAGACGTCCAGCGGTACGTCAGCAGATTTGAGGGAGAGGTGCCCAGGGCTTCCACGGGCCACACTGGCTTTAGTCCCGGAGGCTGGGGAAAAGGACAGGCCAAAGGCCTGCCACTGCCAAGAGGGCCGTACCTCTGGGCTAGCGACGATCCCAGGACCGCCAGCAGGATACACACCTTCCCAGCCCAGGCTAGTTTGGGCAGTAGACTGTGCCGTCCAGGGTAGTGGGGGAAGGTCCTGTTGGCCTGGGAGGTGGGCACAGGCACAGCTCCCAGGTGGGCTCCTTCGGTACTCCTCACATCTCATCCACCCTGCCTCGCTGGTGGCCGCCCATATCAGGAAAACACAGACGGGAGCTCGAGAACCATGTTCTCTCCTCACTGCCCTCTACAGTCAGCCATCTGTGCCTAGGTCCTAGGGCCTCTCCCCGACCCAGCTTCCAGGGCAAGGAGGGGGCCAGTCTTGCAGATGAGCCAGGCGGCCGTGTGTATAGGTGCTACTTTTAAGATAAACTATGCAAGAGAAGGTGGAACAGTGTGAAAGGCAGCCCTGGAGATGGCGTTCTAGGGAAAGGGTGCACAATCGGGGACACAGGAGTGGTATACAAAGCACAGGGCAGGGCTTAAGAGGTGGTGCTTTAGGACAAAGCCGAGGCCCTGTGCCTGAGCTGCTGACTCCACCAGACACCCAGGAGAGATGGGAGGCAACTGGAGAGCAGTACTTAGATTTCAAGCCCCATGCAGTCCTGGCCTAAACCCAGCCCTGTGAACAGTGCTCTGAAGAGAGGCACCACAAGGCCACAGGTGGTGCTAAAGGAGCACTTAACTGCTCAATGGCAAGCCCCATAGCCTCAGTCTCCACCTGCCAACACCGAGGGACTATGGAAGAGCATTTCCCTGCCTCCATGAGGCCATATGCAAGAACCATTCCAAAAATCTGATCTCTAGCTCCATATTAGGGAGAAACCTCCCAAACACTGAACCGCCTTCCTGCCTCACAGAAGCCCAAGCTGAATCCCCCAGGGCAGCAGGTAGGATCTCTGAAGCTCACGTGGGGCCTGTGCCTTCACTACTTTTTTAAACACCAGCACCCATATTTCCCCCAACCTAAAAAGCAATCACCAGCCTTACTACAGGACCCAATGAAAAATGGAGGGAAAGCTGAGCCTGGTGAAGAGGAACAGGAAAACCAGACCTGGTCCAGGTCCCCTCTTGGTGCCCACATCCCCACAGTCTAATCACCAAGGCAAAAGACAAAAGGGAGGGGAGAAAAGTCACACACCTTGGGATGAATCCTGTTATTTATGCTTGCTGCACAGACAATATTAGACTTAAAAAAAAAAAAAACCACGAAAAAAAAAAAAGCTTCGTATTATTCTTCCACATATGCTGGCTGCTGTTTAAGTACCGTGCCAATGCCTTAGCACTGGAGAGCTTTTTGCAATACGCTGGGGAAAAGGGAGGGAGGGGATGAAAAGTGCCAAAGAAAATCTGTTTTTAAAAGCTCGGGTTTTATACAATAGAATGTTTTCTAGCAGATGCCTTTTGTTTTAATATATTAAAATTTGCAAAGCCCTTTGAGCTATATAACTTTAGTCCACCCATGGTCCTTTTGTTATGAGGTACAGGATTTTATGACCCCGTACACAAGAACCCACCCATGCCTGCAGATGGATATAGGGCCAAGAATGGCCCAGTTCCTGTCCTCTGAGGGCTGATACCATTTCAAATGCCAACCCTGCCACACCAGCGGGGAGGGCCCATCAGGCCTGCAGCAGCAGCGCAACTGATCCAAATCAGGAGGAGGCCCGACATCCTCCAACCCGACTAGGAGGAAAGCCATCCCTCACAGTATGAATGTGTGCCTTCCCCTTTCGGACCATCCCTCTCAGGGACGGGATTCTCTCCAACCCAGTTGTTCCTGCATCGCTCCCAACTTCTACTGCAGGACCCAGGTTCCAATTAACTGCAGAGTCCCTTAGTTCCTTTAAACAAGAGAAAAAAGAGAAAACCAGCCACCTCAGGACTCATGTACACTCACTCCTCCGGGTCGCACAGGCCTGTGGTCAAGCTGCTGCCAGAGTGGTGGGAGTGCTTCCTCGGGTGCACATCAGGGAGGGTTAGGAACCCCGGTGGCAGCCTGAGCTTTTTGAAAGTCCCTCATTTCCTGAGGGGTACGCAAATACTGCTCTATTTCACTATCGGAAATGTCCTCGTCGCCGGTGACTGTGGAGATAGGGGGTGGGGGACAGATCCGCTTCGGGGGCTTCAACATGCAAGGTGGGAGGAGAAGGGCAGGACTGGCTGGCCGCTTGCCCTCGGGCAGATCTAAGGAACTACTCGCTGCCTCTGCTTTTCCCTGCCCTGGCCCCAGACCCTGTCCCTGCAGCTCCTTCCCCTCGCCGTCCAGCTCTGCCGTTCCATCTCGAAAGGCCTTGCGGACCAACGTGTGGCGGTGCTGTAGGAGGTCGCCGATGTGCTTCACCACAGACCGCTTGTCGAGCCTCAGCACCTGCAGCCAGGCCAGCTGCTCGGCCATCCGCAGCAGCACAGCCAGCAGCTCCTGGAGGCGGGAGGAAGCAGGACAGGGCAGGTCCACGTTCGCCAATTTACAAAACCGCGCGAGGGAGCACCTCAGACGCTCTGAAGGCTGCAGCGACTGCCAAGCCAGGAAGGTAGCCGCAGTGATGACGGGCAAGGGATGGCGCCCGGTCACCAGCCAGGTCTCATCCGCCAGCTCCACCAACTGCAGTGTTCGAGAGAGCATCTTCTCTTTGTCTTCCACGTATTTGGCTGGCACGGATGGGGAAGCTTGGAACAGTTTGAAGCTGAAAGAACCAAAATAAGAGTCTGATCGCCATGCCTATAGGGGAGGGGGCTGCTCTGCCAAAGGGAGGAAAAGCAGTCCACTCGTGATGGACAAGCTATCCTCTCCTCTTGGAATACTCAAGCTCGCTGGGCAGCGACTCTCTACAGGTGCAGAGAGAAGACAGGTGGAGTGTCCTGCTTGTACAGTGAAGGGCAGGAGAACCCACAAGGAGGCTCACGTTTGTCAGCTTCCCCGTCAGCCGTATTCTGAGTGCTTTCCAATTGTTCTCCTTTCATCTCCTCCATACCCCTTTATGTGCACTTATAGTTAGAAAAAACGGGCCCAGAGTCAGCCAGCTAGGAAGTAACCCAGCAAACCCAACACCACTTGTCACTGAGAGCCTTTGCTTTTTCCCCTATTTTTCGGAAAAAAAGAAAAGAACACAGCTACTTAGGAAAAAAAAAGCCTCAGCTTCTGCCTCTTGCCCCATCACTAACTTCCTTTCACCTGCCTTCACAGATGATCCTTCACAGATGAGCCAAGGCAGGGCTCTGGCATACAGTCAAGCAGGTCACGCACAACACAAGAGGCGCAAAGTTCAGCAGCCCCGGGCCAAGGCTGACACCTACTTTACCTACAGCATTAGACTGCAGTAAGGGCAAAGGGATTTGGAAATGACAGCAGTTTAGAACTGTAAAATGGGCTTAACCTTATTAGTACAAGGCACAGGGGAGGGAGAATAGGTTTTCTTCTCGAATCCCTTTAGAGGAGCTTTGGTAAAAAGAGACAGCCAAAGGTCAAAGGATTCAGATCTAAGGAGCCATCCCATCCCAGGGTTTCCCTGCGGGTAGGTACCTGCTACAGTAAGTCTTCACCAGGTCTGCCAAGCACAGAGACGGCACATCCAGCCCCAGGAGCTTCACTATCTGCATGTAGGTGCCAGAAAACACATCCAGATCTGCATACAACAGGGCGCAGATGGTTCCCATGGTGAGGGGCCAGTTATGCTGCCGGCAGGTGATTAAGACACAGCACCCAACCAGCACCTCCTTCTTTTGCAGCCTGGCGGCGCGGATGCCAGGGTGCCGGTAGGCCTGCTGGTAGTAGGCAACTGCCGTGTCCTCAAATGTCGATGGCAACTGCAGAACTCGGCAGAGGTCTCTCACGCGGCGGAGACCTAAGAAAGCCAACAGCAGGACTCAAAGAGGTTGAAGGTGCTACTGTGCAGCTCCTAGCAATTTTTGCTAAACTTGTCTCCGACAGCAGATGCACAAATAATGTACCTTTCTACAGTGACCAGGGTGACACTTGGTGAGGTCATTCTAAAGACACAAAGAAATTCGTGGAAAAAGTCACATTTCAACCCACCATTCTTCAGGGGCTGGCATGATTCAGAGCTAGGCCCAAGTATGATCTGGAATGCATGGCTCGACCTCTAACACAGCCCTGACAAACCCAAACTGTATACTGAATCAGAACTGTATACGCTCTTAGAACCACCTCCATTCTTTATTTCTAATTACCAACGTCTCCTACTCTACCTTACACAGTAATGCCGAACACAGGGAAAGCAAGAGGGTAGGCTGGACCATCAGGAGAATTTTAAGGCCACCGTATCACAAAAGGTCGATTCTCACCTCGTTGTTGGCTGCGACTAACTTGTTCATTTTCCCCTGTGCTTCGGGAATAGGTTACTTCTGTAAGATAATGGACAAGAAACAGCTTGTTTAGCCTTTATTCACCAGATCCCTGGCCTCGCACCACACAAAACCGGGGAGAATTCATACCCTTAGGCTGTGCTCTCTGTCTCACAGAAGGCACCCATTTTTGCACGCTAAAAGTCTATCCGGTTTTTATGCCCACAGCAGTATCAAATACAGAGACTGAGAAGGTTAAGAATGCACTACAGTGGCTTCGAGTGTTCCAAGTTTTTTGGCCTCCCTCCTGCATATGCAATCCAGGTAATTTTCCTGACTGCTGATTTTGAGGGCTGCAGTGGCCAGGAACTCAGAACGCAAAGAAAAAAACGATATTTTTGCTAATTAGTGTTAAAGACTACTTGAAGGTAATAATCTGTCCGTATCTGTAAAGAACTGACCCACAATCCTTCCATCACACCCAGACTAGGTAAATTGAGTGGAACTCTGTTTCTCTGATTCATTTGGTCAACGTTTATTATACCTTCTCTCTCTCTCCAGATAGACAGATGCCAGATACCGTACGAGGTGCTGGAAAAACAGATGAAGGGCAGTCCCTGACCTCCTGCAGCTTCCTCGGTTACTTTCTCCCGTAGTTTAGCGAACACGGGACGAGGGCGCGGAGGAATCAGAGCACTCCGACGTCAATCTCTCGCCACCCCAGGTTATACCCGCGGCACTGGAAAGGCCGGCACAGATACCTCGGAGGTTGCCTTCGTCGCTGAAGGTGGTAGTAAGGACCCCCTCGGTGACCACGCAGCCACAGTCTGAGCACACCAGCTGGCTCTGCGAATAGTGCGAGTCTTCCACGAGCTCCGTGGACCCGCAATCGGGGCAGCGGCCTTCGCCAGGCATCTCACACCCCAGAGGCGCGGAAGCTTTCGGGTATCCACTCCTACGTCCACAGCAGCAACAGCGGAGAAGCAAGAAGCAGCAACAGCGGAGAAGCAAGAACCAGGACCGGAGCCTTCTAAGCGCTGCACCCTTCTCTTCCGGCCAGAGCAACCGCGGTGTACGTAGGTAGTTCTGTCCGCCGGCTGCGCGTCACTCCGGTCCGTTTCTGTTTGGCCTCGGGTAGAAACGCGAGCCAGGAACAGAGGTTCCTGCTGTGGACTCACTCCGTCTTCGCGTTCTCCATTATTTGCGGTCGGTTTGCAGGTTGAATTTGAGTGAAACTTCTACCTACGTGGACACACTACACAGGAAAATGTTCCCGTTTCCATACAACTCTCCTTTCTGAAACGCTAGGGAAGTCATAGAATTCTCCATTTCTTTTTGGTAACAAATGTTGATTTTGGCCATAGTACAAAGTTTGCCTAAAAGGAAGAATACTGCCGTGAGAGAACAGGAAATTGTGTTCCACTCTCCAGAGCGGCTTTCCCAGCCAAGTTCTTTCCTCTCCTTCAGGCCGTTTCTCTCAACTGTAGAATGAGGGAGTTGAATTGAAAAATACAGAGTGGCAAACACAAATGCTTTCAGAGACTAGCTAAGGGAGTTGGGAGGGAAGGAATATGGGGGTGGTGAGGCTTTGGACAAACTGGAGGCTTCGGGCAGATTTATATGCTTTTAAAACCTGAGCTTTAAGGTACTCCAAAATTCTGGCTCCAAAGTTCCTAACTTGGTACAAGTATAGGTCAAAGAATGCTGAGCAAAATTGTGTCTCCAGTGATGCTATCACAGAAACCAAGCTTACACATTTAAAATTCTGTTATATTTATAAATTAGAAGTCACCCAAACAGAGTATTTCTAATTAATCCTAATTGCACTCGTAAAGAATAAGGATTTTAATGCTTGAAAGTTTTAGAATCAGCCATGTCTGAAAAACAAGAACATTGAGTTAAATGACAGGTACCACCAGAAGTCTGTCCCTTATGACTCCAAGGAAGCAGATGGGAGTCAGCACAGCAAGTGCCTAAAGTGTGTGTGGAGAATTTGTTTCTCAAGCTGACAGTTGGGAATTTCAGGTAGGCTCCTGGCATTAGCAGATTTTAGGAACTGTTGTGGGCTTAATTTCAACTTATACTTGGGGTTGAGAATGGAAAGGTAAGATAGGCACAGAAAATGATTGGACAGCTCTATGCAGAATGAATTGAGGAATAAGGATGTTTTGTCAGAACTTAACAAATTGGGATACTCCCTTGAGGAATAAGATACAGGTTATGGCTGCATTCCTTTGAAGACTAATAAACTGTGCATTCCAGACCTGAAAATTTTTCCAAAATAAAAAATGGAGCTTATTAGTCTGAAGAGACAGGGGCACAATGACCATGTACCCAGAGAGTCCTCAGAGGATTTGAGCCTCAAAAAGAAAGGGATCTGATCAGACAAAGCTGTAGGTTCTTTTGAAAGCTATAATCGGTAGTCAGGTACACAGGATTCCCTGTATGCATAGCGGGACTGAGTTCCCTGGACCATAGTCATATCATATCATACAGAACAGCATCAGACTCTCATTCCCACTGTGGTGGGGAACAAGGGCATTTCTGACACAAAGATTGCATTTTATCTATAATCGAAGCATCAACTTTCTCTGCTTCAGATGTCACTTATCTTTAGTATAAATTGGGAAGGAGGTGCTTTGCCTTACAAGGAATGTCCATTCAACACAAGCCCCTGGCTCACAGTTCCTCCCCTCTGCTCATAGCTATTCCACAAACCTCCCCTTCTTTGCTACTGCTCAACAGAATTTCCTACACCTCCAACCTCAGTGGGCTGGCAGGATGCTGTTAGTTGACCTGTGAACACAGGTCACAGCAGCGAGATTTCCATTTTCTCATTTTCCACACCTGTATCACGAGACTGTTAATGCACCTTGCTGAAGGGTTGAGGAACTTAGGTGATCATAATAGAAATGAAGAATATTTTTATAAAATGGGAAATTTCGTTAAGACTCTCCTTACAGCTCAAGAGGAAAGCATTAAAAGAGAAAACAAGCAAAAACAAACAAACAAAGTACCTTCAAAGCCTGCCAGCCCCTTCTTTTCCAGTTTTTCCTTGATATCGAGACCTAAAGACACCACCTCATCCCCAAGAGAATTCTTAGGACATAAAACCTCTTCTCCTTTCTAGAGAAATCCCACCTACTACTACAGGACTTGATCATGCTGGAGCATTCATCCCCTCCCCAAAACCAAGGGCCTCAGTAAGCCCCAACAGTCCGTACCCTTACATCTGAATTCCTCACTCTAGCCCCGCACCACAAGGGGCATCAGCACAATAGCTTTGGGTGGGCACTGGCATTCCAAGTCCCCTTTCTTCTAGACTCGCCCACTAGAGTGAGGGATGCGATAAGGATTTACTTCTGGGGTCCAGCAAATAAACATTGAGACACACTTGCATGCTTGTGTGTGCACATACACACCCATCAAAGACATCCGTTAGTTTTTGACAACACCATCGACATCCTGGTTAGGGTGGAGAAATATGTCTCCAAAAGCAACATAATTGCATTCGAAGTGCTTCATCACATTATCGTACAGAACAGCATCAGACTCTCATCCCCATTTTTGTGCCGACCTTGACCCTAACTGCGTTTAAAAAAAAAAAAAAAAAGGTGGGATTTAATTAGAATCCTCTACCCTTGATAGGAGCCTTAGAATTCTGCTTTCTCCAACATTACTCATTTTAAAGTGGAAGAGTGGTTTTATGATCCTCCAACCAACACCTCTAAGGGGTGGAGAGGAATGATTCTCTTTTCCAGTCACAGATACGTGATATTATCCTAAGGGAGCCTGGCTGTCAGATGCAAACAGCCTGGGTGGTAGGCAGGACTCAGGCCAGAAGATGGCGCACTCTATTAAGACTTGTATATCGAGGGGACCTGGCTGGCTCAGTCCGTAGAGTATAAGACTCTTGATTTTGGGTTTTGAGTTGGGGCCCCATCTTGGGAGGGGGGGTAGATTGTACTTAAATTAAAAAAAAAAAAAAAAAAAAAGACTTGTGAGTCTGGGATTCTCTACTTTCTTAGGAAGAAATTGATTTATTTAGGAAATGGATTTGCCTTCCCCTGGAAATCAGGACAGACACATCCTTGGTGCCCTTCCTGCCGCTACCGACTCTTCTAAGAGTTTCCTTTGTTCCGTGAGTGATGATCTGTTTACCAAATGCTCCTCAAACCCCTCTCCCCCATGCTACACCCAACAGCTTGAGGAACTGGAATCATGTTTCTTGTCTCTGTATCTTCAGTGCCCACTTGGCGGCTGGCACGCAGGCTTTTGGAATGCTTCGTGCCCAGAATGTGGGGGATTTGAGTAGAAGGCTCCTGGGGAGGGGAGACTGTTGGAAAGGCTGCCCCAGCCATGGTCCAGATGTGAAATACTGACCTTAAGGCCACAGTTCTTTCTAAAGAGGTAGAGGAAGAAAGGTTTTCTGAGGGATAAGGAAGGCACTGACAGTGCGGGACAGAAGGCAGCTCTCACCAGTCCTCCCTCAGTCAGATGTGTGTACTCTAGCTAGTTGTTTGTCTGTCTGGCTCTCCCTTTGCTTGCAAGTCTTTGTGAGAATGCTGTGGCTCTCTTGACCACGGTGTCCAGGGAGCCCCTCCTCCAGGGAGGGCTGGCACTCAGCAAAGAGCTAGTCAACTCCTGGGGATATCTGTCCCCAGTGGGCCTGTCGTCAGGAGCAACAAATAGACTAAATTTCTCAGAGGTAAGATGATTCTAATTTAAAATAAGTAACTGGAGAGAGTTGGGCCACCTCTGGTCTTTAATCTGGCCTCACCCCTGGGCTCCTCCCAGCTCAGTTGACTGAAACATTGTCACTCTAAACCAGTTTCTCTCTGAGCGCAAGGACACTCTTCTCTTTGTCACACTAATCCCGGCCCAGCTCAGGCGGTGCAGTCCTTCTGACCGGATCTCATTCCCATCACTTAAGCTCTTTGGTGCATACTCCTCCTTCTCCACCACTCATGGTGAGACTGCCGTGACACAGAGACCTGAGTCCTGGCACCAGCTAACTTCCCTTGCTCCTATACGCTTCCCCCATTTGCATGGTTTATTGCATCCCCACTACCCCCTTTGCCTTTCCCGGGCTGAGGATTCATGTGTTCAATTTCTTGAACTCCTAGGAACAAAGGCATCTGAAAACTCTAAGAAGGTGATCACTGGCCCCCACTCGCTGCCCAGACTGAGAGCGTGAATGCCAGTCAGCTTACTTCCCTGGAACTTCCCTCCTCAGGGAGGCTGTGGCTTAGCTGGCCTTGTCTTGAGGGGAAATTGAGTCACACCTGCCTACCCCAAACCTCTAGGATTCCAAGAGAATCAGAACATTATCTCCTCGACTCCCAAAGTGATCCTGGACTAGGGGTGAGCAATCTCTTTCTGTAAAGGGCCTGACAGCGAACATTTAGGTTTGGCAGGTGATAAGGTCTCTGTTACAAGTAATTAAGTCTGCTTTTATAATGTGGGAACAGCCATAGGCCATGATGTAAATGAATGAGTACGGCTGTATTCCAGTAAAACTTTGTGGACACTGACATTGGAATTTCAGGTCATTTTCATGTATCATGTTATTTTGATTTTTTTGTTAAAAATGTAAAAATTCCAGGGGTGCCTGGGTGGCTCAGTTGTTAAGCGTCTGCCTTTGGCTCAGGTCATGATCTCAGGATCCTAGGCTCCCTGCTCAGTGGGAAGCCTGCTTCTCCCTTTCCCTCTTCCCCTGCTTGTGTTCCCTTTCTTGCTGCCTCTGTCAAAGAAAATAAATAAAATCTTTTTAAAAAAATGTAAAATTTCCAGTGTTCAGTGTGGTGGTGTTGACAGATGGTGATCATTCCATACATTAGATCCCAAGACTCATTCATTTGATGTTTAAAAAAAAAAAGTAAAAATCATTCTTGCCTCAAAGGCCATACAAAGCCAGGAGGCAGGCCATACTTCCTGACCTCTGTTCTCCAACTCCAGGTCAGACATATGAAGATTTCAAATCCGTTCTGAAGTATTCACCGTGTGACCTGTGGGGAGCTAAAATTCTGACGCCTAGGACTCAGTTTCCTCATCTGCATAATGGAGATACTGTCTGTCTTGACAAGAATTAGAAATAGGACATGGCAGTGCTCAGGGAATGGTAATAATGCAGTAAATGAGACTTCCTTTCGCAGTCAGGGCAGACTGTCCTTTTGCAAGGACAGGAGTGGCTCTCTCTCACCTCTGGCGGGGTGGGTGGGGGGCGCTTATCAGTGGCACCAGGGCCTATTTCCAGGGCGCTGAGACAGTTTTCTGTGTAAAATAGTCAAACAGTGAGAGGCTGAGGACACTCTCCCTCAGGAGTGTCTGGGGCTTTGGAGTTTGCTGGCCCCACAGAGCTCAAGGAACCCAATTTTAAATGCGGAGTGAAAGTTCCTGCCTTCCCAGGAGGGCAAGATTGCAGAGTCCCCAACATGACCCCTGAAGAGAAGCCGAAGGAACAGGGTCCATCTGCTTACAGACTGGGCTCTGGGGCTAAGGGGGCCTGCACTGCTGATGTTTGGGCCACAGCTGAAGAGTCCTAACCACACCCTGTTAGTGGTTGTTTTCCCTGGGAAGTGGCGGGGTGGGGGTGGGGGTGGTGGTGGCCAGAAGTAACCTGGATTGTGGGGGTTCGGGGGGAGGGGTAGCTGCCCGGAGAACATTCTCCCCCAGAATCACTCTCTGTCCTTGTTGCAGAACAGTATCCAAAGGCATGCAGAAATGTTCAGAGAAATCCGTCCTGTGTACCGCCTGTTCCCATCTTCATTTGAAAGTGTATCTAAATACATAAGACATGGGGGAGGGGGAGGGAGTACGGTGAATATGGGGACAGGTGGCAGCCAGACCGAACCGTGGTGATCACGTGGCTAAGGCGCGTAAATGTCAAATCACTATGTTGTACACCTGAGACCAATATAATAATGTAGGTCAACTACACCTCTATTTTCAAAAATCCAAATTAAATTTTAAAAAATTAAGTATCTATTTGCATGAGGGGGGAAAAGTGCCTGGCAAAGCATCAAAATGACAATGTTTAGTTACCTCTCTGTAGAAGCAGGGAATTTAGGGTTTCTTTTTTATTCTGAGAATAAGCATGAATGACATTGCTTTGAAAAATCTACAGACCAAGTGGGTGGACAAGGGAGTGGAGGGGGACAGGAGGTGACCCTTGACACCAACTGAGAAGCCAAGACAAGAACCCGAATCCACCTGGCAGACACCCTCCAAGCTCCCAAGGTCCGGTGGCTTGACTTCCTGTAGCTCAGGATCCTAGACTTGGGAAAGTTCACTCTCTATGCTGTTCATATACCCTATAATCATTTTCTTTATTTTCCTGTTTTGTTTTGTTTTCTAACTTTTTGTTATTACCAGCTGGCCAAAGGGGACTTCAAAGAAAGGAGGCATCGTGTTCCTCCTTGCGCTGCCCCTGAGGGCTGGGTCTGGGGGCACCAGCAGGGACCAGACAAGGGTGGGTGATCTCTGAGGGAAAAGTCAGGGTCATTTGCATAATTAAACTTTCCTTCCCCAAGACTCCTTCCAGAGGGCTTTTTTTTTTTCCTTTTTCTTAAACTGAATCTGGAGGGCTGTGTTTTAAGAGAAGCTGCTCTCACACCACTTTACACGGTGGCCCTACCTTTGACCAGTTGGGATAACCAGGGAGGCCTTGCCGGAGCTCCCCCATCCCATCCAGGGGGCTTCACAAGCACTGCCTGCCTCTGTCCCTCTACAGTGTGACTTTAATCACTGGGCAAGTAAAAGCATCTCCTCCCTTTCAAGACACTGGGGATCTTGGAGCATGGACTATGGCTGGGAGGCAGGCAGACCTCTCACCTCATCAGGAAAGACTCAGAGTTCCCAGAGAGCTGAGCTCAGGAGAAGATTCTCTGTGCTTCTCTAATACCCTCTGCTCCGAAATGAATAAACTAAGCTGACTGAACCAGGGATTTGGCTCCCAGATCTGGGGCAGTCTGAAGCCAATCTGAATTTAAAGCATGTCCCCACAATGAAACTTTTACTTTCTAGGAAATCAGGGGTGAGGGTGAAATCAGAGATCAAGGAAGGGACCTTGTTCATATGCTCAGCCAAAAGTGCCCGGTGCCAACCAAAGGCGGCAGCTCTTCGCAGTGGGGACAGAGAATTCAACTGACGTTCTTCTGGTAAATGCCATGGTCCCTGCAGGCCAAGATGAGGCGAGTTGTCATACAGAAGGGATCAGAGATGTCCCATCCCCTGCAGGAGAAAGGACATGGGGACCTCTGGGGACGAGGCAAGGTGGAAGCCACAGGAATCCAGCTGAGGGATGCTCATGGGGTAAGAAACGCTGGTCACTCCCCAAGAGAGGTTTTCCAGGAGACAGAAGACATTTTTCTTGCATCCATGAAGGCACAGGCACACATCTTTGAAAGGTAGTACCATTTTTATTTAGTGTTGTAGAAATTTTAGGTTACTTCTTAAAAACAAAACCAAAGAAGTTAAAAACTCCCAAACTCAAAAGGCAGGAAATCATTTTATAATCCAAAAACGCTGGGCGATCTTTCAGTCGGGGGGTGGAAGAGGTCAAGTTAGTAGCCCATATAACAGATACTGAGAAACCAGAGTCGAGGTTGGTATGACTACCAGGAGGCCAAGTTCCCTACTGAAGGCAATTAATCTGTCAGCCTTGAGGGATCATTAATTCGTAGTTCTTAAGAGAAACGAAGACGATCGATTGGGAAAAGGGACTCAGGGAGGGAAGATGCTGCCTAATTGAACATTAAATTGTCTCTGGCCTTCAATTTGGTGTGTGGCTGTCATGGGTCCTCCCCCGCTCTGCCCTTTTGAGTTCCCACTGTTAGCAAAGCTGGAAACCACACAGACACAGACAGACAGACACACAGACAGACACAGGCACACACACACACACACACACACACACACCTATTCATTTGCACACACCTCCCACTCAGGGTCAACGGCTCTTCCGCATGGTCAAGGGCAGGCTTTCTTGTTCCTCCATTCTGATGTGCTAACACACAGGAATAAAACAGAGGGCAGGAAACCTGTCAGAGTCCAAGGAATGAGATGATAGGAAATAGGCAAAGGATTGACAATGTTTTCAGGAGGCTGACTTCCAGCTGAAGTTCACTGCGAGATGTTCGGTATTTAACCTGATGCTTCCCTAAAGAACCGACCACTCTTTCTGGAGGCAGCTAGGTGAGGCCAGGAAAAGAGCTGCTCCCGCTTCTCCAGAACACAGCCTCCTCCCAGCGTGCTTCCATCAGGCTGGCATTTACAGCAGCTGGAGCCAAGCCCCAACACTCCTCACGTAGGTGGGTACGTGCCCTCCAACGCTCCAATTCACCAACCCCTGCTAATGGGTCAGGGAGACATAAACCCTCCCCCAGAATAGAGCCCTCACGGACAGTCATTACCTCATGCCCTCCAGGTTAGCTACTTTGAGAGGTACAGGACTGCTATGAATTGGATTTCTTTTTCCCCAGCATTGGTAGAAGCCAGACACCCTTGAAGTAAATTATCCTTCATTCTCCAGAGTCCCCAAGTGGCATTTCAGAACACAGGAATTCACTCTTCTACCCAGACGTCCCTCTCAAATACTGACCGAGTTACACACCCGAGGTCCTAGCAGCAGATAGTATGTCCAGACCAAGCTCCTCTTGTGAACAGTGCAGGTCTCCACACCAGTTCCTCTAAGGAGAAATCCTTCAGAGCACCCCTGCCCCCAGTGCCCTTGGGTTATCACAGTCAAAATACATTTCTAAGTAAAACAAAACAAAAACAACCTATTGTGGAATGAATATATACACGTACATTTTCAGAGTGGAGGCGAATATACAATTCTCTTTCCAGGCACGTAAATAACTCTCATAGCACTACAAAAATACAAGTCATCTGGGAAGTTTACAGCTTCCACACTACTGTAAGAGCATTAAATAAAGCAGCTATAGATAATCAAAAGCTGATTCATCAAGTAACAGTATCACCCTTCAGAGCGAAGTGCTCTGATGTAACTAACGTTGCCGCTAGCATAAGATCCTGAAAAGGGCCCTGCTGCCAACCGTCTTGCCTCTTGCCTCCACAGAACAAGAACAGACAGAGAAGAGAGCCCCGAGCTAATAACTGTTGTTGCCTCAAACCCTGCCCTCTGCACTGGCCTGTGATCTCCCGCCCCAGAGACAGGTCAAGGTTAGGTAAGATTCTGTCACAACCAGGAGGAAAAAAAACGAGCAACACAGAAACATTCTAATTCCAGTATTAGTTTCTGAACAATGAAACGACCTGAAGAGTCTGACTGGGGTTATCATTTCAGAAACATCCTAGCTTCAGAAAAATAGGTGTGCTCTTCTAGCTTTAAAAATACAGCCAACCAAACTAAGTGTTACCTTCTTGCTCTTCATAACTTTATATCAAGGGTTGGGGGTGGAGTAGGGGATCGCCAGAAAGTGTTGTGAGGAGATCAGGGAGCCAAGCAAAGGCACTGGGGCAACAGGCCACAGGAGTCCTACTGAGATCATTCCCTACCTGGTGGAATCAAGTTAGTCAATGCTTTGGCCACCTGATCCCTTCTCAAGGCACTGATGAGGCCACTCCAGCCAGCAGGAGCCCGGCTACGGTGAGACTTCGACCAACCCCCCGTTAAACGAATGCGAAGTGACAAACTCCCTGTTCTGCCTCTCCCGTCTCCACAGGTGGGCCCTATGCACCCATCAGGAGCACACCGTAAGGCTGAAGAGTTGTGGCATTTAGAAAAGGCAGCTTGTTCCAAAATCTAGCAAGGCACACTCACAAGGCTTTCGTTCACCTCCCCCGCTTTGGTCAAATCAGTAAGACCAAGTCCAAGAAGCCCGGGAGGTTTACACGGTATCAAAACTTAGCACCTCCAGCCAAACGCCACCCTGAGCTACTCTCAAAAGCCAAGCAAGCAGGTGCCCGGTCCTTCTCATTTCACCCCGCACTTCACTGACGGGGCGGGGTGGCAGCGGGGGGTATGTATTTTTAAATGTCAATATCGAAGAGAGAAAATCCCAGTGTTAGATACATGAATCACCCAGCACCACCCGAAGCTCTGGGCCAGGAGCAGATCTTATGACCACATCTCCGGTCAGAGCATAAAATATTTACAAGATAGTTAAAGGCACAGTGGCATTTAAAAATAAAACCCTGGGAATGTACAGTAAAAGATTCATTGTAATAATTAACCTGGCTTCAGTTGCTGGAACTGACTCTTGCCAGATAACAGGCAAGGGAGGCGGCTGGTGACTTCGAGCCTGTGTGCTGGTTATCAGGCCTACGGAGTCCTTGACCTCAGGAGCGGGTGGAAACGAACTCACAGAACAGTCTGGGTCTCCTAGGCTGACGAGTCACATCTTTCCTGCCTTTTTGCCGACCTGAGCCGGGACGCGGAGGATGTTGGGGGTTTCCTCCATGACCCTGACGAGCAGGTTGTCAATGTAGTCTTCCAGCTCCCGGACCTGAAACTCCTTCTTGCTTATCGTCTCCTTCTGCTTGAGGACCAACTGGATCAGCTCATCATGGGTCAGCTGTGCGTATGCAAAGGCGGGGTCCGAGGGGTTGTATTTCTTCAGAAGGGTAGAGAATGGGGAGAAAAAGTGGTAAAGTCAGCAAAGAAGACAAATATCGAAAAGAAATCTAAAAGAGGAACATGTTATTAGCAATCAGAGTCTCCCAGGAATGTGTTTTCAGTTCAGGTGGGAAACCGGGTCATTGACAAAGTTTTCTGTAAAGGACCAGAGAGTAAATATTTGAGGCTTTGCCAGCCACATACGGCCTGTGTCGACCATTCTTCTGTTGTTTCATTTGTTATTTCTGTTTTACGACTTTATAAAAATGTACAAACCGCACTTGGCTCCTAGGCTACAAACCCCTGGGTTAGACTCTGGATTTGAGGTTTCAGGAAATGTAACACCTGGATGTCTCTGAACACTCTGAGCGGGCACAGCGAATTATGAACACCAGCTGAGAGACCCAAGCTAAGCTGGCCCATGAGAAAACCCTAGCGACAGAAGGTGCGGGAGATGACGCTCACCCATCCCCTCCCCAGGCAGCCGCTCATCCCGGACCGCCTGCTGCTTCCTCTGCGACACCCAGAAGGGGTCCAAGGAATGCTGAGGCACTGGCCACTCAGAGAGCCCACCTGAAGTCACGTCATCCTCAAGACATACGCAGAATCAGAGCTAAGAGCCATGACGGCGCATCGTGCAGTCAGCACACTCAGACATCAGGGCGCACCCTCTGGGCACTCGGTGGCCACAGCCAGGGCTTAGCAGCCGCGCTCTTGCCAACAGCAGGAGCCCTAAAGAATGACTCCATCAGCATTTATAATCCGGGGTGACTGGAGTCCAGCTGCAAAGTGACCAGGCCCGAACCGTGAGGAAACCAAGATAAGGATTAAATGGAAAAGTACCATGTCGTACCAAGCCTCCAGCTGGAGAAGCTAAGTCGAGAGCGGAATCATCACTCACTCTTTTGACAACATGATAGAAGGCCCTGCTTAGTATAGTGGCGCATCGGCTGCCTATACCCTAGCCAGATATCAGAGAGAAACCCCATCGCTCTTATCCTGGCTCGTAAGGAAAGCACAGTGCTCACAGCCCCGGTTTAGAAGCACACACCGACATCTCCATGCACACAGCAGGTGTGCACCTAACACGGACTGCACAGAAACAGGCGAGAGGTTGGACTACTTTTTTGAGAAACCACTTCTCCCTTAATCTTTTTATTGTTTTAGTTTCTTAACTTGTTGAAGGTACACATTCCTCTGGACCTCAATCATCCCATTAGTAATTCTAAAACCATCTTCAACCAGAAAGTTGAGCGTCTGGAAAAGGACGCTAGGGACAGGTTGTACAGGGTGAATGCACTTAACATTACTGATCTGTACACTTAAAAATGCTTACGGTTCCTCGTGTACTGTTGCTGGGAAGGCGAGCTGGTGCAGCCACTGTGGAAAGCAGTATGGAGGTTCCTCAAAAAATTAAAAACAGAATTGAGGGCGCCTGGGTGACTCAGTCAGTTAAGCATCTGCCTTCAGCTCAGGTCATGATCAGGGTCCTGGGATCCAGTCCCACATCGGGCTCTCTGCTCAGCAGGGAGTCTTCTTCTCCCTCAGCCCCTCACCCTGCTCATGCTCTCTCACTCTCTCTTTTTCAAATAAAAAAATAAAAATAAAAAAATCTTTAAAAAACCAGAATTGATCCAGTAATCCTGCTACTAGGTATTTACCCAAAGAATACAAAGAAACTAATTCAAAAAGATATATGCACCCCCTATGTTTGTTGTAGTATTATTTACAAGAGCCAAACTATGGAAGCAGCCCAGGCGTCCCTTGACTGATGAATGGATAAAGAAGTGGTAAACACACACACACAGACACAGGAATATTACTCAGCCATTAAAAAAAAAAAAAGACATCTCACTGTTTGCAATGATGTGGATGGAGCCAGAGAGTATGATGCTGAGCCAAATAAGTCAGTCAGAGAAAGACAAGTACCATATGCTTTTACTCATATGTGGAATTTAAGAAACAAACCAAATAAAGAAAAGAGATAAACCAAGAAACAGACTCTTAACTGTAGGAAACACACAGATGGTTACCACAGGAGAGGTGGGTGGGGGATGGATGGAATAGGTGAAGGGGCAAAGAACATACTTATGATGAACAGAGTAATGTATATAAAATTGTTGAATCACTAAATCGTACACCTGAAACTTATATAACACTATCTGTTGTCTATGCTTGAATTGAAAAACATTTTTTTAAATTTTGGAATGCTGCAGATGATAAAAGTTTTATGTGATGTTTATTTGACCCCAATTTTTTAAAAAGGAGGTGCATGTCTGTTGATGGAGTCTATCAAGGAAAAAGTACTCTTTGGGAACAATAGCCCAAGAAAAATGTCCTCGAGCGTTTTTAGATTGTATCTCTATCATACAAGGATTTTATTTATTGAAAATTGAAATTAAAATTGAAATTGAAAATCGTGGAGCACATAAGGTACGGTGCAAGGCAGTTTGTGAGATCGAGAGATGAAGAAGCTGTCGGCTGGAGGCAGGAGCAGCAGGGGCTCCTCGAGAGTGGAGACCAGGTCCTTACAGCGCTTCACACACAAGGGCTTAGGGGCGTGGGAGTCCAGAGAGCTGGACAGCCAGGAGCCCTCTGCTACACAGGGGACTGGGACAGACTGCAAAGATGAGCAGTGATACCACAACTAGACTTTGAAAACGAGTTAAAATTAATTTTCCCCCGCGGCGCCTGGGTGGCTCAGTTGGTGAGGCATCTGCCTTTGGCTCAGGTAATGATCCTGGGGTCCTGGGACTGAGGCCCATGTCGGGCTCTCTGCTCAGTGAGGAGTCTGCTTCTCCCTCTCCCTCTGTACGCTCTCGCTCTCTCTCAAGCAAATAAATAAAATCTTTAAAAAATTAATTTTCCCCCAAAATAACAGAATTGTTTTCACTATAAGGGGAATATTTCCTCATAATGGAAAATCTCAAATACAGAAGAGGGAAAAAATTATTACCTAGAGCTCCAACACATAACATTTGGGTCTCTCCTTCCTTCCTTCCTTCCTCCCTCCCTCCCTCCCTCCTTCCCTCCCTTTCTTCCTTCCTTCCAAGATTTTATTTATTTGACAGAGAACACAAGTAGGCAGAGAGGCAGGTGGGGTGGAGGGGAAGCAGGCTCCTTGCTGAGCAGAGAGCCTGAGCAGAGAGCCTGACGTGGGACTCGATTTCAGGACCCTGGATCATGACCTGAGCTGAAAGCAGAGGTTTTAACACACTGAGCCACCCAGATGCCCCGGGTCTCTTATTTCTTCCTTGGTTTCTTTATGGTATGTTTTACAACTTCAAGCATCATGCAGAATATGGTTTTCAAGTATTTTAAAATTATTACTTTCTGAGCATTTTCCCATCACTAAATTTTAACAAAAATCATTTTTTTAAGACTATTTACTTATTTCACAGAAAGAGGGAACACAAGCAGGGAGAGTGGGAGAGGGAGAAGCAGGTTTCCTGTCAAGCAGGGAGTCTGATGCAGGGCTCAATCCCAGGAACCTGGGATCATGACCTGAGCCGAAGGCAGACACTTAATGGCTGAGCCACCCAGGCACCACCTATTTTTTTTGGTTGGTTTTTGTTTGTTTGTTTAGCAGAAATCATTTTTAATGGATGCTTGAAATTTCATTATATTTTACCCATCTCCTTTGTTATTTAGGTTTTTTCAGTTTTCACAATTATATATAACATTTTTATTAAGATGCATGAGCATAATCTTGGATCACATCTCTAAAATAGTTCCTTAGGATAAATGCGTGGGGTTGAAAAGGGATGTACGCTTCATACCTTGCAAACTATGAAACAGCTATTCAATTTGGATTTCATAATCCAAAGAGGAAAGTATGTGAGGCTTTGAAATCATTAGGCAATCCTACACATGTGATGACTTAAAAATTATAAAACAATCCAGCATTACAGAAAGTGAACAACAGCCATGGCGAGGAAGAGGTACAAGGAAAATAACCATTAATTCAAGAAAAAACAGTGCCCATTGTCACATATTTCCTTCCAGGATTTTCATATTGGATGTTCCCACCATGGTTGCAATAATAATGACGTATATTCAGATCCGTGTCTCACTGTTTCCGTATTAACAGGACAGATGATTTTTGGATCTAGTTGGCTGTATTATTTTTAAATGGAAGTATTAAAGCCACCTGGGTAAATAATACACTCCCTTAAGTTTCAAATAATCTAAAAGCAATGGAGGTCCTGAAACAGCAACCGAAAAACAAACAAACAAACAAACAAAAAAACAATAAAAAAAACCCACCCAAACAAAACCCAAAACCCATTATGGTAATGATTCAGCTAGCTTTTCATAACTTCAGCCAGGCAGTTTCTTTCCCTAACCTCTCTCTCACTCTGCCACATTCCAAAGAGTAGTTACTTTTGTAAATATTATTTACGGCTTAGTACAAGGCACCTGTTATATGGGGGGCCAACAAGAGTCTCTAAGAAACTCTCCCTCTTTGCTCAAGAGTATTTATTAGGTATGGTCCATGGCCAAGTGCTTTGTAGCAGGCAGCCAGAGGGGGCAGTGGCCGGGCTTACAAATCATAAGCAAAATAACCAGCAGTTGCCTTTGTTTTAAGGCAAGTTATTCCCTCAGTCAGGGCCAGGAGATAAGCCCCTGATTAAATGAGCTTTGAAGAATAAATAAAATGGGAGCCAAGGGTCTTGCTCACTTCCCGAGAGCTGGCTGTTTGTTTCTCTTTGGAGCCCAGCTGCATTCCACAGTACAAGGAAGAGGGGATGGGAGGCTGCTCCATGACCCTAGCTTTCATTACTGTCCCTTTTATACTGTTCTTTTGCCTGGTTTCCTGATAAATATCGTTAAACCCCAGGAAGGTATGTGCTGCCTCTTCCCCACACCCTCAGAGGCCCACCAAGCTGAGCTGGGTAAGTTATGGAACATTTCTAGGTAAGGGCTAATTAATACACAGCAGGCACATCTGAAAATGATGCTCACTTACCACTGGCCCCAGCACCACACAGTACAAGGGAAGAGAAGGCAAAGAGGCTAGAAGATGCTAACTTGTTCGCAGTAACCATCTGTGGCCACTGCTCAGCTTCTTTCCCTGAACCTCGGGTCCAGCTTTCAGGAAACCTTTTGCCCAGCTCCTGATGGCAGAGATGCAATGGAGCCCAGGTGATAACAAACAAATCAGTACTTTAAAAACCCTTGCAGGGAAGGTGCCTAGGTGGCTCAGTAGGTTAAGCGTCTGCCTTGAGTTTGGGTCATGATCCTGGGATCCGGTCCCTCACTGGGCTCCCTGATGAGCAGGAAGTCTGCTTCTCCCCTTCCTCCCTGCTCATGCTCTCTCTCCCACTCTCTCTCTCTCTCAAATAAATAAATAAATACTATCTTAAAATAAAATAAAAATGCCTACAGGAGTAAAAGAGAAGTGAGCAAGAAATTTTTATTCTAAAACCACAAAGACTACTTGATGTCTTATAGTGCACTGGACTGTAAAATGTCTCATTGAATGAAGCATCTAGATGTCCTGGACTAAAATAGAAATAAAGTTTATTTCTACTGACAGTGGTCCCCAGTAGTCAGTCAGGAAATTCCTCTCCACATATTTGAAACTCAACACAGCCTTGCCCACCAGACCATCTGTAAATCATTCTCCCTAGCCCAAGTGATAATGAGTCAAAGACCAGAGGTTTGCCAGGAGGCAGTGTTCTAGATTCTCCTGATTTTAGAACCAGAAAGGGCAGGATGGAGATGCTCCAAAGCAGAGATCATCTGAGGGGCTGGTTTGGTTTGGCTGGTGGGCAGGAGTTTTTTTTTTTTTTTTAAGTTAGCCCAAGCTTTTGAAGAGAAGAGATCCTCTAATCAAGAAATACTCTTCCTGGGGGCACCTGGGTGGCTCAGTCGTTAAGCGTCTGCCTTTGGCTCAGGTCATGATCCCAGGATTCTGGGATCGAGCCCCGCATCAGGCTCCCGGCTTGGTGGGAAGCCTGCTTCTCCCTCTCTCACTCCCCCTGCTTGTGTTCCCTCTCTTGCTGTGTCTCTCTGTCAAATAAATAAATACAATATTAAAAAAAAAAAAAAAAAAAGAAACACTCTTCCTGGAAATTTAGCTTAGGAAGGGGAAAAGTTCTATGCAAGAAATTGTTGACTGTAGCGTTACTCATATTGAAAAACAGAAAATAACCCAAATATCCAATAATAAGGAAATGGTTAAGTAAATATGAGTATAACCATGTCAAAGAATAATTACATAGCAACAAGCAAAAAATGCTTATGATCTACTAATAAATGAAAAACAGACTGGAACAGTGTTTCCAATGAGGGGGATGGAGCTGGAAAACTACCATTTCGCCACTGCCATATTCACTGATGGATACGAAAGACTAGGAACAAAAGGGCGGTGAGGAACAGAATGCTTACATGGCCTGACATTAACTCCCCACAAACTGTATTGTATTGTAAAGGGGGAAACAGCATCGATTGTAAAGGGGGAAACAGGAACTTTATATTACAGAACCTCATGGGCACCGCCTGAAGTCAGTCATCAGAGTTAACGCTCCCACTACCGTGACAAGAGGATATAATGTGCCTCCTTCTACTATGCACCGAGAAGGACGCGTGATTTGCACGGTTAATTCCTGCCAGGAATGCATGACCTCAACCAAACCAGGAGGAGAGAGTAGACAAATCCAAACAGAGGAAAATTTCTACAAAACAACTGATCTAAAGTCTTCGAGAATGTCAAGGTCTTGAGAGACGTCAAGAAGGCTGGGGAACGATTCCAGGATAAAGGAGCCTAGGGAGACATGGCAACAAAACGGTGGGAGATTCTAGATTGGATCCTGGAATGGAAAGAGAAACAGGAAAACTCACGAGACAACGGGTGAAGCTCAAGCATGGGCTACAGATGAGAAAAGAGGAGTACACAGGACTTCAAATGTCTTGATCTTGATTAAATGTCCTTATTCTTGGGAATTACACGCTGAAGTATTTAGTGGTAAATGGGGCATGAGGTGGGCAACTTACCCTCCAATGGCTCAGACAAAAAAAAAAAAAAGAAGTATGTCTATACAAAGAGAGAACAGACAGGGACAGGGGGAGAGAGAGGGTGAAAACGATAAAGCAAATGTGGTAAAATGTCAACGACTGATGAACTGGGATGAAAGGTTAATAGCAGTCCTTTGTACTATACTCGCAACTTTTTTTTTTAATTTGCAATGATTAACAGAATAAAGTTTCAAAAAAGTGTATCTAGGCAATGATGACAAGCACAAGAATTTTACATTTTTGCCAAAAGATAAAAAAGGATACATGGGCAAATGAAAATATCTGATTAGACTGGACCAGCCAGTGGGTGACATTTTCTTCTCACTAAAAAGCGGCCCCGGTGTCAGTCTTGTTGCTGGAGACCCAAGCAATTCGACAATGACTAACTCTAAGGGGAGAAGTAATAGTCCCTGGGAAATGTAGGGGCTTCCAAAGATTATACGAAGACATAGACGTACATATGGTCAAGTCGTTCCTGGCCCTACCTGCTGCCCAGGAGGGTCTACATAATGGTGACTCTTGAAACAGGTTTTTTATAGCTAGCTAGCTAGCACACCTACTTCTTGGAGGAGACATACCTTCATCGCAGTTTCATTGATCAAGTTCTCGCTGATGATGGTGGCGGTGCCCAAGCTGGAGCTGGCAATCTTGGTGGCTGTTGTGTTCATTGGCTTCACAGGGTGAAGTCTAAAGAGAAGGGGAAAGGATCCTTAGACCTTCGGTAGTGACAAAACCGAGACACCGTCCACCTCACGGACCGCAGCCGGTGAGACAGACAAGAGGGCAGAGTGGTGATGCGCTCTCCGTATGTCCAGTCCGGCAGATGCCGGAGTCCCTGCGGAAATGAGGGCGGTCAGCACGAGGCAGCCACGTGCAGGCCCACCATGCGCACCGGAAAGTCAGGTGTCCTGACGTTCTCACCATACCCTTGGTCTCATTATCAACGTCAGAAGAACACTAAAGCCAGCCTCTTATTCTTGAGGCAGCTAAAGCCTAGGACCCACACCAGTGCGAGGGGTCCTACAGAGCCTCCCGTTCCTCAACAGTAAAGAAAGTGCCAGGAACAAACATGCCAGCTTCACCTCAAAGCAAGCTCTCAACACTGCTCCGTTCTACCACTCCGCCTCAGCTGGTTTCTGATGCTGGGAAGATACCGGAAGATGCAGTTTCAGAGCCCCAAATCTGTGCAGAACAGTTCCTAAACCATCTGTGAAGACTGTCC
Organism: Enhydra lutris kenyoni; assembly: GCF_002288905.1. Taxonomy (NCBI): domain Eukaryota; kingdom Metazoa; phylum Chordata; class Mammalia; order Carnivora; family Mustelidae; genus Enhydra; species Enhydra lutris. Next base: position 34,780,798 of record NW_019154095.1, read on the forward strand.
CAGTGTTCTCCCTACAAATGCAGGGGTGTCCTGAGGAGGAATTCCCACCCTGGGGGTTGGGGGGAGACCCTTTGCAAACAGGCCCTACCAGCAAACTGCGTGGCATATGCCATCGGGATAGCCGTGCACTTAGAAAGCCATCCACCTCAGCAGGCAAAAGGCAAAGGGTTGGGTTATGGGGTGGGCCTCACTCCCATGGACAAAACGACCTTCCCCGACTCTCACCTGTGCTTGGCTGACCCCGTTCCCACGCTCGGCTGAGCTGAGATAGGAAGTGTCTCTGAGGGTGAGACCCAGGCCTGAAGAAGCGGCTTCTTCTTGCCAGAACTTTCCACTTTACCAGCGGGACCCTCTGCTGTGGCCTTTTTTTGAGATTCTGCTGTACTGGTGTGGTGAGTGTCAGCATGTGGGTAGCCGGGGAAAGAGCGTGTAACAGGAAAGTTCTCAGAAAAGGAGGGACTGGCTATAGGAGAATCCAGGGCTGGATCAGGAGGCGGGCTTGGCCTCCCATTTCCCATCAGCTTTTCCCTCTCGCCGCTGCCAGGACGTGGCAGCTGTTCATCCGACCATGAGCTCTTGCCAAGATCTGGCTTATGAATTCCTGAAGCGGCCGTTGGCTCTGGAGAGGCTGCCGCAGATGTTTTGGGTGCTTTTGACCCGGGGTCATGTGGACCCTCTGCAGGCGCCGCCCAGCCGTCTGCCTCACCCCTCGGCCCCTTTTCCATCTCAGGACGGGCAGGGGACAGGCTCAAGGAGGAAGGTCCTCCTTCTGGGGCTGCCACCTGGGCTGTCTCTCCATTGTCTTCAACCTGATCCACTCTCTCATCATCTGATGCCACTTCAGGAATGGAAGGAAGGGTTAAGCCCAGATCAGCCACAACTGGAGAGTTAACCCCTGGGGTAGAGTGAAGGCCACTCAGGGGCTCGGACAATAAACCTTCGTGATCACTGGCTTTGCTCTGAATTGGGGCCATGAGTGTATCTTCTGGCTCAATCCTCAAGAGCGGAATGTCTTTCCCTGAGCCTGCTTCACTCATGGGGGCTTCTGAGCCCTTCTCCTCGCAAGACGGGCCGGGAAGGGGGCCTGCCACGGAAGCTGGCACACCACACTGCGCTGCTGGGGACACAGCTTCCCTCTCTGCGGCCTCAGCAGACTCCCTGTCTGACGCATTTCCAGCGGCGGCTCCCTCGTGTGTCAGCTCCCGGGGATGCCTTCTGTCCTCTTCCACTGACTGGGCGGCCTGCTCTACCTCCCCTTGTGTAAAGAGCTGCTCAGAAAATGACACGTGCTTCCTGATTTTCTTTCGGCTCTCACCCACATTCTCTTCGCGTCTCCGCATCACGGAACCAAGAGGGGGAGCGGATTCTCCCATCTGAAAAGGGGGCACCGCTTCCGTCATTGCAGAAGTCATGCTGTCTTCCCGAAGGCTGGTCTCCCCAAAGGACACAGACGGACTCTCCGAGTCTGTGCTTGTCCTCATCGGATGCTTCCCCGCTGGGCTTTCAATCTGGCCACTTTGGAGTGAAAGGCCGAATGTTACTTCTTGGGCCTCTTGAGATGAAGGGACAGAGTCTCGTTCTGAGGCAGGAAACCCCAGAATTTCTTCCTGGTGCCCCATTTCAGACTGCTTCACAAGAGACTTTTCTGAGTCGTTACCAACAGTGCTGTCTGGGCCTATCTCACTGGTCTTCCTCGTGGGAGAATCTTCCGTCCCTTTACATGCTGGAGTGGGTAGCTTTCTGGAAAGTGACCCCAAGACACCAGAAACGGTCTTTGGAACTTGTATTAAACTCTCCCTTGGCAATTCTGCCTTAAGGGGCAAAGATGGTTCTTCCGGACTGGCCTGGCCCTTGTCTGTGGAAGGCCAGTTCTCAACCGGCGTGGATGTGGAAATGGGAGCCACTATGGGAGATGGGAAAGAGAAGACAGAGGGAGATTCAGAGGACGGTGTCTCTGCACCATGCCCCAATTTAGAAGGGACAGGTGTCTGGCCAGAACTGGAAAGAAGAGCAGAAAAGAAGACAGGAGACTCAGGGGAAGAAGAAAGCCTGGCTGTAGGTTGAGCCTCTGGAGACACGTCCAGTCTGCAAAAAGGACAAAATAAAATCTGCAGGTCAGTTGCAGATGCATCGTGAGAGGCAAGAAACACAAATAAAGTTGTTCCAAAGGGGCAAACACTTTTATAGGGGGGGGGGGGGGCAATATCTTAAGAAGTTAAAGAAGAAACATCAATTACTTAAGGTAGGAAAGGGACACTTTTATCACCACACATCTGCCACACAAAGGGCTTGTTGCAACAGAAACAGAAAGCCCCAGGTAAAGCAACAGTCCACGGCTGCTTTTGGTGATAAACAAAAAGCATCTACAAAGTTCGAAGCAGTAAAAGATGCCCCTCCGGGCAATGGGCACTAATTCTGAAGAGGAACAGTCTGCGCGTGCGCGCGCGTGTGTGTGTGTGTGTGTGTGTGAAATCAGAGTACATAGAATCTCAAAAAAAGTCTCTCCCACCCAAGACCACAGAAATATTGTTAGTGTGACTGTGAGTCAGGCTGAAAGCAGAAAGCCCCCAGTGTTCACTCAGGCTCTCGCAACTAGATGTACAATGGCCACACAGAGAACGGGCACGCTTGGGAGCGGACCAAGGGGCCCCCGCGCCAGCACACCAATGCCAAATTGCAAGGAGGAAAGATATCATCTGCCTCGAAGGGAAATCCGTGATGAGGACTCTAAAAAAACACATGTTCTCCACACACAACAACCAGAATCTGGTATGCCCCGCTTGGAATACTCGGAGTTTGCTACAAACCAGGGCTTTCCATGCGGGCGGATCATCCTACCGAAAGGGGGCAGACTGTACCTGTTGGCTGGGGGGGGGGGGACACAGGGGCCCATCGCTGCAATCTGTGCAGGGCGGGCCAGCCAACGGGCTGGTAGAAATAACTCAGACCATTGAATGCTTGCCATACACAGGTACCACCCTGGATCCCCGGGCAAGGGCTGCTCCAGCAGCAGACCTTTCTGATCGCCACGAACAGCCCCGCATGAGGAAGGCTGAAACTCACCGAGGCTTGACGGCTTTGGTCTGCGGAGCCCGTGCAGAGCCCACGGATGGTGCAGCTTCCCACTTGGGCTCTCGGTCGGCTTCCGGTTCTGTGACCTGCACTTCCTCAAAGGGATTCAGGGATTTACCCCGTCCAGAGACGACAGCCAGAGTGTCCTTCTCAGTTCTCTTCGGTAAGCCTTCGTCAGGCCCCGGCCGGTCATCCCTTGGTCGGACCTCCGGCAGCGGCGCGCCTTCCTTCTCCTTCCCCAGGACGGTAGGCGGACTTCTGCCCTCACTGCCCTTAGCCACGTCCTTCTTTCCCGTCACCAGAGAAAGCAACGAGGACTTCTTGTTCTCCTGCTTCTTGCTCTCTTTGGTTTCTTTTGTGGCTTCTAAGCTCACAGGAGCCGCGCTCTCCCGAATATCCCCACTGCCCTGCGGCCGGTAGGACGGCAGAGACATGGTTTTCAGAGAGTCCTTGGTGGAAGACTCAGAGAACCACGGGTCGGAAGACACCGCCCCTCCATCCCCAGGCTCCTTCCAAGACCGAGGAGCCAGGTTCTCAGTGGAGGAGAACAAATGCTTCTTCCTGAAGCCCTGGGGGGACGGGGAGGAGGAGGGGGTGCTGTCCTTGGTCTCGCTCTTGGCTTCCGGCTGCTCCATGTAAACATGGTTCCCATTGATACAGACATTAGAGCGAGAAAGGACGTCATTCTTAGACCGAAGGCCACCAAGAAAGGAGAGTCCTTCCTTCTTGGGAAGGCTGAAATTGATCTGGTTCAGTTGCTTAGCATCCGCACTTCCTGTTCTCTTGTGAGACATCACTGTGGGAAGAAAAACAAAGATTAAAAGGAAACAAGAAGTTAAACGACTGGTTCACAATCAGAAGGGGGTGCCCATCTCTCGTGTCTGAATGCATTTCTGGTTCTCAGCATGGGAATGTGTTCCTGGCATCTAACGGGGAGAGGCCAGGTATAGTGCTAGAGATCCTATGAGGCATGGGGCAGCCCCTACAAATGAGGAATTATCTGGCCCCAGCTACCAACAGTGCAGAGCGGAGGTTGAGAAACCCTGCATTAAACCAATGAGAAGGGCAGGATCTGGCCAACAGTAAGGTTTGGTCATTGAAACTGAAGTTCAAATCCACAGTTAATTCACAGATAAAGGAACTAGATTCCTCAGCTTTCACTAAGGATAATTCCCATGAGGGTTTAACACATTAACAGGATCTCAATAAATACCTGATGAGTTAATAAAATGTCAGAATTACTCCAAGGTTCCATGATTTTACCCTTAATTTAAAAAAAGAAAAGAAAGAAAAGGCCTGGATACATTCATTCTGTTAACTCCAAAAGCTTTTTAAATCTACATCAGTTACAGAGATAAAACATTCTCTTTTTGGGGCACCTGGGTGGCTCAGTGGGTTAAAGCCTCTGCCTTCGGCTCGGGTCATGATCTCAGGGTCCTGGGGTCGAGCCCTGCATCAGGCTCTCTGCTCAGCAGGGAGCCTGCTTCCCCTCTGCTCTCTGCCTGCCTCTCTGCCTACCTGTGATATGTCTGTCAAATAAATAAATAAAATCTTTAAAAAAAAATTCTTTTTTTAGTCTTTTTTTTTTTTAATTTTACTTATTTATTTGAGAGAGAGGGAGAGCACAAGCATGGGGAGTGGCAGAGGGAGAAGGAGAAGCAGACTCCCCAATGAGCAGGGAACCCGAGGTGGGTCCCAGGACCCTGGCATCATGACCTGAGCCAAAGGCAGAGGCTTAACCGACTGAGCCAGGCATTTTAGAAAAGGAATTTGTACATTCTTGGGAACCAGAGGGCTTAAAAAGAGAAGCCTTTCTGACCAAGACTAACCACCATCATGACCATCATGACCACCATCATCATTTCAGTAATCGAGGAACTGAATTAAAATCCTTCTCTTTAAGATTTGCTTCTTCTCTCTGAATGCAAAGGGGCTAAGAGAGAGAGAGCCCAAGTAAGAAGGAGGAGCAAACTTACCATCTGAGGCAGAGGGGGAGTCATCCTCATTGTCCTCATCCTCCCACCCGGACTGAAAGCCTCCAGGACGAAGCAGCACTCGGTCTGACTTTGAAGTAGGCAGGACGGACATGGACTGGGAAAGTGGCGTTTTCTGCAAATTCGACTTGGAAAACAGGGTCTTGATCTTCGATTTCTTTTTCTTGTCTTTGGAAGGAGACTCATCATCACTGTCAGCGGAGGGTGTCACACTGGGAATGATGGCTGAGGCGGTGTCCGACGCGCTATCCTTATGCTTCCCCTTGATCTTGTCCTTCAGTTTCCCAAATGGATTCCGAGACTTGTCTTTCATGGAGAGGTCAAACATGCTAGCAGTCATGTTGTTTCTCATAAACTGGATGTCAACCTCAATTGCTCCTCGCTCTTTATCCTTCTTTCCGGGTTTGGATTTCAAGGTATACCACCTACAAGGAGAAAGGCTGAGAGGTTATCTTTGAATCGAAGAGCCTAAAACAACGTTCAGCATCCCCATTAACCAGCTTTTCTTCTCTGTTACCACCAACCTCTCACATATATACATTCTTGGGCTCTCTTCTTTGGAATAGAGAGGGTGGGGTAGGGGAATGGGGGCAGAACTTGCAGTTTCGTTTTTGAGAAGACACCCACTAGGGAAAGACAAAATCTGATTCTGTACTTAATGTACAGTCACTTAAAATATTGATTTAATAGCTATTTCTAACAATAAAATAAGTCAAGCAAATATTCCATCCAGTCATTTCCTGTGACTGGTATTTTCCGCCAACAGGGTAAAAATGCAAAGATCACACACAAACAGTTAAGAAGGCAGAATGCAAATTTACACATACATCTCAGAAAAAAAAAAAAAAAAAAGCAAGCGTTTATAGAACAGTCCCTGTTGGGGAATAACAGAAAATATAAGACAGAGAAAATTTTTTTTCCAAAAAGAATGAACTACGCCAGTCACAAAATGACAAACATTGTGGGACACCTGGGTGGCTCCGTCGATTAAGCATCTGCCTTCAGCTCAGGTCATGAACCCAGGGTCCTGGGATCGAGTCCTACATCAGACTCCCCGTCCAGTGGGGAGTCTGCTTCTCCCTCTGCCTGCTGCTTCCTCTGCCTGTGCTCTCTCTGACAAATAAATAAATAAAATCTTTAAAAACAAATGTCATTGTATGATCCTACTTATATGAGGTATCTACAGTAGTCTGATTCATAGAGTGGAAATGGTGGTTGACAGGGGCTGGGGGTAGCAGTGAATGGAGAATTAGTATTTATGGGTATAGTTTCAGTTGGGGAGATGAAAAAGTTCTGGCCAGGGATGGTGGTGAGGGGTGGCATAACAATGTGAATGTACTTAATACCATAGAACTATACACTAAAAAAATGATGAAAATGGTAAATTTTGTGATGTATATTTTACCACCCTAAAAAAAATTAGAAACTGAAAGGAAGCATTCTTTCCTACCTTATTAATCCAAAAAAAGAATATTTCAAACATTATCAAGTATTTCAACTGGTCATTTGCAAACTGCTTGAAGATATGGCCAATATTCCATCAGCCCAACTCTCCTGAAAGACGATGTCAGAAAAAGGAAATCTCCCCTGGGCATTTTCCATCTGGGGAACTGCAAGAACATGTGGCTGATGAGTAGCACGACCCCTACAGAGCAGAAAAGTCTGAGTGCGTGGCCCACTGAGAGCCATCCCTAGGGTTACCGTCAGACCGAGAAACCACATTTGGATGTTCTGTGTCGTGACCTACTTAAGAGCTGAGGGCCAGGGACGTTAAGGAAATGATAGGTTTCCTCAAACGAGCTGTTTCCTCGTTCACCCTCAGCCAGTCTGCTCGCAGGGCGATGGCTGCCCCACTAGCTCAGCTGATTACAAACTGAAAGCAAAGGGGCAGAGCGAAGCAGACACCTAACACTTAAACAGCGCCTACAGCATACCCAGCACTGTGCACGCTTAGGGACACCCTCATCCAAGTCTCACAAGACACTGAGGCTCACAAGTGCAGTGATTTGTCCAAGGTCTTGCAGCTGGTAAACGGCATGGGCAGATTCTGAGTCAGTTCTGCCTTCCTCCAAAGCCCCTACTCTTACACCAAAATTCCTGCTTTGCACTCTTTTGACTCACCTCCCCTTTGCAACATACGAGAGGAGGGTTCAAACTTAAATTCTTTCTGAGGCAAGTTTAAGCTTCTCATTTAAGAGTCCTATCAGAAGAAAAAACGAAGTGTTCTCGGAAGAAAGGGGGAAACCCGTCATGGCTGGCCACCCATCATAAATCATAAGATTACACAGAAAGTCCAGTGTGCCAAGTCATGAAGAAGAACTTAGACTGGATTTTTAAAAAACACAGCCAACATCGGAGAAGATGAGGTGAGCTATGATTCTGGACCTTTAGGGGGAAATCTTTTATGGTTTTTAAAACCACAGGCCACAGCTGGAGGTGGGGGGCAGATGCAAGGTCTTTCTACACAGCGTCACCCCCGCCAGTCTGGTGTCTTTCCAATCTATTTTCTAAGACTTAGCCTGGAAGCGATTGCATGTTTGTCATTTAGACACCAGAGAATCATTTGTATTTTCCTCTTCGGACAGTCACGTGGCTCAGTGGTCGCCCTGGTGATGAAGGGTGGCTAGCTTTTGTAAATGCGCATTGCAGGCACCTGGAAAGGGGAAGTTGCTGAAAGCTGACTGCAGAGCTCAGATGACCACACTAGCCACAGGCAGTTTCACCTCTTCACCCTGGGGAAACAGTGGGTCAGGCCGCCCCCCAAGCTCTTCCCTGCAACTCAGTCCCTTAGTCTCCCAGGGGATGCAGAGACGACCTTCAGAGCAGGCTGTCGACAGCTCCTGGGACCAGCCTGCCTCTCCAAAAGTATCAGCGCCAGTCTGTTTGTTTTGAGTGACGCCACAACCAATTCTTGAATCCTCCCTGGGGGACCTATTATTACCTGATGCATAGGTTCAGTCCTGGGCACTAAAGTGGGATTTGTTTGGGGAACCTCTAAAACCACTAGGAGGTGAGAACAGATGCTTCATCAACTGTTCCTAAAATTTATTTTTACAGGCAAACCTAAAACCAAATACCAGGTAGCCAGGAAGGGGCACAGGCCTATTGAAGGATGTGAAAAGCAGACTGAAGCACAGGTAAGCATCCCATGCAAATGTTCAGAATTTTTTAAAAATCCATGCCGGATTTATTAAAGCTGGAAAAGAAGACAGGAATTGTTTCTTCTAATAGTATTACCCTCGTCATTAAAAATTCAAACTGTTTAAGCAAGGGTTCTTTCGGCACATGCATAATTCAATGATAAATGAAAGCTATAATTCATGAATGGCTCACCCTAAGGAATCCCAAACCAGACACCTTTGTGGGTTTTGACCTTCAAGCATCAATTTGATTCTAAGTGTTTCTATCCATTTGGTTTGTTGTTGTTGTTTTTGAGTTTTAATTTGCTTTTTTTTTTTTTAACTCACTTAATTCTACCACCTCATAGAAGTAGTTCATAAATAATGAAGTCCCAGCATAGCCACACAGCCTGTGATGGCAGACTGGGTGTGTTCCAGCATTACCATTCATGAAGGCCCAGAAAGCTGGAATTATCTCAGAAATCAGGGCTGGGTTCATTTTCCTAGTCCAAAGGGCAGAGTACAGGAAGAAAACCATCATCCCAAGGTAGTGAGTTTGTTTTTAAGCCCATATTCTGGAAAAAGTCCTGCAACCAATCAAGGAAATCAAGCAGTCCCTTCTATAATCAAATAATTATTTTAACTTATAATTAAAAACCCAGTTCTTCAAAAATCAAAAGGATCTCTGAATACACGGAAAGTAACAGAAGACTTATATATAAACTATATTTTAAAGTAATAATAGGCATGAAGTAAAAATTCAAATTATGCAAAACAGTACAGAATGAAAACTTCAATCTTCCTACCCCTCTACTCCCTCACTCAAGTGATGGTTCTGGGCATATATAGGCAAAAATGCCTATTATCCAAATAGGCTGTCCTGCTGTTTTAGAGTTTTTTGGGTTTAGGGTTGTTTTTGGGGTTTTGAGTTTTTTGGGGGGCCGTCAAACACAAGACAAGGTAATAGCTCAAAATATAGAAAAATTCAATTATGTCTTCTATCGCCTGGATCTGCATTGTCCAATCTCCTGGGCTTTTAGGCTTTTAAGCAGTCATTCTGAGAAGAGCTAAAATTATCCAACCACGGCCAATCGACTCAACCAGTCGGCTTCAGAGCACACCGTTTCTCCCGGTACGGCTCAAATACAAGGAAAGCTGATCACAGGGGGCCTTCCATCGGAATGTGGCAGGGTGAAGGCAGCGCAGTTCTTGCTCTTGGGAAATGGAAAGTCTCACAGCAGTGCAGACTTTCGGGATTATACTCGTAAGGGACTGGCTGGTATGTGTCAAAAATAATCTTTCTGCAGTTGAAGCAAACATGTTTTTCCTTTAAAACATTCCAGAGGGGGACGCCTGGGTGGCTCAGTTGGTTAAGCCGCTGCCTTTGGCTCAGGTCATGATCCCAGGGTCCTGGGATCGAGTCCTACATCAGGCTCCTTGTTCAGTGGGGAGCCTGCTTCTCTCTCTGCTTCTGCCTGCCTCTCTGCCTCCTTGTGTTCTCCCTCCCTCTCTCTCTCTGACAAATAAATAAATAAAATCTTAAAAAAAAAAAAAAAAAAAAACCATTCCAGAGGGCAGACACGAACAGGGAAAGGATGGCTTCAAAGATACAGTTCAAACATTTTTACATAGCAGGCACTGGAAATACAAAAGGGCCAGATTCTGCCCTAAAAAGCATACCATACCCTCAGGTGGGAGCAAGAGCTCAGGCTCACCAAACATCACAAGTGTTACACTGGAACCATTGGTGCCTTTTCTGACTTTGAAACCTGAGAAAATAATTAGACATGGGAAGATATGCCTGCTAAAGGGTACAATTTCATCCCAAATAAGGACTCGCACACAATCAGGGTCCTCAGCAAAATTAAATCCTTTGTGAACCACCTACTTAGGGGCTCCAGTAAAATGAATACTGTATTATTGTATTAGACACAGGGGGCTCCGGAAAGGGAGGGGAAGAAAGACCACGAGCTCTACAAGTGACTTCAACATTTTCATGTGTATAAATTTCAAGGGCTCCTTGTCTGTGGGTCCAGTCGGGACCCCAGGGTCAGATGTGGGCTACCCATTTCCCTCCCCCTGCCAAATCTCTATCTGACTTGTAGCGTGAGTCACCTGCGTGGTAACCAAGCATTGTGACACAGGGGATTATTGCCTCGGGTGAGGGAAGAAGCAGGAAGAACAGAACAGCACCTGCTGTGATGTTTGACACAAAGGACACTCTCAACCGTTCTCAGGTGAAGAATTTTTTCAAAGCAACTCATTAGTTGGCTCCGCCAGGGAATCAAAATAAGGCTGAAAATCACGTGGGGTTAGCAGCTGAGAACATCTAAAAGGTGTTCTGGAAAGGGGTGAGTCCAGATGGGTGAAATGTCTTGAAACTTCGCTTGGTAAGCCTAGAAGCAATGCAGAGCAAACAGGGACGGAAACGTTTATGACCTATAAAATGTGTGTGGTGTGTACCCTACAGAGGCTAAGTAGTTTAACAAGTTTTGTGATTGCCCCTCAGTAGCTGGTCATCATTGCCTAACTCAGAATACCTAATGACCGATGGGCCAACCTTGCCTCCCCAGGTGGCCCCCTCTGCCCATTGTCAACATCTTGGAAGAATTTGTGGTCAGTCATGAGAGAGGCAAATGGCTAATTTTTTTTTACCCCAATCCCTGAAACAGTCATTCGGGCAGCGCTGAAAGGCTATCTGTAGCCACCAAACTGAATCCTAAAAGCTGGTAAGTGCCAGGCTCCAGGACAGAGAGAGAGAAAAGCAGGTTGAAAATGCCTCAGGTCCTTTCCATATTATTTGCTCTATGGAAATTCTCTTAGAAAGTGAGCACAACAGGTTACAGAAAATTTTTTGTGAGGGCGCCTAGGTTAAGCATTTGACCCTTGATCTCAGCTCAGGTTTTGATCTCAGGGTTGTGAGATCTAGCCCCATGTTGGGAATGCTGGGCAGGCAGCCAATTTCAAAAAAAAAGAAAAAGAGAAAGAAAAAGAAAAATTGTTGTTAATTTTTTAAATGAACTCACTTTCATACTAATCTGATCTTTATAACCTTTTTATGTATCATCTCGAAGCCTTTTTTCCTAGACATTTTAACAATCACTAGCTGAGACACTTTAGGCAAGTTACTTAACCTCTCTGTGGCTCAGGCACCTCCTCTGAAGCAGGGCTAAAAGCCCCTGCCTCATCCGGATATTATGAAGATAAAACCACCTAATGTATGTCAAGCGCTGAGAACAGTGCCCAGCACTTAGTAAGCATTCACTAAGTGTTAGCTACAACCCTTACTCAGCTGTAACCAGAGCAGACGTGCAATTTTATTCATAGTGTGTTGTACATTATTGCCCTCCAGTCTTCATACCTGCCACTTCTAAGGGCTGCAAGACCTTCTTTGAAGGGCATGTATACCGTGGTTTACCCATTCAGAGAGTTCTCAGAAGGTAATTTAAGATACTAACATTTCTGACTGGCTGTACTCCTTGTTATCCGAACTTATCCATCAAATCCGAACAGCAACGGTATGCATGTGTAGGGAGGAGGAAAAGTTACAAAATCAGTCTTTATGACATCATTTCTAAAATTAAGAAGTATGTAAGAGTTTAAAAAACACCAGGATCGGTATATATTTTCTGTAACTCACAGAGAGATTTACCGACCCTCAGATACAACTCTTCAGCATGGACAAGAAATAGAGGGCTTCCAAACCTTTGTGGAGAGAGGACAGGACGGTATGACTGACTGAACTATCAGGATCAAGACCTGTGTTTTGTTTTGTTTTATTTTATTTTATAAGCGTTATTTTTTAAGAATTTAAAAAATTTTTTAAATTTATTTTTGCACACAGGAGAGTGCACACCCCTTTTACACGTGCTCCCTTGTGCTCTCTCTCTCAAATAAACAGAATCTTAAAAAGAAAAGGAAAAAAATCAAATAAACAGAATCTCTAAAAAAATTTAATAATTTAAATTTTAATTAATAAAATGATTTTTAAATTAGAAAAAATCAACATCTTTTTAAACATGGACGAGTACCCCTCCTATAATCATTTCCTTGTCAATTTGTTTTTTTACTTGATCATATCTCAAAAAGCCACAAATATTAATATTCTACCATCAGATCCCATATCTCACCTCTTGCTCAATGGGTCTGTCAAAGACAATCTCCTGGCAACCACAGGGTCCTTTATCACCCGCACAAAGCGACTTTAAGAATGGGACAAAAATGAAGTGGCCTGGTTCCCCATATCTTGACCAGGACAAGAGGAAACAAACACATCCTAGCATAAGGGACCTACCAGTCCACTCCCCCAGCACAGACAGATTCGTACTCCTTCAGTGAGATTTCCTGGCAAGGAAGCAGAGTACCAATGATTTATCTTGTAATCAAGCTAAGACCCAAGAAGGAAAGGTGAAAAAAACCCACATTTTTAAATTCTGTTTTAACAACCAAGGCTTAGTAAAAATGAGAAGGGCCACCGACGTACCAGGAAAACCCCACAATACCAGTGTTAGAGGGGGCAACACCCCAAAGACGTATCCAGGGACCTGGCCTGCGCTGGGCCCTTTGCACAGGACACCCATTCTTCATGATCACAAGAGGCCCTTTCAGACCAGGCCTTCTGGAAGCCTTAATTGTTCTACCTAGCTTAGCCACCTCCTTTCTCATAAAAGAGTATTTAAAAAGTGAAGTGCATAGCAGCCACACCTCTAGAAAAATTTTTCTGGGATTCCTTATAAATGCCTCCCCTCTACTCCATACAAAGGCCAGCCTTCAGGAAAGGACAGTTAATTACCACTGCCTTTTTTTCTCTCCAAGCCACATTCCTAAATGTGTCCCTTGGGGACACCCTGGAGACTAAAATCCTTGATTTTTCTCTAACAGATTATCTACAGACTTCTCCCTGCAGGAAAGGAATTTCTCATCTCATTAGTAGTTAAAAGCAGCTCCTTTGCCAAAGGCATGGTTAGCAGAAGGTAACCTGCTTCTTCAGTGTTAAGAAAAGGACTGACAAACAAGTCACAGCCAAAACTAAGAACTGTTAAGAAGCAGAACTCTGCCTTCATACCTCAGTTGCCCCTGGTCTTTAACCCACTGGGCTGAACCTAAGATTAAACCTTTCTCCACATCTTTCCAGCAAACCGCCACCGGCCCTGTGCGAACAGAGACCTCAACCAATCACTCACTACCCCGCTCACTCACATAGATGTTTTGAGCTCCTGCCCTGGGTCACACGGCACAGCACAGGACCAAAGTGGTCCCCGCCCAGCCAAGGGAAAAGCAGGCGAAGCCAGGCTTGGTCTCCTGAGCCTGCGTGCTTTTGTGGATCGGGCCACAAGATCCGAATCAGGACACCTTTGGGGGAGCAGTTCTTGCTGCCAAGTCTCTTCCAAAACATATGATCTTGGCAGGGGACTGATTTTCTTCAAAGACCAATACAAGGATCTGGGTGTTGATGTTGTTGGAATTCAAAGGCCCTGAGGCTTAGAGATCTGCAAAAAAACGCACAATCAAAGGCCACCCAAGGGGACTGCTCAGGGAGGAAGATAAGGCCTGAAATGACCTCTTATCACTTTCTCCAGTAGGCAAGGGCTTCTTAATCCCTCTGGAGCTAAACCAGAGCTAGGGTCTCCAAGATTATAGAGCATGGACCACAGTTCTCTAGGATGTATGGCAACTAAAATTGTAGTATTTTAATAGATATCTGAGATTACTGTTAAGGGGGAAAAGAGTAAAGTCAACAAATCCGTGTTGGGGTAGGTGACATTTTAATAAGCACATGTATTGCTTTTAAAGTAATTAGAACATTTTTAAGTTAATCACTACAATTAAATGACTATCAGATACTATTTCTAAAAACCTCCCTCTGATGGTAGTTACAGAAATAGAGTCTTTGTAATCAAAGGGAAGTTTAAGCAAAGTGAAAAAGGCACAAGACTCCTTTGTACACTTGCCTTCCCTAATGTGCAAAACATGTACATGGGTGACTTACTTGCCTCCAGAGTTTTATTTTTCACTTATGGGTTTGTTTTCCCTACTGTTATATATGAGTTTTTCCTTTGCTTAGTCCTGTATTCCTTGAAGCAGTGACTTCGTCGGCTATGTTAGAGCACACCAGGGAGATTTCATTAGCTATGTATGCTATTACAAAACAAAGACTTGGCCTGTATTAAAATTGTAAATACTTGGAGACACACACACACACACACACACACACCCTGGTTTCAGTGGTGCTTCCTACAGAAGACTGTGGAGTCACAGGTGTCACGGCCCAAAGCAGTCTTTGTAATGGTGACCTCACTCCAGTATCACAGAGGCTGCTGGGGAAAGAAATCGCCACCACTTCCTGGTTCATTTTCAGCAGCAAACTCTCCCTACTTTATTAGTTCATTTTTATCACTTCCTCTCTCTCACCCCCACCCACACGCAACCCATCACAAATCAGGCCAACTGAACCTCCAAAATATTTCCGAAATCTACCACCTGTCTACCTCCATGGCCGTCACCCTAGTGCAACCCACCACCATTGGTGGCCTAGATTAGTGCGACTGCCTCCCATTTGGCTGTCTGATTCCAGCTGAGGACCACTTCAGATCCATTGTCCACCCAGTGGCCAGTGACTTTTTTAAAAATGTGGATCACAACACCCCTCTGCTTTTAATACTCAGGGACTTCCCACTGCTCTTAAATAAAGCCCTGCCCTCCTCTTCAGCCTCAATCTACACAATCTCTCCAACTTCTCAGGAGTTCCTGCCTCAGGGCCTTTGCATAGGCATCTCCCTCTCCCCCAGGTCCCCCTCCTCTCCTTTTCACCAGAAAAATCTCTTTGTACTTAAGGTTATAAATAGCCTCAGAGAAGCTATTTGCCATCTCCTTCTTTAAGTCATGTCTTTCCCCCTCCATTCTCTTAATGACACCCTGTTCTCTTCCTCCACAGTGCTTATCATAATACATTATTATTTATTTATGTATTCATTTGTTTAATGTCTATCTTCCCCACAGGGCTCTGAGCTTCCTGAAAGTAAAGATCATGTCTGTTTGGGTCACTGTTTATACCCCAGTGCCTGGCACATAGAGGTATTAAAAAATATTTACCAAAAACATAAGAATGAGATCTTGCCATTTTCAACAACATGGATGGGCTTAGAGGGTATAGCGCTAAGTGTAGTAAGACAGAGAAAGACAAATACTGTATGATTTCATCTATACGTGGAATCTAAAAACCAAAACAAATAGCAGAAACAGACTCATCAATACAGAGAACAAAGTGGGTGGTTGCCCGGGGAGGAGGAAGTGGGGGATGAGCACAATGGGTAAAAGGCAGTGGGAGGTACAGGCTTCCAGTTATGGAATGAACAAGTCATGGGGATGAAAGGCACAGCACAAGGAACAGGCGGTGGTAATGTAATAGTATTGTATGTGACAGATGGCAGCTACACTTGTGAGCGCCGCATAAAATCACTATGTTGCACACCTGAAACTAATATAATATTGTGTGGCAACTCTACTTCAATTAAAACAATGTACTAAAAACATAGATTTTAAAGACCAAAAAAAAAAAAAAAAAAAGGCAGTTGAAACTTTCCCGAAGCTAACTGAATGTCTTAGAGATGAAATCATAATCAAATAATACTATGGGGGAACTTCTTGCCCATCACCAGAACCATGACTCTCGAGTCCCCTCCCTCCTCTTAGTCACTTCACTTCATGGCTACAAGCAAGTTAGGGTTACTTCTCCCAGAGCATGACAGAGTCTCAGTCCCCGGGCATCTCCAGTTTGGAGATCTCAGCTTCCTACACAGGAGTGGGAGGGGACTGGGGCCCCTGAGCTGAGGAATGGTTTCCAGCAGGGCCCAATGTTATCTTTAAGGGGAATCCCAAGAAAGGAAAAACTTAATCAGTAACACTGCTCCAATTTGCCAACTTGTTACAAAAAATCCTAAATGCACTGAGGAGGCTTCACAGTACAGGCACAAACACTGACTGCTTATTATCTATCTCTCTGCGCATCTAAATCATTTCTCTGCCTCCGACCCATCCAGAAAAACAACTATTGAGCCCTTATTTCTTTTTAATAACCTGGATTTCCTTTGACAACTTACTACACTTATACTTACTATATTTACAGTTCTTCAAAATCTCTAACCTTTATTAATATCCAAATCCTTTCATATGCAACCAAATTCCCTCTTGAATCTTCAAGAGGTGTTAAGAAAATGACTCTCCATCACTCACTCTGTCTTCCTGGCTGAAAGACTAGGGCAGTATTAAGTTTCACGATATTAGTTACACAGTGGTCAGCCTGAATGGCTGTTTTTTAATCTGCCCCAAACAGATTATTTCCCCACATTTTGTTGCTTTTAGTACCCCCAAAAGTTTTTTTTAATCCCCTTAGATCAGTCTAGGATCCCAAACTACCTGGGACTAGAGAGCTGAGCAGAGAATCCCACATGTTGCTTACCTGTTTCTGCCTCACAGATTCATATCTGTTTTATGATCATGAGACTAAACTGGTTCCCATTTAACCTAGGCCCAACTTTGACCCTGGGTCTTTAACAGGTAAGGATAAGTGCAAAATCAATGCATTTCAACTGCCTCTTAAAGACAGGCGCTATAAACTCCTCCCTATCGAAAGTATCCTACCTATGCCTACCTATACCATAGGTCATCCACTGCGTGGCATTTTAAAAGATGTGTCATCACACTAAATTTGAGGTCCGCAAAATCTGAGCCCCGAAAAGCATATTCTTTTGCCTCCAAATGTATGACAGATGAGGGCTTATCAAGAGAACCAAGGCAAATTCTAGCACAGTTAGCTCTTGACGTCTTGAGTTTCTGGACCCATGACAAGAGTCATACTCTACAGCAGCAACTCTTCTTTGCTCGAGATTAACACACATACATGCACGCGCGTGCGCGCGCACACACACACACACACACACACACACACACACAAACCCGGAGACCAAAATTTGAGCTTCTGTTTTGTTGCTGGTTTTTTATATCTAAGGTGGAGTCAAACCTTTAATAACTAGTTCAAATGACTTTTCTAACCCAACCAGTTTCTTTCTGGTAAACTTCCGCTTCTTGTTATATATCTCAATCTCTCAAATCTCAAGGAACGTACTGGGGCAGCTGAGAGGCTTGGTTTAACTAGGTTCCCCTTGGAAAGTCCCAGGAAGCAGCAGGTGGAAAGTTTACAATTTCACCTACTGTTGAGGTGGCAAAGAAGACTTTGTTTGCAATTATTGGTGGGGGGGAAACCTAACACATCAACTAAGCATCACTTTCCTACAGGTTGATACTGTGACTAAGTGGTAATCAGCCCATACCGTAGAGATGGGAATAACCATCTAGGTTCAGGGTTACATTGGAGAGGAGGACAGAAATGAAGTTGCAGACCTCTGAACCCTTCCTAAAATAGGGAACTTAAGATTTTTGTTTCTCACAAAGCAGTAACAGAACCTTTTGAGTCTACACACCGGCCCCAGTAATCCAGGAGCCCAGAAACATCTTATAAATATCAATTAAGCCTGGCAACAAGCTCCATGTGTAAATAGGGAAATCTGGGTGTTTAGAGACGGAGCAGCCCAAAGCCTAACAGTGAGTCAGGACCACAGTGGGCATCAGACCTAGGAATCTGGAATCCTCCTCTCTGGCGGGGACACACTGTCTTTCAAGGGAATAAAATGTTCACCCGAGAAACAGACGGCAGACAGATGATAATATCCGCGCATCTTGGGACAGAACAAGACAACGGATGGCCAAATGGCGCCCACTTGAAGCTGGAAAGGAAGCCAATCCAAGGCCCCAAATGTCAGTCAAATGGAAAATCAGCATTGCTTCGGCGCCTCCTCAGCAAAGGCACTGCTCACCTTATGGCTTGTAAGTTAATGCCAAGAGATACCCTATCCATCCTCACCTCAAGGCTATTTTTATCTGATTTGAATTCAGAAATGCCTATTCATCTTGGGCCAGATAAGTGAATCAGGTATTGCATTTGCAAGCATGCAAGCTGAAATTGGACCCACGATGCAGAAAAGGGAGTCTGGTAACTTCAAACCCTCTGGCTTTTTCCGTCCCCTCCACCAGGGAAAGTTAAAATACCATTTATATCTAAAACACCCAATGTGAATTCATGTGCTTCACAAGCTGTAGGAGTTGTGGTAATATGACTTATTTGCATATGTAAGGTCCAGCAAAGTAACCAATTAAGCCAAGGAGGCCAGTGTTTGGTACAGTACGTGAGCATAATCAAATGTTCCATAATCAAACGCTCCATGGCAAACACCTGCGAAAGAGAACAAATAAATGGGTGACACCTTGAAGTGAACTGCGTGGTGCCCAGCTTTTCCCTGTGGAAGTGAGATACCCTAGCACACAACTCTAGACTGAGAAGCTACAGGTGAGCAGCCACCCTTTCAGAATAGGACCAGAGAGAACCCGACAAAGGCGGAGAAGAAACAATGTCTACCTCCTACTGTAGCTGGGCCAAGGGCAGACACAGACTCTGACCAGCGCTGGGAAATCCTTACTAACTTGGGGCTCAGGGGAAACAGAGTTAAAAATTTTCAGTGTGAAAGTGAAGACCAAGCTGTTCTAGCAGGCTTTGGGGCCCAGGGGGGTGGGGAGAAAAAAGGGGAAGAGGGAGAGGCAGATTCTCTTCACTAACCACTAGGCAGTAGTTGAGGTGGGGGTGAAGATTCTACATCTCTGGGTGGCCTCCACCCTGCATTCTAATGCCCCAGCTCTGTCCCTGGGTGAGCCTCTAAGGCCACAGAGTGTCAGTGGGGTTCACCCTCCACCTTGATCCTCCCTGCTCCCGGACTCAGCCATCCCAGCTCATTGTTTAGGACAGTGAAATACCCAGGAGGCTTTCCACATAAGCCAATGAGTGTTTCAAACATCCACACTACCCACACTAGGAAGAAGAATTCGGCAGCCCACATGTATTTCCAATTCATCGAAAATTCATAAAGTGCTTACTAAGTTCCGGGCGCTAAGCGACGTCCCTACAGATTCAAAAATACCCCAGGTACTCCCCCACCTCCACCCCCAGCGCCGGCTTCAAAGAGCCCACGCGCTGGGAGAGCTGGGGCGGGACAACCCAAGGAGAAGTTGAACCTCGGTGAGACTATGATTATCGTCCACGGGGATCCCTGACCAAAGGCCTCTCTCCGTCCGTCCCCTTGGGACACAGCGGTGCGGTGACTGCCGCGCTCGCTCTAAAAGAATCTCAGCGGCTAGCCTCACGTTCCCCGCCCCTCACTGCCCCGCTCCCCGGCCCGCCGCCCCCTGTCCTCTCCTCTGGCCCGCACTCACTGGGTTTTCCTGCGTCCCTGGTCCCGGTGCAGCTCCCGCAGGTCCACCTCGGCCCGGCCCAGGAACTTGTCGAGGCCGAGCAGCGCGCGGTGCAACACGGTGAGCTGCAGGGTGGCGGCGGCCGCGGGCCCGGCCCCGGCGGACAGCAGCGGCGGCAGTTCGAAGGTGGCCTCCTCCCGCCACACTGGCGCGCCCAGGCTGCGCTCCGACACCGAGGTGGCGTACTTCTCCTTGCCCACCTGGATCACCGCGTACGCGTCGCTCGTGCCCCCGGGGCCCTTGGCCCGCAGGCCCCGCGCCTGCAGCACCGTCACCTGCACATGCGTTGGGGACCACACGGACCCCGACCCCCGGCCCGCCGAGGCCGCCAGGGACATGGTGACGGCGCCGCGGGCGGCTACAAAACGAGAACGCTACCGCCTTGATCACCGACCTCTGCGGCCCGCCCCTCGGCCCCAGCCCCTTTAAGGCTTCCGGCCACGCCCCCGCCAGGGCCCGCCTCTCCCCACCCGCGCCGCCGCGCCGGCCCCGCCCACCCCACCTGCCAGCGCCCAGCGGGCCTCTGCGGCTCAGGCTGGCGAGCACCAGGGCGCCGGAGGCAGGCGCGGCCGGAGCGGGGCGGGGCTTGGAGAATTCCGGTACGAGGGGTGTTGGTTAAGGGATGGGGTCCCCAACTGCCAAAGGTCGTACGGCCCAACCGGAACTGACCGGGGCACTGCCTGGGGAGTCAGACCTCATTCCCAGTCTGGCACCGCCAACTGGCAGGTGTGTGAGCTGGCACAGATTACTCAACATCTTTTGGTCTCGGTTCCTTCACCCATAAAATGAGATAACAATCTCCTCCTAGTGTTGCTGTAAAAACGATAATGTAGCCCGGCACACGGTGAGCTCTTAATCAGGGGTAGCTGTGAGGGCGATAATGAATGCGATCCCAAATTCACTGCTCTTTTGATTTTAGCCAGGCAGTAGTTTACTCTGGAGGTTGGCGCGTTCTGGGAAGGCGCCAGGTGGGTGGGGAGGGAGGAGGATCATTTGAGGGCCTGAAAAGGGGAACGTAAGCGGGTGGGGGGCGGTCAGGAGGTGATGTGGGAGTGTCCTACTATTTTGCCCTGCCCTCGCCAAATAAGGTGAGGCTAAGAGGCTAAATTGGGGAAGGGGAATAAAAGAGGAACTGAAAATAGGATTGCCAAACCAGACTTCAGGAGAACCGAGTGCTACCCCCTCTCCATTTAGTCCCCCAGCTATCCCGAGCTGGATCCTCTTCAGTCTCTCCCTGCTCCTTAATTCTGGGCTTCCAGTCGTTCACTTCCTTATTCCAGATGTCCATGGGGTTGGCAGATTCCTTTCATTCCCAAATCCTGGTGAGTTATTCACATTTACCCCATGGGTAAGCTTCCAGGAGTCCCTGTCAGGGCAGGGACCAGGTGGTAACTTACTTAACTTGTTCCTTCCGTAACCCCTGGCAGAAACCTTGGTACACCGTAGGTCCCCAGGGACTGCTATGGAATTGAAAAGTGTGCAGGTTGCATCCGCCAACCATGAGCACATAGTGTATCCTTTTCCCATGGAGGAAGTTAGAAGAGGCATGATGCCTGAGGTTTGCAACTGAGGGTAGCTCCTGTGTGGGAAAGACCTGATACCCAGTATGTTATAAATATGTAATGGTGATAGAAAAGGGAAAGAAAGGAGGCATCAGACAGGTAAGTGATGGCAAGCCCTAAAAGAACTGTGCTGTTCTGGGGCCACTTCTGCTTCTTGACCATCTATTGGTGTCATTCAACCTCATGGGTCCATTCATTACCATAAAGATTTACTGAGAACTTACTTGGTGCCCATGCTAAGAGCTACGGAAAGCACAAAGCCCTCTGAACAAGATCCAGTTCCAAGGCACACCATGACAAATGCTATAAAGGAAGTCCCAGGGGCACCTGGGTGGCTCAGTTAAGTGTCTGGCGTGGGCTCAGGTCACGATCCTGGGGGCCTGGGATGGAATCCCGCATGGGGCTCCCTGCTCAGTGGAGAGTCTGCTTCTCCCTCTGCCTGCTGCTCCCCTTACTTGTGCACTCTCTCTTCCTCTCTGACAAAATCTTCAAAAAAAAAAAAAAGAAAAAGAAAAAAGAGGAAGTTCTATACCAATAAAGTGCTTTGGGGATTTTGAGGTTGGAGTTATTTCTCTAAGTAGGTGGATTTTTTTTGAAGGAAATGACATTATGCTGGGCTCTGAAGCATATACCAGATTTGACAGGCAGAGAGGGGGACACGAGGTGGGGGGGGAGCATTTCAGCAAGAGAGAACAGAACAGCCTAAGCAATAGTATGGTGGCCAGAAAGAAAGTTCATGGCATGTTTAGGGGTTATGAGTACCCCCTTGGGTTGGAATGTGGACTATTTTAGGAGGGTACTGGGGTGGATGGTAGAGATAAGACAGCCCAGGTAGGTGGGCCCAGATCCCGTAGATCACGAACACCAGACTAAGGAGGTTATACCACAGCGTTAGGCTGGGGTGAGCCAGCCTTCCGAGGGTTTTGAGCAGTGGTGTGAGGAGGCTGTGTTTCACGTCATAAGGCAGGTATGAGCAGAAGTCACCCAGCGGCCAGTGTCATGGCAGGTCACAGCCAGATGCCTTCATGTTCACCTGGGGCCTGTCTACCTCTGGCCCCACTCCAGCATGCCCCTTATCCGTACTTGCTGTCTATTCCTAGCTGGTTCTGTATTCAATAAGGCGTTGACTTCCCTCCTGGTTTTCCTACCTGTGCACTGCTCCATTACATCCCAGCTGGACAAAGTCAGAGATCTGAGGTCCAACGTGACCCTGGGAGTAAAGGTTTTCAGCTCTGCTCTCCCGTCTGCCCCCACACTCACATGGTTAGGGCTGCCCCACAATAAAGATAGCAAGGAATGACACCTAGCCGGACAGACTCACAGGCTGAGAAGGACACCAAGCATCCTTCTATTCATGGAAAGGATTAGAGGACAAGGGGGGGGGGGGCGAAGGGGAAGGAAAAATTATGAGTACCTTGTGACCTCATGTGTTTGGGTTTCTGTCAGACACACACAGGCTTTGTGGTTAAAGCAGAGATGGTGGGTTGGGGGAGGGTAAGGCTGTCCCCCCCAACCACCAGGAAAGCAAGATCAAGATCTCTCCAGACACTGGACGCTGGCAGGGGTTAACTCAGAGGTGTGGGGGCTCACTAGAGGCTGGAATTAGAAATAACCTCAGGAGCTAGAGCGAAGCCAGGAGGCAGATCCCCAGATGTACCTGGTGCTTGAGTGCCTTGGTGGCTGTTTTCTCCCCTCCTCCAGCCGGAGCACATTGTCCCTCCAACCTCACTTGCTGACCGCCCGGAAGTAAGTCTGTCTTCCCCCTAATTTTAGAGCCCCACAGTCCAGGCTGGGGGGTGTGCAGGTGTAAAGACAAGGAGCACGAGAGGGCTGGCGCTCCACAAGGTCCTGTTCCCTACCTGCCCTCAGAAGAACACACCTGGGCATCCCTCCCACCCTCTCCCACAGGCCAGGCGGTCCTGGGGCAGCTGACCCCTCGCAGCTGACCCCTCACTGCATTCCGGGAGTGTTTATAGACACCTCCCACAACCAGGGTGCGGCAAGTTGACTTCTGGTTCCTCTCACCGGCCCGCCTCTAGCCCTGACTGAAGGAGGAAAAGAGTTTCTGTTGGCTCTGAGCACGTGGACAAGGTGCCTGGCAGGTTGGACTGGCCAGGTTAGCCACCTGTCCTCCTCCCAGAGCAGCAGAGCACAGCGTGCCGGGACTCCCAGACACCAGCTGTGTGGTTAGAAGACCAGTGCAGATTTGCTTTGGGAAGCAACCAGGAACAGTCCCGCAGGATAAGACATCGTGTAGAGCCATGCTGGGGGTAAGAGGAAGAGCCAGCAGAAGGAGAAATGTTTACCACCCTGCCCCTGCCAATCACTCCTGCCCACAGCTCCTCAGTACACCCCCAACTGCAAGAGAACTCACTCAAAAACCGCCTGGAGGTGGGGACCTGGGGGGCTCAGTCAGTTAAGCTTCTGACTCTTGGTTTCAGCTCGAGTCATGATGTCAGGGGCATGAGAGTAAGCCCTGCATCAGGCTCTGCACTCAGCACGAGTCTGCAGGTCCCTCTCCCCTGCTCCTCCCCATCCTCAAAATAAACAATAAAGTAAATAAATAAACCACCTCTGGGTGCTCTGAACAGGCTAATGTACTGTCCCAAGGGAGGAGCAGAAAGAGGCTGGTAATGGTTGCTTGTCTTTCTCCTTTACCTTGGACTCTGGGGTGTGGTGACAAATGTCCACACACATGACTCATTCGCTGGAGTGCTTGTAAATAGTCTTCTGGCTTCTCCAGGTCCAGCTGCCTCAGACTCTTGCCCACTCTGCTGACCAAGGAGACCACTTTCCGGGTGCCGGCTCTGGGAGCAAGGGGCTCCTACCTCAGGGGTCAGTGAGCCAGGGGAACAAGTCCCCAACATCTGGGTCTCTTTCCATTGCTCCAGTGGATGTGGCAATGTGGAAGTTAAAACTATGGCCAAACTGGAGGGCCTGGGGGGTTCTGCTGGTTATGCGTCCAACTCTTGGTTTCTGCTCAGGTCATGATCTCATGGGTTGTGGAGTCTAGCCCTGTGTAGGGCTCCACACTCAGCAGGAAGTCTGCTGGAGATCTCTCCCCCTGCCTCTCCCCCGATGTGCATGCACATTCTCCTCTCTCTTTCCCTCAAATAAATCTAAAAACACAAAAAAACAAAAAACAGCTATAGTCACACTGAACAGAGGATGGTCTCAAGAGGCCAATGGCTAACATTTCCCCTTTTCCCCCTATTACTCTGTTTAACAAGACTTGCGTCATAGATAACACAAAGATATTATCTTTCCAATTTGCCGAGTCTCTCCAGAGAAGGAGCTTACTACTACAGACTGTAGAGGGAGAATATGGACCCCTATTTTCCTCCCCTTTCTCCACTAAGCCTTCCGCTGTGCCCCTCCCATTCAGAATGGCTTCTGGTTTCCTAGCTTCTTTCTTAGACTCTGATTCAGCACTTACTCCCCTGTAAGCATCTCGAAGGCAGGAAACGTGGTCCTCACCATTTCCGGCTCTCCCAGGGCCTTGCAAACAGAAGGCAGGTCAGGTTAAGTGGGAGAGACATAGACAACTCTGAAGCCTTTTAGCACCACCTGATATAAGCACCTTTCAAAACTTTATTTTTTTCTGATTATCAAAGAAAGATGTGTTCCTCATCGATCCTAGCTGTCCTTCACCTTTCCAGAACCAGTTTCATGACATATGAGAGGAGAGCAGAAGCTCTGAGCGTTTATTCCTCCTTGAATCATCCCATTGGAGACCACTCCTCAGGATCTTGTTCTCCTTCTGGCCTCTTCCATGTAAGCCACGAGCCTCCCCTTCTCAACTGCAGGGACCTCTGAACACAGAGCCACAGAGGCAGAGCTGGCCAAGAGGTGGTATGAGCAGCCCCAACCCCCCTTTCTTCTCTTCCCTTTTGACACCACAGTGCACAGCATGAGGCTGATGGGTATGTTGACTTTTGACCCTAAGGAATTATAATATAAGCCTGGAAGCCTCAAGGCAAGCCCAGTGTTTGACATTTCACCAATTCTAAGGCTGAGGTGGGGCTAGGTGGGCACAACAAGAATCAGACTCCTTACGGAGAGGTCCCCTCTAAGAGGCAACCCAGGTCCAACCAGTTTCCTTAAATACCCTCTTCTTACCCGCCCTTATAGTCCCTCTGAAAAATCAATGCCTGACTTCAGGAAACACTATCCCTTACCTATCCTGGAATGCATAATGCTTTTCCTAGGTCTAAGCCCTTATCCTAAGCCTAATCATTCACCCTGGAGTAACATTTCCCATTGCCATCCCAACCACCAGCCCTCCAAGTTTGGGGGACACCTTCAGCCAGGAAAGTCAGTGACACTAAGGGCTTATAGAGAGGTCTGAGAAGGAATTACGGAACAGCACAGTCTCTGGCACCATTGGGCCCCCCCATTCAAGTTTCCATCAAAACCCGTTACACTAATATGTATGTATGTATCTGTGTGTGTGTGTGTGTGTGTATATATATATATATCCCCAAAGAGACAGTCCTGAGAGATGGTATAGTCCCTAAACCCATAATGAGAAAGAAAATAGTGTTAATCATTCACAATTTTTAAGAAACATAGGTATTGAAATATAATATATACAGGAAGTAAAAGAAAATGCGAAGAAGGTGAAGAGGAAAATGTGCTATAAACATCATCTGTAGAAAAGTGCATAGAAATGTTTGGTGTGGTGAGTCCTCACCACCCATATCAGGAAAGAGGGCAGTATTGGCACATACAGAAACCATGCTTGCGTCCCTCTCGGTCACTAGGCCCCCCTTCTTTCCGTTGGGAAGCAACAACCATCCCAGCTTCTGTCCCCTAGGTTAGTCTTGCTATTTTTGAACATTATCTAAATGAATTGTACACTAGGTATTTATTTGGGGTCTGGCTCCTTTCACTCAGTGTTATGAGAGTCAACAGTGGTGTTCATGTAGCAGTGATGTGTTCATCTTTACTGTTTTAGAGTCATCTATCACAATTTATTTTTCATTCTACAGCTGATAGACATTTAGGTTGCTTCTAGTTTGGGGCTAGTAGGGGGCTGAATGCTTCCCCCACAAATATATGCATGTCCTCATCCCGGGAACCTGTGAATGCTACTTGTTTAGAAATCAAGTTTATGCAGGGGCACTGGGTGGCTCAGTCAGTTAAGGGTCTGATTCCTGGTTTCGGCTCAGGTCATGATCTCACCAGTCATGAGATGGAACCCCATGTTGGGCTCCATGCTCAGTGGGGAGGCTGCTTGAAGATTCTTTCCCTCTACCATGCCCTCCAGTCTCTCTCTCTCTCCCCCTCTCAAATGAGTATGTCTTGAAAGAAAGAAAGAGAGAGAGAGAAAGAAAGGAAGGAAGGAAGGAAGGAAGGAAGTTAGTTTTTGCAGATCTAATTAAAGATGTTGAGATGAGGAGCTCATCCTGGATTGTCCAAGAGGCCCTAGATCCAATGACAGGCATCCTTAAAGGGATGAGTCAGAGGTTTCACAGAAGGGGACAAGACCAAGAGAAGGAGGCAAAGGTTGGAATAAGGGATCCACATGCCAATGAAAGCCCATAGCCAGCAGAAGCTGGAAGAGACAAGGAACTGAATTTCCCCCAGAGGTTCTGGAATGAGTCTAGCCCTGACACCTTGATTTCAGACTTCTGACCTCCAGAACTGACAGCGGGAGAATAAATTACTCTTTTAAACCACTGAATTTGTGGTAGTTTGCTACGGCAGCCACAGGAATCTAACACAGAGGTATTAAGAATAACTTGCTGCACATTCTCGAATGTCTTTTTGTACGTATACACATACATAAACACACACACCCCCTAAGAATGGGATTACTGGATCGGGTTGGGTATATGTTTAGTGCTAATAGATATTGCCAAATAATTTTTCAAAACATTTATACCAATTTATACTCCCACTTGCGATGTTTGAGAAATCCAGCTTCTCCACATTTTTGTCAACCTCGGCATTGTCAATTTTGTATTTTGCCCTTCTGGTAGATGTGTACCAATTTTAATTTGTATTTCCCTGATGACTAGTGAGGCTGGGCACTTGTTTATTGGCCATTGGGATATTTGGTCTTTTGTGATGTGCTATGCAGGTCTTTTGTCTGTTTTTCTTTTCTATTGTCTATGTTCTTACTGATTTGTAATATTTATAGATTTGTATTACATATAATATATAATTTCTATATTTCCATTATATATACAACATATATTTATATACATATTAAATACCTTTGTCCAAAAATGCGTTGTAAATACCTTCTCCCACCCTGTGGCTTGCTTTTTTTTTTTCTTTTTCACTCTCCGTGGCTTTCCTGGGTGAAAAGTACTTCAGTTTAATGAAATTTAAGTTATTTGTCTTTTCTTTTGTGGTTAGTGTTTTTTGTGTCCTGTTTAAGAAAACTTTGCTGCCCCAAAGTCACAAATATACCCTCCTTTGTCATATTCTAGAAGCTTTATTGCTTTACCTTTCACATTTAGGTTAGCAATCCATTTGGAATTAATTTGTATGAATTGTTAAAAGATAGGGGTGCCTAGGTGGCTCAGTGGGTTAAAGCCTCTGCCTTCGGCTCAGGTCATGGATCCCAGGGTCCTGGGATGGAGTCCCACATCGGGCTCTCTGCTCAGCGGGGAGCCTGCTTCCCCCTCTCTCTCTGCCTGCCTCTCTGCCTACTTGTGATCTCTGTCAAATAAATAAAATCTTTAAAAATTAAAAATTTTAGGGGCGCCTAAGTGGCTCAGTGGGTTAAAGCCTCTGCCTTCGGCTCAGGTCATGTCCCAGGGTCCTGGGATTGAGCCCCATGTCAGGCTCTCTGCTCCGCAGGGAGCCTGCTTCCTCCTCTCTGCCTGCCTCTCTGCCTACTTGTGATCTCTCTTCCTCTGTCAAATAAATAAAGAAAATCTTTAAAAAAAATTAAAAATTTTAGTTTTAAAAATTTTATTTATTTGACAGAGAGAGACACAGTGATAGAGGGAACACAAATAGTGGGAGTGGGAGAAGCAGGCTTCCCACTGAGTATATTTTTTTAAGATTTTATTTTATTTATTTGACAGAGAGATCACAAGTAGACAGAGCAGCAGAAAAGAAAATCATGACTCTCACGCGGATATAAAAATGAACAAGTTAAAAATTTATTTAACTTATTAAGAAGAAAAACTCGCAAGGTGTTTCAACCTGTTCAAAAGTGAGTCCAAAGAACAGACACATTCATAGGTCAGGAATATTGAAATGAATATGCAAATTGAGGCAAAATAAGTCTTTCCATGAGGGTGGGGGGGATGGTGTCCCTCCACCAGACAGAATTTATTTTCATGAATTTTGCTATCAGCTATCTACAATTTACAGAGTTATAAAATAGTTGCCATAAAATCACCATCAGATAACCCAGAGGTTGTGCTGCAAAAATGCAGTTTTCCATGGAAGCATAAATTTTCCCAACATATAGTATCAAATAGGAATCAGGATTCTTTCGGTTTTTCACAAACATATCCCATAGACCCAGCACCATTTATTGAAAAACACAATTTCCCCCTACTAGCTCTTCACCATCACGGTTATGTGTGGGTTTGTTTCTGATCTCTATTCCGGTCCATTTCTCTATTGGTCTGTACTTGAGCCAATGTCGCGTTGACTTATTATTTTAGCTTTCTAATACTTCCCAATATCTACTAATGTAAAGACTTTAGCTTTGTCCTTCATCCATCCAGATTTCTTGGCTATTCTTGGCCCTTTGCGTTCATTTTTTAAAGATATTTTATTTATTTGAGAGAGAGAAAGCACAAATGGGGGGAGGAGCGGAGGCAGAGGGAGAAGCAGACTCCCCACAGAGCAAGGAGCCTAATGCAGGATTCGATCCCAGGACCCTGAGATCATGACCCGAACCAAAGGCAGATGCTTAACTGTGACTGAGCCACCCAGGCACCCTCAACTTGTTCATTTCTAAGATACAACAAGACAAAACAAAACAACAAAAATGTGCTCAAATTTTGATTGAGATTGCATTGAATTTATAGATCAATTTGGGGGAAACTTCACTTCTTTATAATAGAATCTTTCAAACAATGAACAAGATAGATTCTTTTTAAATTTAATTTCTCTCAATATTTGTAGCTTTCTATGTAGGTCTTATATATCTTTTGTTAGATTTATTCCTAGGCATTTGAAGTTTTGGTGCTATTGTAAACAGTATCATTTCACATTTTCTTTCTTTTTTTTTAAAGATTTTATTTGTCAGAAAAAAAGAGTGAGCACAAGCAGGAAGAGTAGCAGGCAGAGAGAGAAGTAGGTTCCCTGCTGAGCAGGAAACCTGATGTGGGACTCGATCCCAGGGCTCTGGGATCATGACCTGAGCCAAAGGCAGACACTTAACTGACTGAGCCACATAGGTGTCCATACATTTTCATTTTTAATAGCCAGTAATAATTTGTAAGACCTCTCTGATCCTGGGTGCCTGGCTGGCTCAGTTGGTAGAGTGTGCAACTCTTCATCTCAGGGTTGTAAGGACAAGCCTCATGTTGGATGTAGAGATTATTCAAAAATAAAATCAATGTTCAGTTCTTCTCCTTCATTTTCCCTCTCTTCTCTGACATATACGCCAGCCAGTGAGGTCCTTGGGGCCGACTAGGAAAAAGAGGGCTCCCTTGAGAATGCAAAGAGATGACCCTTTGAAAACGGACCATATTAAATTCCTAACCTAAAACCTTCATTCGCTTCAGGTTTTTTTTTAATACCAAGCATTCCTTCCTTCCTTCCTTCCTTCCTTTATTTATTTATTTATTTATTTATTTATTTATTTTAATTTATTTATTTGACAGACAGAGATCACAAGTAGGCAGAGAGGAGGAAGCAGGCTCCCTGCTGAGCAGAGAGCCCAATGTGGGGCTCGATCCCAGGACCCTGGGATCATGACCTGAGCCAAAGGCAGAAGCTTAACCCACTGAGCCACCCAGGCGCCCCCCTTTATTTATGTATTTATTTGAGATATTATTATTCATATAACATGAAATTCACCACTTAAGTGTGCTGTGCAGGGTGTTTTAGGATTGTCACTATATTGTGCAACCATCACCACCTTTTAGTTCCAGAATATTCCATCACCCAAAAAAGAAACCCCACGCCTCTGAGACTTCAGTCCCAGTTCCTCCTCCCCAGCCCCTGGTGACCACTAACCTGCTTTCTGTCTCTATGGACTTGCCTTTTCTGGACATTTCCTATAAGTGGGATCATACAGTCTGTGGCCTTTTGGGTCTGGCTTCTTTCACTTACCCTCAGGTTTTCAAGGTTCATCTAAGTCAAGCGCGTGTCAGTACTTGATCTGTTTTTATGGCATTGTCTCTGTGCTCACATGGGAAAGGAGCAAGGATTGGTTCCTAGGAAATCTGGAAAGCAAAGACAAGTAGAAAAACATAAAACAAACAAAAAAATTTATATTCTGTCTTGGAAAAATAGGAACAGAAAAGCATGTTTCTTTGTTTGTTTTTTACAGAAGTTTTTAGTTTTTTTTTTTAAGTTTTTTTTCTTAGATTTCATTTATTTATTTGAGAGAGAGGGCATAAGTAGGGAGAAGGGGGGGAGAAGCAGGCTCCCCATTGAGCAAGAAGCCTGATGGGGGGCTCAATCCTGGGACTTCAGGACCATGCCCTGAGCCTAAGGCAGACACCTAACTGACTGTGCCACCCAGGCACCCCCCTGCCAAAAAAACCAATGTTTTTATAGACACACTTGTCTTTACACGCAGTTGAGATTATACTGTACACACACTTTTGTATCCTATTTTTCTCATGTTTTCTCATTTTATTGGAAAATTTCATATACTTAATTTCTAACTGTTATTTAATTTCATCATGTGAATGTATACTAGTTTTTTAACGATCTCCTTTTATTAAACATTATGCTGTAATACTTCTCATGAAAGTGTGCATAAAACACTGCCCATACTTAGATTTATTTCCTTAACATATTTGCTGATGATATATTCTGGGAAATAGGTCAAAAGCTGTGTATATTTTTAATATTCATTATTCATAATGACAAATATCACTCCCCCTCCCCCAGCAATGTATTGGAAAAGTGATTTCCCCCATCCCTCTCCAATACTGAGTATTATACACTTTTTATTTCTGTTAATTTGATAGATTAAAAGAGTGATTTTTGCATTATGCAATTATAAAATGTGTAATTTGCATTTCTTTGATATCTAGCAAGACTGAATTTTTTCATGTGTCAATCTTTATATTTTACATATGAAGTGTCTGTTCGTATCCTTTGTTCAATTTCTTCACTGGGGTCTTAGCACTTATTTACTAAATTATAAACATCCTAAGGTAATACAGACATTGACCTTTTGTATAGTTTCTGATAATCTATTTTTCCTCCATTTTATTGTTTACCTTTTAACTTGGTCATTAATTTTCCATTTTTATGTGGTCAAACATCTTCTTTTGGGGGGGCAGGAATAATGTTTTCCATTGCCTTTAAGCTGAAAATGTCTTCCTCCCTCTGGATATGAGATAAATATTCACTTACATTTTCACATGGCCATTTTTGGCTTGAGTTTTTACTATTTTACATGTTAACCCTTCTGGAATTTATATTGGTACATGACGTAGCTTAAAGATAAATTTTACTTTTTCCCATGAACTATTAATTACATATTAAAAGATAATTTGTTGAATAAACTGACCCTTCCCTAATTGGATCTATAATCCTTTCTTATCATGTAATAAGTTCCTGTATTTCAAGGTCTGTTTGAAACACCTACCCTGCCTGAGTGATTCTAACCATCTTAATATATAAGATCCCATCAGCTTACCCATTTCAGGAACTTTCAAGAAAAAAAAAGACATACATTGGAGAAGATAACCTGGATAAACACTTCTTTGCTTGATTTTATTGAATTCTGATATCACAAGAAAAGGTACTATCTTCTAAAGGTCCATACACTCTCCCCAGCTAAACTACACTTAAACAATCCCCTAAGGCATTCATGAACTAAGGAGGACTTCACTGAAATGACAACAACCTGGGATATTTTTATCAAACATTAGTAATTTTCTGAGGATTTATATCTAATAGGAAGAAAAGAAGAATACAGGTAAATATATTCAGTGGTACTTTCCAAAAACACATGAAGAAAGAAAGGATGACTTATGTTTTAATGGTCCTTGACTAGATCCTTGACTTCATAAAGGACGACAGACAAAAACATCTTACAAGTTGTGAAAAATTTTATGCAGAAAACAATTATACAAACAAATATAAAAATTAAACCATGACAAGTGCTACAGAGCTATCTCTTTTCAGTATTTTTCAAGTTATTTTGACTATGACTTTCCTGTCAAATACATCTGATATCAGGACCTACAGGAACTAGTACTCCAAGCTCTGAGAGTAACATCAGGAAGATGAGTAGAAATTAAGTGGGTAAAGAGGAGAAGAATGGTCCAAGCAGAGAAAGTGTGTGCAAAGGCCCTGTGGCAAGACAGAGCAAGTGATTATAGGCATTGTAAAAAAGCCTACCTGGCTGGAATCTAAAGAGCCAAGGTGATCATGATATGAAACGAGGCTACAAGAGTGATAGGATACAGACCATGTATGACCTCAGAGGCCACAGCAAGAGTACTTCTCTCAGGTTCTGAAAAGATCACTGGCTACAGTGGAAGGTATATAGAAATAGGGCTGAACTTGGATGAAGACTAGTCAGGACGCTATTGCAGTAGTGCCAGTGAGAGGTTATGGCAGCCTGGACTGAACGGGAATGGTAGAGATGGAGGAAAATGAATGCAATCCCGAGATTGCAGACAGTAATTCCACAGGACATAATCAGTACCCTTTCTGGGCCATGCACTGTTCTGGGTCACGAAGACACAGCAGAAAACAAGACAGACCAGGTTGCTGCCCTCAGGGAGATGATGTTTTGGCTCCAGGTTTCTGGCTTGCATAACTGCACGGACAATGATGCCATTGACTGAGATAGGGAATCCTGGAAGAAGGATTGGGGCTATTTTGGACACATATAGCTTTAGGTCCTTTTAAGATACCCCAAGAGGATGGCAAACAGACTGTTGGAAATTTGAGTCTGGAACTCAGAGGAGAGGTCTGACCTGGAAATATAAGTGTATTTTCTCCATTGAGCCTAGAACCAAACCAAGAGATAAGAAACACACCATGAAGGAAGGGTCTTTGTGCGTATAAAGCTGAGTAGAAGTTGTGCAAGAATTCATCTCAAATGACACCATCCTTGCTTACTGGATACTTGCAATACACTGAAAAATCACATTATATGAATGGTCAGTTGCTACACATCTGTACCCATGTATATATATACCTGTGACATACCTGTACATAGGTAATTTGCTTATACTTCTGATAAGTTTTCCTGTTTGTGTTACTATTTTTTTCTTTAGTGATCCTAAACTTCCTAAATTGTGACAATAATGATCAAATTTTATATTATATCATGTATTATATATAATACATAATATATATTATATTTATATTAGTTTATATTATATCAATGCTTTATATTAGAATTATTTAAGCCTATGCCTACTCATCACGAACTTCTGGACGATAGGACCTTGCCGAAATTTCATCGTTTGCCCTCGAGTTCTGTATTCAATGGATAAAATTAAAACTTTTTTCTCCCTCAGATTCATTCACTCATTCCATTTATTAGGAGTCCAGATTTGCATCTGTGCATACCTTAAGACACTCATCACAACAGCTAAAATTGTGCACACAGCACAAATAATCATTCCTTTGTTACTTTAATTCCTGATTCTATTACCTTGCATGTTTATATATATAAACATTTATTTATTTATAAAAATATATATATGTGAACATTCAAGGTAATAGAATTAGGAATTAAAGTAACATATATACACATATTCTAGAATGTGTGTGTGTGTGTATGTGTTTACATCTATATATATCTACTTCT
Source organism: Enhydra lutris kenyoni (assembly GCF_002288905.1). NCBI lineage: Eukaryota > Metazoa > Chordata > Mammalia > Carnivora > Mustelidae > Enhydra > Enhydra lutris. The sequence continues at coordinate 34,814,837 of NW_019154095.1, forward strand.
GTTAAAGAAAGTGCCAATCACAATTATACTTCTATTCAGATGTACAAGAGGCCAATCTGGGTAGTGCAGTGACAAAAGGAGTGGTCTGGGTAACAACGGGCATAAATTTCAGTTTATGTTCTTCAGCTCTGGGACCATCAGCAAGTAATTTAATCTCTTCCAGCCTGAATACTGTGCACAAATGGCGATAAATGGTCTCTATGGTCTCTTACATCTCCAAGATCCTTTGAAATCCAATTTGATAGTAAAAAATGGCTTTTCAACACTTCGATGCCTCCGACTGCAAACCTTTGATTGAAATACCTCGGAGGAAGCAGTAAATGCTTCTAAGTATTGAGTATGGCTACATTCATCTTCTAAGATTGCAGGAGGGCTGGGGCGGAGGTGGGGGGAGTATAGAATGTGTGACTTAAAACTGAAAGCCAACGTTGGTGCTGGAGTTATAAAGCATCATGTGGTTTGGAAGTTGCTCTAGGAAGGGGTGCTAGAAGGACCACCCTGTTGAGGAAGGGGAACATGAAGTCTTGCACTTTGACAATTGTTTCAGTTTGTACCTAGTGTAAGAATATGACAACTGGGGCACCTGAGTGGCTCAGTTGATTAAGCATCTGCCTTTGGCTCAGGTCATCATCTCAGGGTCCTGGGATCAAGCCCCGCATAGGGCTCCCTGCTCAGTAGAGAGCCTACTTCTCCCTTTCATTCTCCCTCAGTGCTCTCTCTCTCTCAAATACATCAATAAAATCTTTTTTAAAAAGGGGAGGGCCTCAGTCGTTAAGTGTCTGCCTTCTGCTCAGGTCATGATCTCAGGGTCTTGGGATTGAGCCCTGCATCGTATTCCCTGCTGGGCAGGGAGTCTGCTTCTCCCTCCCTCTCCCCCTCCCCATTGCTCATGCACGCTCTCCCTCTCTCTCTCAAATAAATAAATAAATAAGACCACCAGCCTGGTCAGCTTTCATATGAATGTTGAAGTCACCACGTGGTGCGTAACGGAAAATAAAATATCTGGAGCTACCACTTAGATGACCTAGTTTCATGTTATTTTCTACTTATGTTTTGCTCATCTAATGGTCTTTTTCGAAGTCATTTCAAACGGTCTGGTCTATGAGTTTAGAGCTCTGCAGGGAGCATTAGGGAAAGGTCATGAGTTCATAGTAACAAATGGTTAAAGGGGCACAGCATTCCCAGCCCTCACCCCACACTAAAGCTGGTGGGTAACAGCAGCAACCCTAGCAAGATGCCCAGGGGGAGGCACAGGGAATGCCAGGAGTCTAAGGTCAAGTCTGTGGTCCTGTCGACTCTTTCCATGAGGAGACAGATCTTTTCTCTACTGTGAGTTGTGGAAGATTCTGGATGCTATGGTCACTAAGGGGTGCAGTCATTTTCTTACATTTGCACAAGGTTTAGCCAATATCAAAACATCTGACCTTTCGGAGTCAGGTTTTTCTTTCTGTTTATTTGTACCCTGCCCTGTCTCCAGAAGGATTTAAGATTGTTTACAAAATCACGTAAGTGAGGTCAAACAGCATAAATTAGAACACCCTGAGAAAGGTGAGGCAGAGAAAAACAAGGATAGGGACATGAACGCATGGAGAGTGAAACAGGCAAGCGTGGAGTTCCAAAGGCACACTGGGTTTTGGCATGTTGGGCTTTTTAAAAACTTGCTGAAGCTGTCAAACCAGTGTTGTGTTTGCATTCCCCAGAATCCTGTCATTGTCGGGGACAAAGCCCAGCGACACAATCAAATCCAGATTCACTGGATAGAGGGAGACCTCCAACCTCATCCAGTGCCATAACCAAGCACAAAGCACCCAGTTCCCTAATTAGTCCCCATGGATGCTTTCTGGAACCTGAGCTCACTGGATATGAGCCCCACATTTAAAACTACAATTAAGGAGAGGTTTCCCAAGGGTTTGGTCTGTTTTACGGCAGAGTCCCAGACTCCTCAGAGCAGCCTGAGCTTTCTAAAGAGTGGGGAGGGGGGAATCCCAGGAGCTGGAGGAGCGGGCAAAGCCATGGAAGCTACCTTAAGCTGGGTCCAGGGTGAGTCAGCCCGGCTGATGGAGGGGTGTGGAAGAATGCCTCTGAATTTCTTTACCCCTCCCAAACTGCTGGTGGCCACCACCCAGGATTTCACCTGAGCCGCATTCCAAAGACATTTGGGATACCAGCACAGGTGGGAACCACACTGGAGAACAGATCCCAGCCCTCCCTCCTTCCGGGGCCAGCTGAGGAGCCCTGAAGAGCTTGGAAAGGAAGATTCCCATCTCCCACACCCTCCTCTGCTGCAGCCCCAGGAAAGGAGAGACTTACCAGGGTAGAGACGCCTGACTTCTCCAGTTCAAGGTTCAGGTTTCCCCTTCTCGGGCTCCCAAGTTTACTCAACAGCACCACCTGCTGTTTCCTAAGTCAGGTAACAGGCAAGGGCCGCACTGTGTGTGAGCCTTGCAGATGAACACTTGGGATGGAACACGTTTCTCCCTCACAGGGCCTGTAAGACTCTTAGAAAAGCAGGGGGAAGGCAGGACACCCCTGCAGGCCCGATTTATGCCCTCTCCTCCACGGCCCCTGCCTCCCTCCTCCACACCAGTCCTCCCCTGTCAAAACCCACCAATTTCCCACAGCTTTCTGCTAATTCTACCACCAGCACCACCTCAACCATCCCTCTGACACCCACTTAACCATTGATAAAGCAGGCCCTGGACCCAAAATCTGTCCCTGGCTTCAGCATTTCCTGGTGGGAAGGGGTGGTTAACTGCTTAGGGTCTGGTAGGGCGGTAGACCCCTAAATGTTCTTGCGGGGTACACGCTGCCCAGTAATTTTTTTTTTTAAGATTTTATTTATTTGACAGAAATCACAAGTAAGCAGAGAGGCAGGCAGAGAGTGGGGAGGGGAAGCAGGCTCCCTGCTGAGCGGAGAGCCTGACATGGGGTCCATCCCAGGGATCCCAGGACCGTGGGATCATGACCTGAGCTGAAGGCCAAGGCTTTAACCCATTGAGCCACCCAGGCGCCCCCAGTAATTTTTTTTTTAATCATGGTCAAGCACACCTAACAAAATTTACATTTTCTTTTCCTTAAAAGATTTTATTTATTTGACAGAGTGAGAGATAGTGAGAGAGAGATTATGAGGGAGGGGGGAGAGGAAGAAGCAGGATTCCTGCTGAGCAGGGAGCCTGATGTGGGGCTCGATCCCAGGACCCTGGAATCATGACCTGAGCCAAAGGCAGGTGTTTCACCAACTGAGCCACCCAGGCGCCCCTGAAATTTACATTTTCAAATGTGCAGTTCAGTAGGGGCAGGTAATTCAGTGTCCACAACTCTTCATCTTGACCGTGGTACCGTTTTCCACACCATTCTCCCCCCACTCCCACCCCTCCTGCCCCTCCCCTAACTCAAGTTCTTCTTCATTGCCATATAATTTTAAAATTGATCTCTCGAATCCTCGTGGAGCTCACAAAATATACTCCATTAGTTTAGCCATCTCTCAATTTCCCACCTGCTGTCTTTAAACACTAGTTTATTTTGTTTTTCCTTCTCCCCTCTTAAAGCAGTTTCAGTTCCTTGTTTTGACACCTCCTGACAAAGAAAAGGCAGGACAAGAGAAAAGAGGTTTGTTCATTTTTCTGCTGCTGCAGCTCTGAGAGACTGGGCCCGGGGAAGGAGCTAGAGAACTAGTCCCCTAGGGGGCGCTGGATCCTTGGGCTTCCCTGAGTATTGTGCGCAGATTGTATGAGCCTGCCAGGAACATATAGATATGTATATTTAGGGAGACATTCTCTACCTTTCCTCAGATTCTCAAAGAGGAAAGCTAGGAAAAGCCAGAAAAAGCTAGGAGCCACCCACCGACCACCACCCTTGGAGATTAGCGTCTGGAGCTTTCATTTTATCCAGCTCCTTCCTTGAACAATCAATGGCTGTGAACCACATGATGCCCAACAGTATCCTTGCCTTGTATGGGCCAGTGTGGGCTGAGTAAGGACATCAAAGAGTGGCAAGGACATCCCAGAAGGAAAGTTGCAGCAGAGTACTCGCAAGAAAGATTAAAGTGGAATCACAAGGGGAAGGTTATAATCTGCAGATGTTCCTGGGAAGCCAGAGAGGTAAGGAGGCTAAACAGAGGCCTTTCATACCTCACACGGCCTTGGGTGGCTCCTTGAGTTCTCACCTAGTGACTTTAGTGCCTATAGGAACCTCTGGAAGATTTCTGCTGAGCACTTATTACGCTCTTAACAAACATGACCTTATTCATCCTCACCACAACCCATATAAGTGGGTATTTTAATCCTCATTTTACCGAGGAGAAAACTGAGCCTAATAGGTCATTTTTCCAAGGTCAAAGCACAGATTTGAACCCAGGTTTGCCTCACTTCTAAGCACATCCTCCTGATCACGAGGCTATCCCTTGGGTTGTTTTTTTTTTTAATTGTAATAAAATGGAGAAAAGCTCATTTCTCTTAAGTGCACAATACAGTCAACCTCCTCTCCACACCCTCCATGGAAATCCATTTTCATTGGGGAAATACAAGTAAGTTGCCCCCAGGTACACCCCCAGGTGCTCCAACAAGAGGTACTTTTTCTTTTCTTTTTTTTTAAGAGTTTATTTACTTATTTGACAAAGAGAGACACAGAGAGAGTGAACACAAGCAGGGGGAGTGGGAGAGGGAGAAGCAGGCTTCCCACTGAGCAGGGAGCCCAATGTGGGTCTCAATCCCACAACCCTGGGATCATGAGCTGAGCCAAAGGCAGATGCTTAACAACTGAGCCACCCAGGCGCCCCAAGAGGTACTTTCTAAACTGCCTTCTAAAGGCGGGACTCTGCTGAATAGAGAATATAAGCTTGGTGTGTGAACTAAGCTGCTCAAGATCATTAAGAAATTTGTGACGTGTAAAAAGGAGAGAGGAAGGGAGGAAAAGGAACCAGCTAGTAACCAGCTGGGGACTTTTCAGGGAGCAACAGGGAAGTCTAATAGGGAATTTAATAAGTTTTCCATATGGGCTACCAAAAGCAGATAGAGACACCACACACCTCAAAAAAGAGGCCAGTATTTCTGATGAACATAGATTCAAAAATCCTCAACAAAATACTAGCAAGTGGAATTCAACAATACATTTAAAAAAAATCATACACCATGATGGGTGGGATTTGTTCCCCAGAATCCCAAGGTAGTTTAATATTCGCAAATCAATCAGTGTGATACATCACATCAATAAGAGAAAGGATAAAAATCATATGATCATTTTTATAGACCCAGTAAAAGCATTTGCCCAAATACAACATCCATTCATGATAAAAATCCTCAACAAGGTAGGTCTAGAAAGAAAATACCTCAACATAATAAAGGCTATATATGAAAAACCCACAGCAAACATCATACTCAATGGGAAAAACTGAGAGCTTTTCTCCCAAGGTCAGGAACAAGACAAGGATGTCCATTCTCACTACTTGAAGCCAACATAGTACCTAAGGTCCACCACTCCAGACAACATAAAGAAATAAAAGGCATTCAAACTGCTAAGGAAGAAGTAAAACTCTCACTATTTGCAGATGATATGATACTATATATAAAAAACCCTAAAGTCTTCATCAGGAAACTATTAGAACTGGTAAATGAATTTAGTAAAGTCACAGGATACAAAATCTGTTGTTCAGAAATCTGTTGCATTTCTTTTTTTCTTTTTTTTTTTTTTTGGTAAGGAAATGTTTTATAAATCTAATACAAAATATGAATGCAATACATTGGTAATTTGGCAAAAAAAGCAAAAAATAAATCATGCGTGATTTAAAAAAATAAAAATAAAAAAGAGGTACCCCCAACCCTCACAAACCATGGGAAGAAGCATACACATACTTCCTCTGGGGTATGACTTCAAATGAAAGATTTACTAGTTTATATTATGTTTACAATAAGACATCTCAATTTTTTGTAGAAAAGGATTAAATTAATAAGTCAATAAATGAGACACAGTAGAAAAGTATATTGAATCATTGGCTTTGTAGTGAGCTGGGTTTGAGTTTAAATCCCTGTTCCAAAAATAGCACAGTATTACCTTGGGCAAATAACCTTTTAATCCTTATGTTTTCCTCATCTGTAATATGGAGCAAAAATAACACAATACTATGTACAGAACTGTTTTAAGGTTAAAATGAGATAATATGTATAAACCATTTTAGATAACTCAATAGGAACTAGATATACAATTATTGTCACAATTATAAACTCATAAATATAAACTTCAAACAAAAAATTGCATTAAAAATCATCATATAGTTACATGTCAAATGCAATATCCCAGGAAGAGATTTGGACATAAAGGTTTCATGTTCTTCTTTTGAACAGTAGTTAGAATCAGGGCAAGCAGCTCCTTCACTTTGCAAGTGAAGCAGAAGAATGTGATTCTGGAATGCTCCAAAGACAGAAAAGATGGCAAATACTAGTCCCATTATCACTTTAGCTGGGGACACTTTCAGAGATGAGAGGTACAGCTGGAAAAACACTGGTACTGCATTAGTTGACTCTCCTTCTAGAAGCTATGGCTACACATTTTCCTAGTCCCTTGGGGCCAGAAATAGATCTTAGAAGGACTCTACTTAACATTTTCTGACCCCACAGACCCTGTCCCTTTCAGAGCACATCCACTGGGTGTCTGTGAAGGTGCCTTCTACCACTTTTGAAAATGCTCAGGGTCATCAAAGCGGATTCAGAGTACACTCTTAAAAACATTAAAAAATGTATCTCACAGTATAAAAGAAAATCTAATTGTGCACAGACAAGCTTTTAAAACAAAGATCTATTGAAAAATAATCAAAATATAAGAAATTACACATATTTAAAGTATGCAATTTGGTAGGTGTTGACATATATAAACACTCAGGAAATCACCAGTACAATCAATACAATGCCCTTATCTGTCACTCCTAAAAAGTTTTTCTTTCTAATTCTTCCCTCCTACTCCTCCCTCCCTGTTCTCCATCCCAGGAAACGGCTGTTGTGATGCTAGATTAGTAAAATAAGTAATTTAGTTTGAATTCTCTTTGTCTGATTTCTTTCACTTAACATAATTTTGAAATTCATTCATGTTGATTCATGTATCAGTGGTTCATTTTCTCCTCATGGTATTATTGCATTAATTGTAGATAATGGCACAATTTGTCCATTCACTTGTTCACAGATATTTTGGTTGCCTTTGGTAAATCTATTACATTTCTATACAACAATAATAATGCAGCAGAAAGGGAAATTAAGAAAACAATTCCATTTACAACTGCACCCAAAATAATAAAATATCTAGGAAGAAACTTAACCAAAGAGGTGAAAGACCTGTAATCAGAAATCTATAAAACACACCAATGAAAGAAACTGAGGATGACACAAAGAAATGGAAAGACATCCCATGCTCATGGATTGGAAGAACGAGTATTGTTAAAATGCCCATACTACCCAAAACAACCTACAGATTTAATTCCTATCAAAACATCAACAACATTTTTCACAGAACTAGAACAAATAATCCTAACATTTGTATGGAACAATAAAAGACTCCAACTAGCCAAAGCAATCTTGAAAAAGAAAAACAAAACCAGAGGTACCACAATTTTGGATTTCAAGTTATATTACAAAGCTGTAGTAATCAAAACAATATTGTATTGGCACAAAAACAGACACCTAGATCACTGGGACAGTATAGAAACCCAGAAACAAACCCACAATTATATGGCCAATTAATTTTCAACAAAGCAGGAAAGAATATCCAATGGGAAAAAGACAGTCTCTTCAACAAACAGTGTTGGGAAAACTGGACAGCTAGATGAAGAAGAGTGAAACTGGACACTTTCTTTCACCATGAACAAAAATAAACTCAAAATATGTTAAAGATCTGAATGTGAGACCCAAAACCATAAAAATCCTATAAGAGAGCACAGTCAGTAATGTCTCTGACATCAGCTTTAGCAACATTTTTCTAGATATGTCTCTTGGAGCAAGAAAATTAAAGCAAAAATAAATTACTGGGACTACACCACAATAAAAAGCTTCTGCACAGCAAAGGGAACAATCAACAAAACTAAAAGGCAACCTACAGAATGAGAGACAATATTTGCAAATGACATCTCTGATAAAGGGTTAGTATCAAAAATATAAAAAGAGCTTACAGAAATCAACACCCAAAATAAATAATTCAATTTAAAAAAGGACAGAAGTCCATGAACAGGCATGTCTCCAAAGAAGGCATCCAGATGGCCAACAGACACATGAAATGATGCTCAACGTCACTCATCATTAGGGAAATGCAAATCAAAACTTCTTGAGTTATCACCTCCCACCTGTCAGAATGGCCAAAATAAAAAACCCAAGAAACAGCAAGTGTTAGCGAGGATGTGGAGAAAAAAGAACCCTCGTGCATTGTTGGTGGGACAGAAAACTGATGCAGTCACTGCGGAAAAGAGTATGGAGTTTCCTCAAAAATTTAAAAATAGAACTACTCTATGATCTAGTAATCATACTACTGGGTATTTACCCAAAAAATACAAACACTAATTCAAAGAGATACCCGCACCCCTATGTTTATAGCAGCATTATCAACAATAGCCTAATTAAGGAAGCAACCCAAGTGCCCATGAACAGATGAATGGGTAAAGAAGAGGCAGTATCTATAGATACACAATGAATACTATTCAGCCATAAAAGAAATAAAATAGCTAAGTGAATAATGTGACGCTAAGTGAAATAAGTGAAATAAGCCAGAGAAGAAAAATACCCTTTGGTTTCACTCCTAGGTGGAATTTAAGAAACAAAATAAGTGAGCAATTCAGGGAAGGACAAAAAGAGAGAGAGAGAAACCAAGAAACACACTCTGAACTATAGAGAACACACTGCTGGTTACCAGAGGGGAGGTGGGTGGGGAATGGGGAATTAAGAGCATGAAACAGGTGAAGGGGATTAAGAGTGCACTTACCATGATGAGCACTGGGTGCCGTACAGAAGTGTTCAGTCACTATATTGTACACCTGAAACTAACAAAATGTTGTATGTTAACTATATCGGAATTAAAACTTCAAAACTGGGGCGCCTGGGTGGCTTGGTTAAGCGGCTGCCTTCAGCTCAGGTCATGATTCCAGGATCCTCTCCCTCTGCCTGCTGCTCTGCTTACTTGTGCTCTCTCTCTACCTCTCTATCAAATAAATAAATAAAATCTTCAAAAAAAAGAAAAGAAAAGAAAAACTCAAAACTAATTTTAAAAAGACATAAAGGTCTGTGAACTTAAACACAAAAAGATGAAAAGGATTTTAGGTGGATCAACGATTTTTTGATTTTAAGAAAATGCTACTCAATTATATCTTGGCGTTTCAAGGCACCCCCCTAAAAAAAAGTTTTCCATATGGGGTAAATTCACTTCTCTGTCCCCATGACAGCTTCAGCTTTGTGGTGTAAGATGAGTTTTGAAGAAATAGGGTGATATGCTGAATTTGCTTCAAAGGGCAAATGGTGAAAAGCCAAGGCTGGGGGTGGTGGGTGGCCCACCCAGACTCAGGGTCCCATATTTATTGAGCTCCTGAGTGCTGGACCCTGTATGAGGTCCCAGGAACACTGCCCTACAGAGGTAGCTGACTTAGGTCTCTAAGAAAATGAAGACTGGACCTGCGAGCCAAACTTACATATTGATAGACTGCAGCTGCCGCGGAAGAGCAGGTTTCTGCAGAGCTGGGAAGGCTGCCCCGTCCCAGGAGGCATTTTTCCGGCTCTAGTATTCTATGGAGCAAGGAGCCAATTCATTAATAAAAGTGCGATCACAAAAAAATTTCAGAACCTGTTATGTGCCCGTCACAGGCTTGACAAGGCAAAAAATGTTCCCTGCTTTATGTTGCATTATATTGTCAAAGTCGGAGAATAAAATGAAAGACACACAAAGTGTACACAAACAGGTATAAAGGGAAACAAGAAAGAGGAAATAAATATGTTCGTGGGGAGTGGAGACCTTACTTCGTAGGAGGGTTACATAGCAGCTTTTCTGAGGGGGAGACATTTCAGCTGAGAAGTGAGACCCACACGACGAGAAAGAGCTGATCTTGCCCAAAGCAGAGAAAGTGTTACCGGCATAAAAGAGAGCATGGGCAAAGGGCCTGAGACAGGAAGACCTGTTCCAACAACTGAAAGAAGCTCGGTGTGGCTGCAGTGTGGTGAACAAGCGAGAGAAGGCGCTTAAATCTTGCATCACAGAGTACGGTGAGGATCCCTATTCCGGGTCCAAGGAGAAGGGTAGGCGAGTACGCGGATTCGGCTGCCCAGGACCACCCTAGAGCCAGGACAGGATGGAAACCTCGAGCAAAGGCGAAGGCCTGCTGGGGGCGCTCAAGTCCGTCCTCCATCCGCACCCCTAACCGCCAGCCTTAAGCGGGTCCGCTGTGGGGCTTCCTCCGCGGGTCCGCTGTGGGGCTTCCTCCGCGGTTCGCCCTCCAGTCCTTGTCCGGAAACAGGAGCCCCAGCTCTGGCTAGCCCCGGGCTCCAAGCAGGTGCCTGTGTGGAAAACGCCTTCCTCCCACCCCTGGGCTCCCGCCTACCCCGCAGGCTGGTTGTCCGCCCCAGCACCCGAGGTGTGAAGCGCGGCCAGCAGTCACGCCTTCATCCCCGCGGTCCGTGCGGTCCTGGTAGCCCTGGAGGCCGTGCCCTTGCTCCGCTCCAGAACCCCATCCACGGCTTTTCTCGGGGTCACCCTGAAGCGAGGGGTCACCCCAGCCAACACACAGACACACACACACAGGGGATTTGGGCCCCGAGGCTGGAGCCATCACTGCTTGCAGAGAGTGGAGAGCGGGGTCCCAGGCTGGAAAAAGCGCCCAGCGCCGGGCTTTCCTCCTGTGCGTCCGCAGCCATCTGTTGACCAGGGCAGGCCTACCTGCCCCACCTCCTTTTCTTTGACTATGTACGAGGTCTTGCTGAGACCCACGGCCGACGGAAAACGGGAGAAGGCAGCCCAAGAAATGCTGCGTAAAGCTCAGCGCGCGCACCCACTAACTGCTGGGCTTGGGAGCCAGCACCCATGAATAAACACGAGGGCGCACGTCCTTGGGATGCCACGGAACCTTCTAGAATTTCAGCGCCCCTACAGGGAGAACCTCGGAGTTGCCAGGTACCTTCAGAGGCAGATTCCCTTGAAGATCCAGCTCCCCGGTGGCAGGTCGGGGCTCAGCGCCGGGCGCAGATGACTGCACTTTGGATTACATCCCCTGGGGCGCTGTGCACGTACGCACAGATGCGAGCAGCAGAGGCTAGCGTGGCCCACGTTGGCCGTCACGAGAAAAAGCGGAGTCGCAGAGTGTGTGCAGACACCGCCTCGAGTCTCCGCGGCGAACCCTGGCTACTCTGCAGCCTTGCCCGCCCTCCGGGCGCTCCTAGCAGCTGGTGGCGCCGCGCGTCCCTTCGCCGTGCTTTCCACGTTAGAAGAAAGGCTGTCGACCATTCCGTCCTTCCTACCTGTTCCCTTATCAGTCCCTCTGAGCGCCAGGTTTTCCTCCCGCGCAGAGGATTTTATCTGCTCTGAGGGGACGCAGCTGTGCAGCTCCTCATTCTCCGTAGGGCGCAGGTTACCGCTGGCTCTGGGTGCGCTAAGCCTGGAGGCTCCTCTCGCCCGGGACCAGTGTCCCTCTGGGCCCTGTTCTGTGGGCTTATTACCTCCTCAGAGCTAGATGCAAGAGCTCTGGGGCGGGGGGAGGGCGAGAGTGAAGGAGTGATGGGAGCAGCCTGTGGGGGAAGGCAGCACCCTTAGCAAAGGTCAAGGTACTATGCGCGTGGATCCCTGCAACCCGTTACTAGCTGTGTGGCCTGAGTTGGGCAGGTTACGGATGCTCAGCAGGACATGAGATGCTGGACGAGTAGTGCTTACAACAGTACAGCTCCGGATGAGCGTTGGACGCCCGTTAGCTAGGACAGCAATGGTCGTTATTACAGTCTGAATTCATTGGAAGAACTAGATGCATTTACAGACAATTGACTCAACCTAAGTACCCATATTTCCAGTGTCCTACGCTGGGTTACAAAGGAAAAGAGACCAATAAGAACAAAAAGTGGGAACCTACTCCTTCCCATGTTAACTCCACCGGAAAATGCACCATTATCGAAATCTTGTCTAACTTCCCACCCGCAGGCCTTTACATTCTATATTTCTCTGATTCCAAAACTTTTTTTTTCCATTTAAAAAATCAAAATTCCGTTAGCCAATTTATAGTACATCATTAGTTTCAGATGTAGTGTTCCTTAGTTTACCCATTTAGTATAACACCCGGTGCTCATCACATCACATGCCCTCCTTTATGCCCATCACGCAGTGACCCCATCCCCCCATCTCCCCTGCTACAACCCTCAGTTTGTTTCCTAGAGTTGAGTCTCCTGGTTTTTCTCCCTCTCTGATGACTTCCCAGTCAGTTTTGATTCCACATGAGTTTTAGAATCAGCTCCTCAATGTCTATTTTTTATTTTTTAATATATTTTTAAAAGAATTTATTTATTTATTTGACAGACAGAGATCACAAGTAGGTAGAGAAGCAGGTGGGGCTGTTGTCTGGAAGGAAGTAGGCTCCCTGCTGAGCAGAGAGCCCAAAGTGGGGCTCCATTACAGGACCCTGAGATCTTGACCTGAACTGAAGGCTGAGGCTTAACCCACTGAGCCACCCAGGCGCCCCAATATCTATTTTTTTAAAAAGGCTGGTGGGACAGCAGTTCTGCTATAATGCTTGTTTTGAGAACTTGAATTTGTTCCAACACAATTGATATGCTAGGGAATAATTTGAACATAACTTAGGTGCAATTTCTTGTGCAAGAAGCACTAGGGAAATGCCGACAGCTGCATGCTAACTGGGAATAAGGCTTTGAAGGAGCTCCAACTTGCTGGTGTTCACTGTGTTTTTTCACTGTTGGTTTTTAAGACTACGCAGAGTAGAGACAGGGGATGGGAACAAGGCAAGTTAAAATCCCACAAAGCTCACGGCTCTTATCAAGAGTTTGCTGTTTTTTCTTTAATAAACACTCCCTAGGTTGCTGCAAAAAAACCTCCCTGGGTTGATTAATTTCCGGAATTATGAAAAAGTTGCTTCTCATCATTTTTGCCGGTTTCTCATTGTTCTTATGGAAGAGAGAATTCCCAGAGGTCCTTACAGCACTATTTTCATTGATGTCACACTTCACTTCCTCCCCTCATGTCAACTTTCCTTCCCCCTTTCCTTTTTCTCCTCTGTCACACTCTTTACTGCAGGATTCCCCGTCCTGATCATACCTGGTTACCCCCTTACTCCAAGCCTGCATATAAGTAACTGAATTTTACTGGAGAAAACCATATAACCTTACTCAATGGGCATTCCACAAAAGCAGACAGTCTTACTACAATTAATACTTCCCACTCTTAAAGAGGAGAGAAATGGGTATTGAGTCCTGATTTTTCAATTCCAATGCAGTATCACAGACTATATATTTCATTTTCTGCCCTCAGATGCTGATGAGATTAACTGTTTTATGCTCTGTTGAATCTTTCTTCACACTCTTGCCAATTATTTTAGTTTGTTTGCATTCTTTAATTAATGATCAGTAATAATCTTTTCAGGTTGAAAGTTTCCTTTTTAGGAAATTGCTGGGTAATGTCCTAAATCCTTTAATAAGTTGCTTGTTTATGTCTATTTTCCATCAAGGTATTTTTTTTCAAGATTTTAGTTTTAACTGGGGGTGCATGGGTGACTCAGTTGGCTAAGGATTTATTTATTTTTTTTTTAAGATTTTATTTATTTATTTGACAGAGAGATCACAAGCAGGCAGAGAGGCAGGCAGAGAGAGAGGAGGAAGCAGGCTCCCCTAGAGAGCAGAGAGCCCGATGCGGGGCTCGATCCCAGGACTCTGAGATCATGACCTGAGCCGAAGGCAGCGGCTTAACCCACTGAGCCACCCAGGCGCCCCTGGCTAAGGATTTAACTCTTGGTTTTGGCTCAGGTCATGGTCTCATGGGTCATGGGATGGAGCCACACGTCTGGCTCCACACTCAGCTGGGAGTCTGCTTCAAGATTCCCTCTGCCTCTTTCCCTACTCGTTCTCTCTGTCTCTCTAAAATAAATAAATAAATAATTTTTTAAAAAAGATTTTATTTTTAAGTAATCTCTACACCCAACATGGGACTCCAACTCACAACCCTGAGATGAAGAGTCATATCTTCTGCAGACTGAGCCAGCCAGCCACCTCAAGGTATGCAGTCCTTTTCTTCATGTCATATATGTTGCAAATCAACAAGTTGTGTGTGTGTGTGTGTGTGTGTGTGTGTGTGTGTGTGTGTTTACTTTGGGACCAAAAGCAAATACTATTGGCCAGAATTGCTGTTTTTTAATGATGTTTAAACAACTCAACTTATAATGTCCTATACCTCTCCATATCCCAATGAGCAAAAAACATTCCTCATACAAAACATAAAGGAGGCTCAAAATTTACTGTGGATGATGACTGAAATGATACAGAAATATCTTAGAGCAAAAGTTTCCTAATTCCCAAAGTCTGCTTTCTAGAGAAGCCAGCCTGGTAAATGCTTGACCTAGTCTTGTAGAATTTAAGAGCCAGAAGCAATTTTAGGTGATGATATATTTCATTCTGGACAGTTTAAGGAAATTTAAGATAATTTAAGAAATTTAAGGGGCACCTGGGTGGCTTAGTCAGTGAAGCATCCAACTCTTGACTTCAGCTCAGGTCACGATCTCAGGGTTATGAGATTGAGCCCCATGTTGGGCTCTATCCCGAGCATGGAGCCTACTTGAGATTCACTCTCTCCCTCTTCCTCTGTCCTTCCCCTTACCATTCTCACATGCCCTCTCTGTTTCTCTCTCTTAAAAAAAAAAAAAAAAAAAAAGGAGGTGGGGAGCCTGGGTGGCTCAGTTGTTAAGCATCTGCCTTCCACTCTGGTCATGATCCTGGGGTCCTGGGATTGGCCCCAGCATCAGGCCTGCACACCCGCCCCCTGCATCAGGCTCCCTCTCTCACTGCCCCTGCTTGTGTTGTTGCTCTCACTATCTCTCTCTCTCTCTCTCTGTCAAATAAATAAATAAATAAGATGTGGATAGGGTAAATGTAGATACTTGAGGCTGAAGCATTAAATTTGAGATCAACCAATTAAATACTACTTATATGCTTGGTAGACTACTGCCTAAGAAAAGTTAGGAATTCTTACACACACACACATAGATATTTGATTACCATTTTAAACAAAATGGAAGAATAAACCATAAAACTTTTATAAAAGTTGGGGCACCTGGGTGGCTCAGTGGGTTAAGCCTCTGCCTTCGGCTCGGGTCATGATCCCAGGGTCCTGGGATCAAGCCCTGAATCAGGCTCTCTGCTCAGCAGGGAGCCTGCTTCCTCTTCTCTCTCTGCCTGCCTTTCTGCCTATTTGTGATCTCTATCAAATAAATAAATAAAAAAATTTTAAAAAACTTTGACAAAAGTTATCTATGAGGGAGAAGGGAGCAGCATGGAGGGTATAGTAAAAAACAAACAGACTTCTTTGAATATACCTTGTTGTGTAGATATGACTTTGGACCCATGTATGTATTTTACACAATCAAAAAAGAAAAGTAAAAATTATTCTCTAAGAGCAACAGTGAAATAAAACAAATGAATTCAACTGTAGATTGAACTGGTGGTATAACCACTCAGAGGAACTATTCTGTCTTTAAAACAAGTAATTTGGATGTATATCCCCAGTGGGATGTAGCCCAAGGACAAAACCTCTGCCAAAAAAATATTTTTAGCTGTTTTTAGTAATCATATCAGTACTGGTATTGAAATTATGTTTGAGAAGCTACTGTGTTAATAGTGTCAGTTAAAGCAAATAAGTAATCATATTCGTGTTGTCAAAAGCTGGGATTTGGGGCATGAGAGAAAGGAGATTGTAAGAAGATACAAAATTAATGGGGTCAGTAAAAACAATGAATTTCTGAATTGCGGTTGGAGTTATCAGTAAGCACTCGATGTATTTTATGTTACTGAAAAGGCTTGGAAGTGATGACCAGTCAGTTCAGCAGCAACGAACACTTCAAGAGCCCAGATTGTGGATTTATAAATACTTTTTTCTGCTAAAAGTGATTACAGCTCCTTTGAGAAATGACTAATGCCAGATCTGGGGCAGAAGATGTTCAAAATTTTCCTGGAACATCTTGTCATGCCAGAAAGCAGAGAAGCTATCAGAGTACTAGGGTTGTATCAAAAGATCTCAGAAACTAATTTGAATTGGCTCCTACAGGTCAAAGATGGGACATTTTAATATCAATAAGAGTATTGTTTGCAGTGGAATCAAACACATAAAATAGACTTAAGCCCATACATTCATAACACTTTTTAAAATACCTCACCAATCACCTTTAGAGAATGCTAGTACAATAACTCATTGATTTAAACACTGGTAAACAGCGGGATAGAAGCATTAATTCTACCTTTCCTATATAAAATGCAGCTCAGATTCATCAAATCACAGTGAGAGGAAATTCCTATTTGTAAACATATTCTAGCTAAAAAATGAACAAATAATGTTAGACTGAGAATATCACCATTCTGCAATACTAATGAATTAATGGAGCTGGGCAATGATCAATAACTACTAACATCACAGAAAAACAACTAGTATCATGTGTTTCTTGATGAAACAGACCACCACCATCAAGGATGTGACCTTATTAAGATAAGGAATAATAGTAACCCGAATCTGATCAAGCCTCTCATCTTAAATTCTTATTTTCAAGAAATACAGGGAGACAAAGGAATGGTTAAATTATAGTAATGGGATGGAATCAGCAAAACTCGGTCTGTGGGAAACCCTACAGGACAAAAGACCCAGTTCTTCAATTTTAAAAAATCACAAGATTAGGGGGGAAAAAAAAACATGGAAGAAGAAACTATACAGAATTAAAAGACAAAATATTTGTTCCACCTAGCTATATTTGTGTAATAAATCACTCCAAAACATCATGTCTTAGCAATAACAACATTTCATTTGCTCTTAGATTGGTAATAAGGAAAGGGCTCAGCAGGATGGTTTATCTCTATCTCTGCTTCATTCAGTCATCTGGGATGGCTTGAAGGTTGGAGGCTGGAATCAACACATGTCTAACTGTTGATACTGGCTGTCAGTGGGATCTCCACTAGGACCAGGGCCAAAATACCCACACATGACTCTCAGTGAGCCTGCTTGGATTGTCCACAGATCAGTGGCTTGGGTTCCAAAAGCAAGAGTCCTAGAGATTGAGAAAACCTGGATGAATAAATTCTATCTTCATCCATCGGTGAGGAAACACAGGGACTCAAGATAAATCCATCTGTAAGCTCGCTCTACTTGCTCCACGAACTTGCTTGCAATTCTCCTCGATTATGAGACCTGTAGACAGAGGCCCCACCTCCTAGCCTAAGAATCACAATCTATGGGAAAGCTACTATTTACCTCCCAGGCAGGAACCCATTAGTCTTGCCAGACAGGCTTTGGGATCTGAAGCCCAGCCCCATGAGGCTGATCACTTCTGCATGCCCTGTAAGAACAGTCTTCACGGAATACAAGAAAGCTTGCATTGTATTTGCCCAAATCCTTGTGCTAAACCCAGCACAGACAGAGCCCCATTCAGCACCAATGTGTGATATGTGTATAAAGTGTTGCCAATCAGGGATACCAAAACTCTGGGATCCAAAGTTTTATTGGGGGTCAATCACATAGGTATGCAGTGCCTGTGTAACTGACCTTAAGCACTCAGTCTCTGGCCCCCAGAGGTCAAACATGTCTCAAGATCTTTGGCATGCAAAGCCTCTTTTATCAAGCAGGATACTCCAAGGGCTCAGAGTTCATTTCCCAGGAACCAGTCAAGGGCTGGTCCCAAAGACCTTTCAGTTGTACACAGCTTGAGCAAGCAAGTCCTGCTGAGTTAACCATTTACTCATACTCATCTAACACATATGACATGTCACTTCTTATTTTTTTAAGATTTTGTTTATTTATTTATTTGAGAGAGAGAAAGAACCAGAGAGAGAGAGAGAGAGAGAGAGAGAGCAGGAATTCTGTGGGGGAGGGAGAGGGAGATGCAGACTCTCCGTGAAGCAGGGAGCCCAACAGAGGGCTCCATACCAGGACCCTGAGATTATGACCTGAGCCAAAGGCAGGTGCTTAAACCACTGAGCCACCCAGGTGTCCCATGTTACCTTTTATTCTTAACTACATTTTTACCACGTAAGCTGAGTCTCCCCAGTTAGGGTGGAGGGCACCATAAGAACAACAACTGTCATACCTTTTAGTACCTTGGTGGCTTGATTATATATTAGCAGATGCCAAATAAATAATCAGATTCTACGATCATGCCAGTGACCCTTGCTCAGGTTGCTCTCTGCCTGGGATATACTTCTAGCTCCCTTCTACCTATTATCACTACTCCTAGCCATCCATCAATACCCAAACCAGTTTGTAGTTCCTTGTGAGATCTTTCCCAACTGTTCTTGCCAACATTAAGGTTATTCTTCTCTAAATTCTTGACATATTTACTGTTCATATAATCTACGTGGCTTTTTATTATATTCAACCTTGAAATGTTGCTTAACTTTCATAGGACTAAGGCTCATCTCTCAATTAAACTATAAGCTTCTGGAGAAAAAGCACTGGATTGTACCTGTTTTTTTTGCCTTCCCTTTGATGCCCAGATGCTATGATCTAAATGTTCGTGTTCTCTCAAAAGTCCTATGTTGAACCCTAATCTCCAATGTGATGGTGTTTGGATGTGGTTAGATCATGGAGGCAGAGCCCTCATGAATATTATTAGTGCCCTTATGAAAGCAGCCCTAGGGAGACCCCCTGCTTCTTCCACCATGTGATGTTCTAGTTAGAAGACGCTGTTTATGAACCAGGAGGAGGGCCTTCACCAGACACTGAATGGTTGGTATTTTGGTATAGCAGCCCAAACAAACTAAGGCACCTGATCAGGACCTTAATATAGTGTTCAATAAATATGAGATGGTCATTGAAGATAGACATTCCCTTCTTCTCTGGGCCTTTTTAACCTCTCTTTGCTGAGGCCAGACCAATGCTTCATAAACAGGTGGGAAGAGAGAAATGAACTGCAGCAATGAATAATCAGCAAAGAATTTTTGCGAAGACTAAAGCTTTTTATTCCAACCGAGGCTCATCAATTTTCTGAAGACATTAGTCCAAGCCCTTGGTGGAGAGGACAGCCTCGTTGATGCTCTGAGTGATAAAATCTATGTTGTGGGCATTGATACAGGTGAAGTTGATCCGACTGTTCTTGGGGAGGTAGATATGCTTTTTCTTGACCAGGTATTCCACCTGCTGGACTGGTGATAATCCCAGGGTCTGAGATACTAACTCCCCTCTAACCCAGGGGGCATGACAGGGGATAGGAAGTGTCAGCATTTCTGGGGATCCAGAAGGGTCTTTAAAGCAACTCATCTTCCTGCCAATCAAACTCTGAGGTGAAGCTAGGGACTGGTCACCCAGTCAGTGAAGTTTAATGCTCAAACACAATCCCAAGGTCAGAAAAGAGGGAGCTACCCTCTCCTAGACACTTACCATTGAGTCCGAGATAGCTATGGGACCCATTCTGGTCTGTGATGTGATCCCAGGAGCCAGGTGTTCCCAGGAGTCGGAGCTTCTCCTTCACCTTTTCCTTGATCAGCATGATGTTCTCTACAAGCCCTTTCAGACTCTGCTTCCTGCCAAAGAAAAGACAGCAGGAAATTGAAGTATGAGGTTTCCCTGCTGTTAAACTCCTCATTGCCATTGTACTCTTCTTGCCTTCCAAAGCCCCAACCACAGTGCCTGAGGGCATCCTAGTGGAGCCCGGGATCTTGTTACAAGTGGGAGAGGAGTTTCAGCCCATATTAATTTAAGCAAGCCAAGCAGGCTCATAGGCAGATTTTGCCAGAGTCGCAAGTCCTTGAGGCTGCCTAATCTTCTCCACCTGGAAGAGTTCAAATAATTCATTGGACTGTGTCCGAAAAGAACGTCCCATGGCCCACTCCCCCAAGGTAAGGCAACCTTGGGCACAGCCCCTGCTGCTGATACACAATGAGTCCTCAGCAAATGTTGGTGAATGAATAGAGTCAAAGCAAATTGCCTCCTCAAGGCAACTAAGCAGGAAGAATCTTGTGAATGGGCAAGTCTGTACATACGTCTAGAGGCTCTGCCATCCTTTCCCGCCCTATACTTTACTCTTACCATTCTTCCTGAAGAGCAGGGTTACAGAGGATGGAGGTGATAATGCGAGCACCAGTAGTAGGAGGGTTTAGCCACAGGGCCTGGGTGAGTTTCATCAGCTGGGAGAGGACGCAGAGCAGGAGCTCATTGTTGAGTGCCACCACAACCAGGATCCCTACTCCTTCATCTGTAGCATTGGGACAGACAGCCCCTCAGTGTCCTCTGTTACCAGAGCCTTCTCTTATGACTTTACATCCAACCTTGCAGAAGAGAGGGTTGGACCACTGGGTCCCCCCCTTCCCAGCCAAGCCTGTATCCAGACCCCAGGAAGTGGCCAGAGGCTCTTCTTCCAGAAAAAGTAGCTATAAGTAAGAGCCTCAAAGATGGAAAGCACTTGAAAGATCACTAAACCCTCCCCCTCATCTTATAGATGAGGAAACAGAGGCCCAAAGGGGCAAAATGATTTAACTGGAGTCAGTCTTGGGGCACGTTGGTGGCTCAGTCAGTTAAATCTCTGACTCTTGATTTCAGTTCAGGTCATGATCTCAGGGTCATGAGATCAAGCCCCTTGAGTTTCTCTCTCTCTCTTTCTCTCCCTCTCCCCCTTCTCTAAGCAAATAAACAAACAAATAAATAAAATGTAAAAAAAGAACTAGAGTCAGTTTTAGTAGCCAGTTTTAGGAATTGAGCTGAGATGAAACCACAAAACCTGACTTGTAGCTCAATGCTCTTCCCTTCTGCCTCCATGGTGCTCTCTCTGGAGTCCTTGGCTCTCTCCAGAGCATAGGAGTTACCAAGCACATCATTTGTGCCATGGCTAAGTCACCACTTCAGCATAAGGCCTTTCCTTTCCTTTCTGCCCATTCCGTACCATAGATGCCAAAAGTCTTGGACAGAGACTGGCTGCAGAAGAACTCAAAGCCTTGAGACACAAAGTACTGTAAGAATCCAGTATCTTTTTCCAGGTCCCCGGTGGATAAACCTTGACTGGAAATGTCAAAAAATAGGAATATCCGCTTGCTCTGTAGGAGAAAGGAGAATGGGAAAAGAATGAGGTTGATGGAGGAGATGACAGCATAAGGGAAGAAAGTTGGGCAGATGTTGGGCTCACCTTCAAGCTAGCCATCAACGTTGCCCACTGACTTTGTGTCAAGTTGCAGTCACAAATGTTCCCAATCACAAAGATACAGCCATGCGGGGCCTGCTGCAGGTAGACACCGTCTCATCAGGCACTTCCCCTACCAAGTGGGAGTGGCACCAGGGCATGTGGAGGAGAAGTCGTCCTCCAATGTTGGTTCCTACTAAAGGGCCAGGCAAATTCAAGCCTAGGAAAGGCCTTTCATGACAACAGGGTCAGCGGGGACAAAAGGCAAATAAAACTGTAATCAGGTCTGAGGAGAAGTTTCTGAGTGGGGCCTCTCTACCTCTGCCACATTGAGGAGCACGTTGGCATCCATGCACAGCTGCTTGGAGTCCCAGAAGGAGTATTCACGAACTATAAAGCCCATGTCCTGGAAGACGAGTCCATGGGGTTCTGTGGGAACACAGCCCCCCTCCAGCTGGTACTGAGGAAATGGAGGCAAACGTGTCAGGGAATGGGTCTGAGGGTCACTGGCAGAAGGTGGGACAATAACAGGAAAAGGACAAGCATACTTGGCTTGTCCGCCATCTTGCTCATGACAGAGAGTGAAAAGGGCAACAGTGAAGATGGCAAATGGGGTGGTACTCAGGAACAGGAGGGAAGGATCTTCTGTCACCCCCATTTTGCATAATAACTCACCTTTTTTGGAAGAAATAATGTAAACTATCTGAGAATCTTTACGCCAGATTTTGAGGAACTGGGCCCCAAGTTGGAAGGCACCATTGTCACCAACAGTGTGCACACCCCCTACCTGCCAGCAGAAAATAAACAGAAGTAACTCTTTAAAAGAGTAATAATGATGAAGTCCTGCCTCAGACCCAAGTCATTCCTTTCTGGAAAGAGCTTGGACATCAGCAGAGTGATGCAAAGAATGGTGGCTTCAGGTTTGGATCCTGACTCCGTCCTCCACTGATTAAGTCTCCGGACTCTGAGTCTCAGGGCCCCCTCTGTCAATGCCCAGGAGCCCTCCAAGGCACCCCTTTCTGGTTAAGGACTGTGTAACCCCAGAGCTCCACTCCCTGTGTCTGGATAAGTAAGCAAGGGGCCCTTCTTCTCACCCTGTTCTCCACAATGACTTGGTTGTGCTTTCCAAAAAGGAGTTTCAAGGCCGCCTCAGTGAATGACTTCATGCCGTTCACCGGTAGGTACTCGTAGTTCAGAGATGGATCCTGGGCGATCTGCAGGCGCATCTTGGGCACCACAGAAGACACCCAAGGATGGCCTTTGCTGGTCTGGCAGACTGTGAGGGAAGCCACAGGGGCGCTCTGGATGGCCGACCTCAGGGCCTCCGAGTCTGGGCTCTGCAGACAGCCCACAAACAACTCATCGGTCCTGGCTTTATTGGGACTTTGGAAAGTTGCCTAGGAAAAGACAACTTTCTTTTTTTTCCTTCCCCTTTATAAAAACAATGTGCTGGGAGTGAATGTCTAATTTTTGTCTTTTTAAAGTAGACAGCTGAAGCCATGTTTTGTTTTGTTTTTTTAAGCCTGTGCCATTTTAAAGGGCAAATATGACATATCATGTGGGAGTTCTAGACCCATGAGACTAAACAAAGGTAGCCCCGACTTTCACAGTGGCAAGGGCTGGCTGCATTTCAGAAGAGTCATTTTGGGGTGCCCTTCTTAGTTCAGGAACAGAAAAGGGGAGGAGAGGGGAGAAGGAAGAGGCTGAAGAAAGTATAGTGCCCATGCAGACCCCGAAGCATGGAGCTGGAGGAGAAGACGTAGCTCTTACCAAACCCCTGGAAGCCCCCAGCTAAGGGCAAAGGGCACAGAATGACCCAGAGCATTTTTTGTACTTTTCCCACAGGGCAATTCTGTTAACAAAAACAGAGCTCTCCACTTGCGGAGGCGTGACCATCTCCAGGTTCCTCTGCAGCAGGGGCAGACTGTCCTCCTAGAGGCAATCAGGATATGAGTACTAAGTCTTATAACACTCCCAAACCACAAGGCATCTACCTCTAAAAGCCAGGAAAATCTTGTTAGGACAACTGTCTTGCTTGTAGGTCTTTAACAAGCTGCCTTCTAGCTTCTGGGCTAGGGGCACATCCATGAACACCGAAAGGGTAGTCATCACTGAAACACAAGTACAGCCAAGCCTAGGCTGTTCTGGGCTCCTGCTCCAAAGCCTTCCTCCAAGCCTGGCCCAGCCAGACCTGCCTCTTTCCAGAACCCTGGCAGATCCAATGCAGAAGCTCTGGACAACTGGTCACCAGAGCAACAGAACGCTACAATTCCCAGTCTCTGTGGTGGTGGTTCCCAAAGGCTATGGGAATATTCCATGGAAGTTGAAGACCATTCCCTGAGAGAGCGCACAGAGATGGGAGAGGAGAGGGGAGGACCTGGAATTCCCAAGCACCTCTCTCTAACTCACTGCCTTCTCTGGCCCCCCTGTTGCCCAGACCAAAGTAGCAAGGCAGTCCTTGGAAGACAGGGCAAGGCAGGCTGCCCAGAAGCCAGGTGCAGAAGTGAAAACCTCAGACCCAGCAATAATCCAAGTTGAGGGATACATTTAAAAAGCTCCTACTTTTGTTTTGCTAAGGATCCCGGATTTTAAAAGGAATAGAAAGAAAGCACTGTTTCCTTTCATAGTTATTTTATTTTATTTTTTTTAAGTTTTTTTTTAAAGATTTTATTTATTTATTTGACAGGGACAAATCACAAGTAGGCAGAGAGGCAGGCAGAGAGAGAGAGAGAGAGAGAGAGAGAGGGAAGCAGGCTCCCTGCTGAGCAGAGAGCCCGATGCGGGACTCGATCCCAGGACCCTGAGATCATGACCTGAGCCGAAGGCAGCGGCTTAACCCACTGAGCCACCCAGGTGCCCCTCCATAGTTATTTTAAATAAAGACTCCTATGTTTAGAAACAGGATAATCTGCAATTCCGTAGGCCAATCCTATTTTCTCTCAGATCTAGAGCCAAGACTTCTATATTGGTTAACCATTTCATCAGGCCCAGCAGCAAGTGTAGATGGCAGAAACCAAGGGCACAAAGAGCCAGCCTCTGGAGGATCAGTCTTACGATTTGCTTTCTTTTTTTATTTCTTAAAAATAACTTTGTAAGTGATTGTTGTAGACACTGCTGGTGTCTCACGCAGATATCCTTTACCTGCCCTGCTGGCAGATAAGGCTCCTCTTCCAGATCCAGTTCTCTGAAAAGTAGCCCTCTGCTGACAGGGACTTGCTCACCCAAAAACCACCTGCAGTTTACGTCCTCACCAACGGGGGGCAGCCAATGACTCTCTAACCCAGGCATGCAAAAGGCCAGGCCTCTTGTCTTGGGGTATCTCTTGGCTCAATTTGCACTCCACGGCCCACCCCCCAAATCAGCTCAAGGCTAGACTTGACTTGGAACCACATCTTTGAAAAGCCCGATTCCCCTTCACCATGCTACTTCTTACAGTCTCCTCCTACAGTGTGCTCCCTCTGCAAATCATGAACCCCAAATCCCTATCTCAGGCTGTGCCTCCAGGGAACCTGCCTTGCAACAAATGATTATGAAAATCATCCCCATCATTGTAGAAAATTTTAAAACCTCAAGAAACTATAATGAAGAGGCGCCTGGGTGGCTCAGTCGGTTAAGCGTCCGCCTTTGTCTCAGATCATGATCCCAGGGTCCTGGGATTGAGCCAGGCGTCAGGCTCCCTGCTCCGTGGGGAGCCTGCTTCCCCCTCTCCCTCTGCCTGCTCCCCCTGCTTGCATTCTCTCTCTCTGTCAAATCAATAAATAAAATATTTTTAAAAAGAAACAACTATAATGAAGAACATCGATTTGCTACAAACAATCTACAACCACACTTAACATTTTGGTGTTACCCTCCTCCAGTTTCTCTTCTGCGATGTTTATATTTTAAGACAATTGAAATCAAAATGTACGTATCATTGTCATCACACAGTTTTCACTTCACATTTCAGTTGTGAGAATTCTAACCTGTGTGCCAAACAGAACTGTTTCCGTTGCAAGTAATGAAAAACCCAACCCAAACTAGCCTGAGCAAGAGAGAGCACTTATTTGCTCTGTAACCGGGCAGCCCACCGTACATCTGACTTCGATCACAGTTCAGTCCAGAGTGTCAGTGTGTCGCCAGGGCTCCGGCTTCATTCCCTGTGATTTCCTTGACTCTGCTCTTCTGGATGCTTCAGTTTGGTTCTCCAGCCAACTCTGGGCACAGGAGCAAAAGTGAATGTAGCAAGTACAATATGATACACATTTGAGAGAAGTTTACAGAGCAGTTCTATTTGTAAAGAAACAATGCCAATTACTAAAGGCATGTTTGAATTAATAATGGGACTTCCATAGGGGTGCCTGGGTGGCTCAGTGGGTTAAGCCTCTGCCTTCCACCCAGGTCATGGTCTCAGGGTTCTGAGATCAAGCCCCACATCAGGCTCTCGGCTCAGCGAGGAGCCTGCTTCCCTCTCTCTCCCCGTCTACCTCTCTGCCTACTTGTGATCTCTCTCTGTGTCAAATAAATAAGTAAAATCTTTAAAAAAAATAATGGAACATCCATATAATAGAATTCTATGCAGCTGTTAAAAGTAGCCCTCTGACATGGGGGGATGGAGAGGAGAAGGGAGTTGAGGGAAATTGGAGGGGGAGATGAACCATGAGAGACTATGGACTCTGAAAAACAATCTGAGGGTTTTGAAGGGGTGGGGGGGTGGGAAGTTGGGTGAGCCTGGTGGTGGGTATTATGGAGGGCATGTATTGCATGGAGCGCTGGGTGTGATGTATAAACAATGAATTCTGGTACACTGAAAAGAAATTTTAAAAATTAAAAAAAATTTTTTTTATAAAGTAGCCCTCTGTGTACCTTTGTGGAAAAATCTCCAAGATACCACCTTAAGTAAAAACCAGGGAGGTACAGAATAGAGAGCAAAGTGGAGGAACATTTGGGGGGAGGGTGTGGGGAGAATAAAAAATACATTTGCATGTATATGCATGGAAAATCTCTGGAAGGATACATACCAGTAGCAGGTAACTATGACTGCCTCTGGAGAGTAGAAATGGGTGGTTGATGGATAAGGACAGGGAGGAAGATTAACCTGCTTTTCATTGTACATCATTTTGTACTTGGGAAATGTTAAACCAAACACATAGATCTCCCATTCAAATACTGTGTTTATGTTTTTAAAAATGGCCGCAGCCTTTCCAGACATTATATCCTTACAATCCAGAGGAAGGGAGAGCACCTCTTCTCTTAGGTCCCTGGAGGAATAAGAACGTTTCCTTCCCTGAAGCCCCCAGTCTCCTTTTTCCCTTCTCTTGGCTGCATTGAGTCACTGGCCCATCTCTGACATGATCATGGGGGAGGATGAGATACTCTAGTGGGTTTAAACCAACTGCCTAGAGCTGGAGCTGAGGTGGATCCCTTCCAGACCACACGAGAGAGAGGGGACAGAAGGTTTCCTTAAAAGAGATCTCCAGTGTTCTTAAAAATGGGAATGGGCAGGGAAGGGGCGCTAGGAAAGCAGTCAGCAAGGGTTCACTGCATCATCCATTCTGAAGTCTTAAAAACCGCCAGTTTTGGGGCGCCTGGGTGGCTCAGTGGGTTAAAGCCTCTGCCTTCGGCTCGGGTCATGATCCCAGGGTCCTGGGATTGAGCCCCACATCAGGCTTTCTGCTTGGCAGGGAGCCTGCTTCCCACTCTCTCTCTCTGCCTGCCTCTCTGCCTGCTTGTGATTTCTGTCTGTCAAATAAATAAATAAAATCTTTAAAAAAAAAAACCCACCAGTTTTAATGCCTATTTTTATATGTGTTGTCCTTGTACTTCTAAATCTGTTAAACTTCCAGGGTCTCCGTTGCTGTCTCAGCAGCCATGGGATGCAGGGAAGTTGCTCTCTGGATGACCCCAAGGCTATGGAGTGTGACAGCAGGAGGGAGTCACCATGGAGGAGTTGGCTGGCTCATACCAGAGGCTCTGTCTGGGAGCTGAGAACTGGAGTGGAGTGTTTATGGCCCCATGTTCGCTTCTCTCAGCAGCCCAGGTACAGACATGGTTCAACGAATTAGAATAATCTGCCTTTTCCTACACAGTATGGACCACTAGCTGATCTTAATCTTCCCCAATTGTTCCTGACCATTCTCAGGGTGTTCTTGTGTGACTTTGGGGAACATTCTTTCACATTCATCCAGTGCAGTCATACCCCTAGTCCACATCTGTTTCGTAGGACATCACTTGGGTCCAGCATTTCCTTATTGCCACAGTGACCAGTGACCACTCTGACAACTACAGGACCCCAGTGTGAACGCCGAGGACCCATTCTCCTAAAGCTTCCAAAGCCATAAACTCTCACCTACCAGAGCAGTCAGTACATGTCTGTAACCCTCAGAGTCCCCTGGAAATAGTTCCTTCAGCTCTTACCTACCTTCCCTCTTGGCCACAGCACTCAGACATAAGACCCGCCAACCCTGCCCCACCGACTGTCAACTAGGGCCTCATAGTAGAGTGGACAGAAGAGCTAGGCAGATCTGGCTTTCCATCTCAGCTTTCCCCTTTAATACTTATATACCCTTAGGTAAGTGGTTTAAACTCTCTCCACCTCAGTGTATGCATTTTATTTAAGATTTATTTATTTATTTTGAGAGAGAGAAAGAGAGCATGAGTGTGTGCATGAACCCAACATGGGCTTCAACCTCATGACCTTGAGATCACAACCTGAGCCAAAACCAAGAGTCCAATGTTTAACTGACTGTGCCACCTAGGAGCCCCTATGCATTTTTAAATGGGGATCAACAAATATTATAGAATTGTGTGAGGTTTATTATGGAAAAGAGCATGCCCCTCAGGCTACCAAGAGACAGAAACCATCATATCAATATCCAAGGAAGTTTTGAGTCTAGAGTTTATAACACAGAGTATTTGGGAAGTTCAAACTAACATTTGAACAGACTAGTTTTTAAAGGGTCCCCCCCCCACACAGGAAATTGCAAGACCCCAATCTTCAGGTTCTAGTAACCATGGTCACAGAAGTTGGCTGCTAAAGTGGAGTAGTCCTCATGGGGAAATTTCCCCATAGACCCCTCAGGCTCAGTCAAGGAGGACAAAGGGTAAAGAAAAATCATAAAGGGCTGGGAGAGAGGGGTGTCCTTATAACTGATCCAAAGAGCTCATTCCATTGCTAGGAACGCGGATCAAACAAATGGTTTCTCCTTATGTCCCTGTCCACATAAACGTGGTATGTGCTCTGGACCAGTGATCACTGTGTGTTGCTCCCCTTCCCTGCTTTTCTAGATGGCCTTCATAGCCATTTCCCTCCCAGCACTGAACACTGGATATATTAGGGAATAGTTAAATTCTGTTTCAGTCCATAAGCTGCAGTATCATGGGTAGCCGCTTTCAGATGAGGAAAATTCACCTCACCCAGAGATCCTAACTCTGTGCTGGACGTTGGATGTGAGTTTGGGTTGTTCCTTTCGGGAGTAGAGAGCAAGTTTTTACTTGCATGCAGAAACACTGCCTTCTGTTAGTTTTGACCATTCTTAAAATTACATGTTTGGAGAAAAATATGGGCTGATGAGCTTCCAAAAGGTGTAAGGTAGTGATTTTTCTCTAAGTCCACCCAGAAACCCTTTTCCTACTCTTTCTGATAGCAGACCCCAGCCCTCTCCGCAGCTTTGGTCCTTGAATCCTGAGTGACAGCGCTTCCTGGGAGAAGAGGCACGTGGCTCAAGCCTGGGCTACTGGAGTCCTACTGGAGCTGGCAGAGAAGAGCTGTCCATTACTCTCTAGTCATAGAGCTGTATGCAAACGATCCTAAAGCTCTCAGAAGCTACTGGCCCCGCCACGTAGGAAACCCCCAAAATGACGTCAACTGCCTGTGAAAAGAAATCAGAAAAGAAGAATGTCTGTTAGTTGGCTCAAGTCTCTGATTCCGGTCAGTATCCGTTTAGGGTCTTGGTGGCAAGCAACAGAAATGGACTCTAGCTGGTTCGTGTATAAGAGGAATTTATAGAAAAGATCTATGGTAGCTCGCGTAGGCGATAGGGAGGCTGGAGATTTGGGAGCAGGAAGCACGGCCACCATCAGACCACGAAAGGAAGCAGGTGGGGATCCTACTGCTGAACAGCAGACGACGCAGTGACTGGCCCCACCTTCACAGTCCTCTGCTTGGCCACCAGAAGGCCGGCTGCCACTGCAGGTCCCAGACATGGGTCTTCGCTGCCACAGCTACTGCTGTGGATCAGGACCCTCCACCGTAGTTCCATCGCAACTCGCATCTCCCAAGGCCCACGGACAAGGAAGTCCGTGCCTGATTGGCTGAGCCCACTCACGTGATCTCGTGCCCCGCCCCCAAAGCTCTAGGTAAGGGGTGGGAGGAGAGCCGGTCTGGTCATTACAGCTTCAGTTAGGGCAGGTGGGCGCTTCCTTCCAACGAGAGTCAGAAAAGGAAGACTTTCTTCTAGAAAGAGGTACACAGGCTGGGCATCCAAAAAAGACAAATTTTCACAATTTTATCACCCCTTTCCCTCTCTTCTCCAACACCCCCATACTTCCTCCCACACTATTGAGGGTACTTATTTCACAGAGACAGGAAAAGCTATCAGAAGAGGGTTTCAGGGGTGCCTGGGTGGCTCAGTGGGTTAAAGCCTCTGCTTTCGGCTCAGGTCATGATCCCAGGGTCTTGGGATCGAGCCCCGCATCGGGCTCTCTGCTCAGCGGGGAGCCTGCTTCCTCCTCTCTCTCTGCCTACTTGTGATCTCTGTCAAATAAATAAATAAAATCTTAAAAAAAAAAAAAAAGAGGGTTTCATGGGCGCCCATCACAGCTGCCCATCTACTGATGTAAGTACCCACCTACTCTCTTTTCTCTTATTAGGGTGCTTGAGCCCCCCTTTTCTGGGCCCCATCTCAGTCCACCCTCTGCCTTTGTTGCCTGGGTCCTGGCTACACTGTTTTGCAGTTGTCCTTCTCCTCCATCGCCAATCACCCTTCTTCCCTAGAATATTCTCTCGGGCGTACAAACAGGCAGCGAAACTCCTATCTTAAAAATAAACACCGCTCTGGTGACCTCCCCTCCCCTCTCCAGCTGTTACCCCATGAGCCAGTTAGGGTTCAACCAGAGAAGCAGAACTGCTGTGAGCGATGTGGGTATTGTGGGAATTAGACCTCACACAATTGCAAGAGGACCCAGGGAAAGGAAGGTCCCCAGAAGGGAGTTGGAGATTTAAAGAAAAATCCTTTGTCAGGCTGCCTGAAACCCCCCTGGTGGACAAATCAGAGCCTACAGGGAAATCTGAGAAGCCAGACACATCATTTGCAGAATTGGGACTCAGAAGGTGTAATGCGTGGAGGGGTCTATGGGAAGATAGGGCTTCTGCACAGCTCCCACATCTGCGGGTGTGCAGCCAAGTCCCCAGTGGTGTGGCATCCCACAGTCGGCAGAGCCCACACTCTGGAAGCAGAGCACCTGCTCTGGGCCTGGGATGGAGGAGAGTCTGAAGACAAGCAGCCCACCCCAACACGTGTGCTTTCTATTCTCACTCTGAAGTCCCTGCAGTATTAAGTGGGAGCCACTTCTCTTCTGCCTCTCACATCTTTGGCAGGTTTCTCCTCTTTTGGTCAACTCTAACCCAGAATCTAACAAGAATTCTGGGAAACAGGTGCCCAGATTAATTAAGATGACAAGGAGATCATCCACCCACCACATTTCTCTGATCCTCTTCAGAACAGCAGCTGTGGAGAGATGTTTTATATTTTCTATCTCCACTTCTTCATCTCCCAAGTTCTCTTGCGCCCATTCCATCACCTCCACGCCATCAAAGCAGCTCTCATCAAGGTCAAACATGACAATGGTGCATTCTTCGTCCTCCTATTTGAGATGTCAGCAGCGTATGACACAACAGGCCTCTTACTCCTTGAAACACTTTCTTCCCACGGCATCCAGGATGCTCCTTACTGTGGCTTCTCCTTTCACCCCACTGCTGCTGCTCCTCAGTTGCCTTTTCTGGTCCCTTCTATTTCTGACCTCTAAATGTTAGAATGCTCCAGGACTTGATCCTCAGTATTCTTTTTTTTTTTTTTTAATGCCTGAAGTTGTTTTATTTTTTCCAACTTTATTGAGATCTAACTGACATATAGCCAACATTGTGTAAGTTTAAGGTATTGATTTAATACACTCTGAATTTTTCTCTTCTCTGTCTATGGTCACCATGCCCGTGAGCTCATTCCACTTCCATGAGCTTAAATATCCATCTGTCAAATTTATATATCCAGATCCAACTTTCCTCCTAACCTACAGATTTGGAAATCCACATGCCTATTGATGTTCCAACAAATAATTAATAGACTTTTCAAATTTATTGTGTCCAAAAACTAACTCATAGTTTCATATCTCACTTCCTTCCCTTGTCCTACCCCCATTTTGATCAATGGCAAGTCCATTCTGCCAGGTGGTCAGGCCAAAAATCTTGGTCTCATCCCTGACATCTTTCTTTTTCTCTTATGCCCTACATTCAACTCCTTGGCAAACTATATCCTTTTTATCTTGTAATATCTCTAGAGACTCTTCTCACTATTACTGCTGAGATGGATGGATGAGTGGATGAAAACAGTGTACAATCTGTGTTTAGATGGAGGACAGAGATACAGTCTGTGTGAAGACACAAAGATAAAGAAGAAAATGAGTTCATTAGTAAATATAAGTGTGGTTGGAATAATAGTGTATGGAGGAGGAGAGTAGTGAGAAATCAGGTAAGGAAGGTAGGCACTGTCCATTTAATGCCACACTCTGTATGGAGGGCTCCAAATCTCACCCCAAATGCTTTAGAAAGCCATTGAATGATTTTAAGAAAGGGAATAACATTGTCAGATTTATATTTTAGAAGAATCTCTCTGGGGTCTTATGGAGGATGAATTGGAGGGTAGCCAGAACTCGGCAGGCCAAGTGGAAACTACTTTAGTTCATTTGGTTAAGAAGGGATGAGGACCTGAGCTATGGCAGTGGCTAATGGGTAGACTTGCCACATGTCCCCCCTAAAAATACCAGGAACAGACCAAGCATTAAGGGAGATGCTGGCAAGCAAGGGCAATCCTGAAAAATATCCACTTAATTTAAACAATATCTTATGCATCAGTAATAAGTTCCACTTATTTTTGTGCAACTTTTCTATCTCTTGCTTTTTAAAGAATTTTTCAATACAACAACTTGCAAAAAATGTTAAAGGCATCAAAAGCAAAGTTTAAACATGTTTTTCATTTCATGAGGTCAGAAGTCCAATGGCAGACCAACCAGGTTGATACCAGCTAGCCAGCAACCCTACCAAGGAGATGAGCATGAGAGTGGACTAGGAGTAAGAACTAGTTTGTTCTTAGGACTAGTTCTTCCCGGGGCATCTAGGTGGCTCAGTCAGTTAAGCATCTGACTCTTGATCTCAGCTCAAGTCATGATCTCGGGGTCCTATGATCGAGCCTTGTGTCCTATCCATCTGTCCGTCCATCTGTCTGTCCATCGGGCTCCACACTCAGTGGGGATTCTGCTTGAGATTCTCTTTCTCCCTCACCCTCTGCCCCTCCCCTGCTCAAGCACACTCTCTTGCTTCCGCTCATAAATAAATCTTAAAAAAAAAAAAAAAAACTAGTTCCTCCCTCAAAAATGGGAGGAAGCCATCACTCAGCTAGGTTCAGGATCTTGAGGTTGCTGGAGCAGTAAAATTCACCATCAGCTCTATATGTTTCTTCTTCCCCAAGAATGGTAGGAATTTCTCCATTGGAAAAGCAGCTGCCTAAGCTTCTTCCCTTAGTTCCCCAGTCTCCCTCCTTGTGGTTCTGGGAGAATGTTCCAACATCAGTTAGGTTCAGACTTGGGCCCAGGGGGAGGCCTGGGAGGAAGGGTTCACTCATGTGATCCAGTGACTGGTGAGAAACCAGAGACACTGTGGGTGGCACGGAGCTGCTGCAAAGCTCTCCTGTTCCCACTTCTCCCTTCCCTGGGAAGGAGTGACCCATCCCTTCTCCCTTCTGGGAATACCAACAGCGGAAGCAACATTTCTTGGTTCTTGCTGAAGAGATTTTGGGAACTATGTTTGCTGTGTTTTTGTGGTAAAAAGGGTGGCTCCTCACTAGCAACTCAGAAATAAATCGCTTTTGAACTTTTAGCTCCTCGTTTTCTTAAAAAGGTATGTGTGGGCCAAGGAATCATAGAATGACTGGTTGTTCCCTCAGGGCTTCATCAAACACAAAATCTAAAGGACCTTGTTCCTCAGACACCCAAGCAAGAGTCTCCAAAAGTCCTTTGGAAGAATAGTAAACCATATCTGGTCATGGGATCTTTCCTGAGCTTGTGGTTCCACTGGATTTTGGTTTCTGATGGGAAACCTTTAAAAACACCACCAGAGAAGGGCACCTGGCTGGCTCAGTCAGTGGAGTGTGCAGCTGTTGATCTCAGGGTCATGAGTTTGAGCTCCTTGTTGCAGGTAGAGACTGCTTAAGTAAATAAAAAAATGAAACAAAACACCACCAGAGAAGGACTATTAGAGAGAACAGCCTTGGGCAGAATTGTGCAGTGAATCTGCATTTGTTTTCTATTGTTGTGTAATAAATTACTACAAACTTAACAGCTTAGAACAACATATATTTATTACCTCACAGCTTCCATGTCTCAAGAGTCTGTGTATGGGGGAGCTGGATCTTCCGTTCAGGGTCTCACCGGGCTATAGTGAAGATGTCAGCCAGGTCCACAGTCTCCTCTGATGCTCAGTGTCCTCTTCCAATTCACGTGGTTGTTGGCAGGATCCACTTCCTTGTGCTTGTGGAACTCAGGTGGCTAGCTTCCTTGAGGACAGCCAGAGTATCTTTCTGATGTCTTCCATCTCTGACCTCTGACCTTCTTTTAAAGGGCTTGCCTGATTAGGTCAGGCCCACCCAGGATAATCTGCCTTTTAATTAACCTAAATCAATTGATTAAAGACCTTAATTACATCTTTAAAGTCCTTTCACCTCTGCCATGTAATACAACCTAATCACAGGAGTGATATCCCATCACCTTTGCCATATTATTATTTCTTAGAAGCAAATTATAGGTCCCACCCACATTTAAGCAGAGGGAATTAGACAAGGACAGGGGTCCTTGGGAGTTCTCAGAATTCTGCCTCCCACAGAGCCTAAGAGCTTCTGGAGAACACAGCCCTTTCCTGAGGGGTGACTAGAGTGGATGATAATCTTCAAGACCAGAACTCTCAGTTAAAGGATTTACAAGTGTCTCTCACTATATTGGGTCAAATGGTAGTCCCCAAATATATGTTAACCTGGAATCTCAGAATGTGGCCTTATTTGGATTAATGTTCTTTGCAGATACAATTAAGGGTCTTGAGATGACGTTATCCTGGATTAGGATAGGCTCCAAATCCAATGACGTGTGTCCCTATAAGAGACAGAAAAGAGACACACATGGACACAGGAAGAAAGTGAGGACAGAGGTAGAGATTGGAGTGAGATATGTCTCCAAGCCAAGGAATGCTAAAAATTTCCAGAGCCACCAGAAGCTAGGAAAGAGGCATGGGACAGACTCCTCCTCAGAGCCTCCAGAAGGAGCCTGTTCTGTTGATACCTCGCTTTCAGACTTCTGGCTTCCAAAATCATGAGAGAATAAATTTCTGTTGTTTTAAGCCACAAAGATAGTGGCAACTTGTTGCAGCAGCCTTGGAAAATGAATACACTCATTGATAATTGTTCCAGTGCGAATCAACATCAAAGAGACAGACTTGGTGGTGTCGAGTGCCACATGAACTCCGACTCTATAGAAATACCAATTCCCAGAGATCAGGGATGCCCTAAGAGGTACTAAAGCAAGGCAGTTTTGTCACCCAAGCTACATTCATCACAGAAGGTCAGCAGATTCCCATTCATTTATACCCTTTTATTATCCGTTCATTGATGAATTTGTTTGATTCGGCTGCTGTTTAAAAAAAAAAAAAAGACTAAAATAACTCTCACTTAAATAAGATAGGAATTTATTTTTCTTCCATGTAAGAGTCTTAAACAGAAGCAATCCATGGTGGACATGGTGACTCCACACTGTTGAACACCCAGGCTCCTCCTCCTATCTGGTTCTTCTTCCACCTGTAAAACATAGTTGCCATCTCATGACCTAAGGTGGCTGCTTCAGTTCCTACCATCACACCTGCATTCCAGCCAGTGCAAAGGGGAGGATTGGATATGGAGGATATGCCCTTTCCCTTTAATGGCAAACCTGGAAGCTCTACACCTCAGTCAGCTAGAACTTACATAGTCACACCTATGTCTGCCAGGAGGCTGCAATGTCTTAGCAAGACCATGTGCCCAGCTAAAACTTAGGGGTTCTATCACTAAAGGAAGGAGGGAAGAATGGAGAGCAACTTCTGTCCATAGGAGACAACAAACACAGTTCTGACTTGTTCAGTGGCTTCTCAAATCTGGGGCCCAGGGAGAAGGGAAGAAAGATCCAGAAGTGGAAATCCATGAATAAATAGCAACCCTACTGCACTTCTGAGTACAGGATGAAGCAGAACCTTGAAAATGTGGGTTTAAAACAGCAGGAATGGGGCACCTGGGTGGCTCAGTGGGTTAAGTCATGATCTCAGGGTCTTGGGATCGAGGCCCCCATAAGCTAGACCCGCATCGGACTCTCTGCTCAGCGGGGAGCCTGCTTCCCCTCTCTCTCTGCCTGCTTCTCTGCCTACTTGTGATCTCTCTCTGTGTGTCAAACAAACAAACAAAATATTTTTAAAAAGACTTTTAAAAAATAATAAAACAGCAGGAATAAGATGAACACAGAAAACCTAGAAGGATAGTATTCCTCCTTCCCCCTGATACCTTCTGTTGTGGGTTGAACCGTGTCCCCCTTAAAGATACATTGAAGTCCTAACCCTCAGAACCTGAGAACATGACCTTATTTGGAAATAGGGTCTTTGCTGATATAATCAAGTTAAAATGAGCTCATACTGAATTAAGTCGGGCCCTAATCCAATGACTGGTGTCCTTATAAGAAGAGGGAAAATGCGGACACAGACACACAGAGGGAGATGGCCGTGTGAAGATGGAGACAAAAGTTATAATGATGCAGCTACAAGAGAAGCAATGCCAAGAATTGTCTGCAACCATGAGAAGCTACAAGAGCCAACCAAGGAGTCCTCCTCTAGAGCCTTCAAGAGAGAGAGAGTGTGATCCTGCAAACACCTTGATTTTTTTACTTCCAGCCTCTAGAACTACGAGAAAAGGAATTTGTTACACCAACCCTAGCAAACTAAGGGGCCATCTTCTTTTCTGGTTCATTAGGGCCCCATTCTAATAATCTTTCCTATAATGTGCCATAAAGCCCTGACATCCGGAAGTGTCTTGTGTCCTAAACTTCCGTCCATACTTAAGATTTAGCTCATCACAACTGCTGTGTGGGAAACGAAGGGTAAGCCAAACCAGGACTAACATGTCTGGCAGAGGCCAGACCAGAGTCTGAATGTGAAAAAAGAGCCGTGTGTGTGCATGCACAGTGACGTGGATATGAAACCAGGGGCATCCGTCTGAGGCAGGGATGAACCTGCAGAAGAAAGACCAGGCAGGATATACCCACCCAGGCCAAAGACAAGTCCAAGATCTAGGCTGTCAGTGGGAGCAGGACTACCCACAGATTAAAACCAGGAGGCTTGAGATGAATCCTCGCTCCCTACTCTGATGATACTGTTTACACCAGAGGAACCCTATCCATTTCCACACTCTATATGCGGTCTCTCATCTGGTCTTCAGAA
Source organism: Enhydra lutris kenyoni (assembly GCF_002288905.1). Lineage (NCBI taxonomy): Eukaryota > Metazoa > Chordata > Mammalia > Carnivora > Mustelidae > Enhydra > Enhydra lutris. The sequence continues at coordinate 34,851,886 of NW_019154095.1, forward strand.
CCCGTCTGGCTGAGCTGAGTAGAACAATAATAGAATCTCTATTTGATTCACAGGCAAACAAAATGTGAGAGAGGCCAAGTAACCTGCTCAGTGTCACATAACTGATTATCAGTGTGTGTGTGTTTGGGGTGGGGGGTAGGGATGAACTTTAGAGCCCGGTAGACTGAGTTAGAAGCTATGTGATTTCTGTGAGGCTCTACTATTTATTATCACTTCAACATAACATTTGCAGATCCCCTCTTACAGTATCGGCATGCGGACTGGTGCTCAATCAATGGCTATTTCCTTCCTTCTCCTTTCCTTGCTTCTCCAGCCTCAAATTTGGTGCTCTCTATGCTACCAGTGTTGCCTTTCTCTGACTAAAGTAATCTTGGCTACTTACAGTTCACCTCCCTAGAGGCCAGTTTCTTCGTCTACTTTACCAAAGGACTGGACTAAATCATTTCTATGATCTCTCCCAGCTCTGAGAGTCCCTTAAGAAAACGCATTTCCTGCTGCCCTTCTCGAGACCTACACGGCCAAACCCACACATGTTGTACCTCCTATCACCATCAGGGGACGCCCAGCACCGCATATTCCCGTAGCGGGGGCCGGTTGGGGCGCGGGGAGCAAAGCCGGAAGCCGCAAAGCTGTCTCTTCCTTGGACTGCGGACTGCCTCGCAGAGATTTAGGCGAGCCAGCTATCCCAGACACACTCATTCCCCCTCTAAAGGCAAGAGAGGAAGAAAGTCAACCTTTCTCCCTTTACTTCATAGATGAGGATGCTGAGGAAAGCGTCTTGAATTTCCTTAATGTCATAATTAGATTGCCTCCTGGAGTTTCTGCTAATCTAACTGAGGTGCATATTATGTTTCAACTAATTGGCCTGCGGTGGACCACATCCAGGGCTTTTTGCATGGGGCGGGGGAGAGCATCAGCTGTACCCCCTCCCCATTGCAGGCCCCCACTTCTGGAGAGACATGCAAACACAGATACAGATCGGCAGCCTGGAAGCATGGGGGGGCGGGGGGGTGGGACAGAGGATTGGCTTTCAGGATCAAAACCTAAAGGAGCACTATTCCCATGGCCTTCACCTGTGCCCCTAGAATGAAAGGGGAGAAGGTGCCCCTACTTTCTAAGAGCTGAAGAATGAAGCTGGTGTGGGATGGTAGCCCTATGACTACCCATGAGACCCACAGTCCGCAACTACCACCGTCCTCCAGAAGAATCTACCATAGGGACAGTCCTAGGAAAAGCCTGTTCTCAACCTCCTCCTTACCCTAATTCTGCCTGCCCCTTAGCGGTTCCACCTGATGACCTAATGCAGAAGGTAAGTCACCTCTGGAAAACCCAGTCACTCATTCCTTCTCCACTGAGCTCCGCCCCCTTCACCCAGTCATTTCTGCCCACACCAACCCCTGTTAACAGCCTCTGGGAAGGCCAGGGTTCCATGGGCTCTTTCCTTATCACTGGTCTGTAAGTTTCACTTCTCTAGGTTCGAAGGATGGTTGTTTGTCTTCCAGAGTTCAAGTGCTCAGGCCCTGTGCTAACAAAAGCAGCCTGCTCAGCATCCAAGATGTAAATCGCCCTCTCCCTGACACCTGGCCACAAGTTGCTGGAGGGATGACCAGAATGGCTGACTCCCCATCTGTCAGATGCCCTGGTGACAATTTGCAGACAGAGTCCACAGCCCCGTGCAAGTCTAAACACTCTAAAAGGGCCTGACAGCTGGCACATGGGTGTGTGTCAAGCAAGACTTGGGCAGTATGAGCTCTTGGATAAGGTTCAAGGACATTTCTATAAACCAGAGCCCCACTCCTCCCCCCCACTCCCCAAATCATCCTTCTTCCCTGCCTAGGACTGACTGGACAACTTTCCTTGGTAATGTTGGAAAAATATCCAGAGATGGAGAGATGAGCCCTGGTACTTATTCCCCGGCCAAAGCAAGACTTCCTTCTCCACTAAGGATTCAAAAATGAAGGCCTTGCCAAGAAACCTCCAGCACCGCAGACCCCAGAGATCTCAGACAGTTCTGGATCGAGAAGGAGAAAGTCATCTTTGGCATGCAAACATCCGAAGATATAAAACCTGGGCTCCTGGAAAAAAGGAGCTGCAGAGGCCAGGTCCAATTCACAGGGAACACCCATATGTGGAAATCCACTGAGCTTATCCTCAAGACAGATCTAAACTTTGTAACTCTGGAGCCCCGGAACCTAGCCGGTGCATTGCCCCTCGCTGTCACACAGCAAACATTTGATGATTTACTAGCCACCCTGTAAATCAGCTAGGACAATGCTCTCTGCTTATAGAGTTTAAATAAGAACTCACAAAACGATTCAGTGATTTCCACAGAAATTTTCTTTCCATAGAAAACTGCCTGATGAGGTTCTTAAGAATTGGAATAAGGGGGAAAAATTATCAGCTGAGTCAAACTTGTAACTCCGGCTTTCCTTCAAAAGGATAACTTCAATTTCTGCAGCCCAGGAAAGGGAGAGGTTGTAGAAAGGATGGGATCAGAATATATTTATAACCAAAGACATTTGCCCAACACAAACAATGCTCTGTGCCTCCAGACACACACACACACACACACACACACACACACACACACGCAACACTAGACAAAACTGGTTCCCCATGGCAATGGGATCTTACAAATGCACCCCTGGCTTATAGCATGGGGGCTAACATACACCCCATGTGCCCTGATCCTGAGCGCAGCAAACTGTGTCCTCCTAGGAGCACTGCCCTCAAGCCCGCGGGCAGCTTGGCTTTGCTCCCCACTTGCAAGTGGATTCCATGAATTTTGGAAAGATGGGGATATAGGAGCCTCAAAGGCTCAAGCTCACTCCCTTTCACCCAAACAGACTTTTCATCTTTTCTTTCACCCTGATTAGGAAGAAGGGGGCAGGGGTTAGTCCTAATTTATTGTGTCTGCCACAAGCCAGCTCTAAGAAGGGAGTAAGGGGGTTATGGGGGAAAGAAATGGAGAAAAGAAGGCAGGGGATGAACCACATTTGGTAATATTTATTAATTTGATGTTCCAAGGAAGAGAAGGGATCCGTTCTAATGGTTTGCCCTCCAGCCCCTCCCTGCCTCCCCCCCCCAAAACCCTGACGAAGTCCTTCTGGCACCAAAGTGGGGAAGCTAGTGCTTAGACATCCCTAGTGATGGAGTCAGGTACAAAACCCCAAACCCGGAACTTTTCTAGCTTTCTGCTCCCAGCCTAGGTAGGCCCCCGAACCCGAAGAACACTGCCTGGTCCCTCAGGTCCAGGCAGCAGAAGGAGTGGAAGGAGGAGTGCTCTCTTTGCCTTAAGCACACAGCATGGAAGTGAGCAAGGTCATAGGTGCACCTCTAAAGCTAGTCCTGAGCTCCACGGGCAGCTGAGCTCAGGCTGCTGGGGTAGTGGTGAAGTTCAGGGATGGGGTTTAGAAAACTCTGAGAGAGACAAGAGGCTGATGAAAACCTACTTGGTAAGGATTTCCCCTCCCCTATAGGCCCCCCCTCCCCATCCCAAAGCCAAGTCATCAGTTTCTGGAAGTCAGAGATTTCCAGCTGAGGCACTCCACAGGGCTCATTCTAAACAGGGGCCAGAGGCTTTCCAAAAGTTCTGGATCAACAGAGTTCTTTCTCCTCATCGCTCAGGACCTAAGAAACTCCCCCCAGGAAGCCCTGGAAAAGGGAGATAACATATCTTGGGATGAGGGGCACAGGGTGGGGACAGGGGCACTATAGGAAAGGAGTAAAAGTCAGGGACCCTGGAAAGCTTAAGTATGTAATCACACAAAGAGCATCTGGGCTGGGCTCCACCCAGCCACAAAAAACCCACCCCCAACCCTAAACCAGCCCTGCTCCTTCCAGGGAGAGCCGAAACTCACTCACGGGTTCCCCCACTCCTGTTTATCCTTCATACCCAAGTGGTTTCTCACTATCCCTCCATAGCTACCAAACTTTTCAAAGAAACCAGAGCTGAGACCGAGAGTTTGGGAAGGCCTCTAGTCTTCTCTGCAAGTCAAAGCCGGCCCAACTGGTGGCAAGAAATCTGGGAGGCCAAACTACTGAGCTAGAAAATCTAGAGTTGACCAGGCAGGCTCAGGAGACAGCCGCACTTCCTGGCGCACACTGGTTGGGTCCTGGGTTGAACAATCCGCTGCCCTCCTTTGCTTCAGCCCGGGGGGCAGGTGGGTCGGATGCGGGAAAAGAAAAGGTCCTGGGTCCCATTTTGGTTCCCTACTCCATGCCTCCCCTTCTTTCGCTGTAGAGACCTCTCCAAACCCACCTCATCCTACCGAACGCCAAACTCGAAATGACCAAAAGGAGACACAGAATGCTTCCTATCTTGAGCCGCCTGCCATCTCGCCTCGGTTACCTACCCGTTGAGCGGTGGGCACTGCCTGGACCCCGCGGGGCTGGCCAGTGCGGCAGGGGCGCCCGATGGGTAGCCAGGCGGGGAGGCGGCGGCCTGGTGCTCCTCACGCTGGCAGCGGCACAGGAGACGGCGGAAGGCGCTGCGAAAGTCTGGGCTGCGGCAGTAGATGAGCGGGTTGAAGGCGGAGTTGGCATAGCCTAGCCAGTTAAGGGCCAGGAAAGCCGGGCTGGGAACCAGAGAGGGGCCCCCGAGAGCGCGCATCACGTTGGCCACAAAGAAGGGCAACCAGCAGAGAGTGAAGGTACCCATGATGAGACCCAAGGTGCGCAGGGCCCGGTGTTCCCGGAGAGGCAGAAGGCGCGCGGGCCGCCGACCGTAAGAGGGCACCCCTGCGGGCGAAGCGTACGGCCCAGCCGGGGCCGGGGACACAAAGCGCGACGCAGTCGGCGGAGACTCCTCGGGCGGGAAGCGGCCCAGCTCCCGGCGCAGCAGGCGCAGTTGGCGCGTAGCCACGAGGAAAACGCGCGCGTAGACGAAGAGCATCACCAGAAGCGGGAGGTAGAAGGAGACGGAGGAGGAGAGCAGCGCGTAGGGTATGTTGGAGGCGAAAGCGCAGCAGTGGGGATTGGAGTGGCAACGCTGTGCCTCGGCGTCGGCTCCCACGCGCCACCATTTGCTCATGATGGGGGCAAACGACACCGCGGCGGACACGACCCACACCAGCACCACTGCTGCCCGGGCGCGCCGTTTGGTGACCAGCGCACCGTAGCGCAGCGGGTTGGTCACTGCCAGGTAACGGTCCACGGCTAGGGCGCACAGGGTTTCAATGCTGGCTGTCACACACAGCACGTCCACTGAGGTCCACAGCTCGCAACCAGTGGCTCCCAGGGGCCAGTGGCCGGTCAGGGCCAAGGTGGCCCCCGGCGGCACTACCAGCAGTCCCACCACCAGGTCTGCTGTGGCCAGCGAAGTCACGAACACGTTGGTCATGGTCTGGAGTCTCGGCGTCCGAGCGATGGCCACGATTACCAGCAGGTTGCCTCCCACGGTGACCAGCACCTCCAGCGCCAACAGCGCCCCCGCCAAGGCCACCGCCCACGGCACCCCTGGCAGCCCACTCGCGTCGGCAGTATTGGGCGTCGGGGTGGGGTCAGCAGGCCACGAGGCCAGAGAGCTGTTCGGGTGAGACCACGGAGACATTCCCAGGGCGTGCGTGGGACGGGAAGGAAAGAGAGAGAGGGTCTCCCTTCTAGATGGGTCCCTTCCCCCAGCTCAGGGGAGGGGACAGCGGGGCGTGGGAGCGATTTCCTCGGCCTGGGCCATCTTCCCTAGTTGACTGGGCGAGAATGCTCAGCCTCCCCCCCACCCCACCCGCTTGATGCCACCGCTTGGGGTGGGGTAGTGGGGGGAGGAGTGGAGGCCCTTAAAGGGGCAGCGGCCAGTAGTCTCGATGCGTGCCGGGCGTCAGGAAGGGAATTGGAGGGAGAGGAGGGAAGACAGATGGATGCCTGAGTTTTCCTTTGACTATGTCTAGAGCTCCGACACCTGGACTTCTCTGCCACGTTGTGCCCACTCCTGCCATACCACCGCACGCATTCAGCGCAGCACTCCTTCAGCCCTGATTTCCTGGAACTCTGCACCAGTTTCCCGGGAAGATCCAGCAGCGACATCGGCTCATGGGTAACGAAGACCGCTCCCTCCACACCAGTGCGGCCACCACCTTATCTTGTTAGAGGAAAAGGTAACCCTCCCAGGGCAAGCAAAATGATCCACAGTAGCATCTCATCCACCTAGTGTCCTTCTCTAAAATATTGTAAGTAAAAGAGGGCAGTAGTGTCTTCTCTCTTCTCCCAAGACCTCAATTCCGATGAGATTTGGGCCCCTTCCCTTCTCTTATTTCCTTTACCCTCCCTGCCCCTCTGGTTTTCTGTTGTCTTTTTGCTGTTCTTGTTCTTTGCAGTTACTGGAGAAATTCGACATTTTCCAGGAGTCTTTAGCATTGCCTACTCATTTAAATTTTGATTTGGCTTCATGTAGTCCCGGATGCTGAGTTTCAATTTCTGCATCTTCCCCATTGCACATGGTCCCTTCCGCACACTTTTCCACCTAGACAATTTCTAGGCAGTCCCTTATTTTAAAATTCTTTAAAATTTTTAAATTTCAAAATTTTCCATTTAAAAATTCTTCAAAGACATGTTGAAAGTGAATGGACGGGTGTGAGGTTGAGGCATGAAGCCTATCTACCGTCACCGCCCAGCCACCCACAAATCTTCCATCACTACCCTCCCAATAGTAAAATATTCACTCTACTTCCTTGAAGGTTTTATTTATGAACTTCCAAAAATTAGAAGATGTTCAGCTGAGGAATTCACATGTTGCATCTTCTGTTGTGTGGAAGGATAGGCCTGGTTTGTTGTGTTTTGTTTTGTTTTTTAAGATTTTGTTTATTTGAGAGAGACAGAGATAGTGGGAGAGAGCATGAGCAGGGAGGAGAGGGAGAGGCAGGCTTTCTGCTAAGCAGGGAGCCTGATGCAGGGCTTGATCCCAGGACCCTGGGATCATGACCTAAGCCAAAGGCAGAGGCTTAATTAACTGAGCCATCCAGGCACCCCAGGCCTGGTATTTTAAGGCCTCTTGAAGTTTTTCCAACAGCCCCATCAGAGCCTCCCTCACCTGACAAGCCTGAAACTCTCTCCCCCAGACTTCAGGCTGTTTCTGCCAGCCAAGCTCTCCCAGTCTCTAAGCCAGTTCCTGTCAAGCAAGGTGGGGGGAGGTGAGGCTGCCAAGGAAGCCCCTGGGTTCAAGGTGAGAGGCAGGAAGACTTAATACCTTTATTAAGTTCTATCAGAGCTGTGATCCTGGAGCTGTCTTGCTTCCCCGCCTGTAACAATGGGACAAAAGGGGAAAAATTATCATGGAAAATGCCTCCAGGGCCATACCCTCACATGTCTCATTTGAACAGCTCTATATTTCAAAAGAACACTCTATAGTCACTGGTGTAAGCAATCCCTCTGGGAGGCTGAGCCAGGGGTTGGGAGGGGACGTGAGGACCTAAAATTATCCCTGAGGAGAAAGAACCAGTTTTGTCTCCCAGGGACCCAGCAGCTCACCCACAAGCAGGGTTTGTCCTTGGCCCCCACACCAATGCCTTCCACATCCATGCAGTACCCCAAGCAGGTCTTTGGATCCATGGAGCTCCCAATGAGTAGAGGTCCAGAGCCTAGCCTCTGCCCCCAAGCCCCCAGTCCCGCCCAAGTGATGCAGGCCCCACTTGGCCTTGAGTCTTGGCTATGGCCTCCTGCAGGTCATCAGGGCAATCACTCCCCAGTTGGGTTTTGCAACACCCCAGAGTGTTGCCAGTTATCTCAAAGGGGTGTCATAAGATTCTTAAAGAATAATCTCTAAAACAAATACATGTCATTTCGCAATTTTTTTTTCCAGGACATCAGAGTTGGATAAGTGGGCAAGGAAGTCAAGCAACTTCAAAGGATATCATTGCTTTAGCGGGTGACCTCGATATTTTGACCAAGGGTCTAAAAATGTTTACATTTTCAAAAAAGACAAGATTTCCCAAGCCACATGAGTATGCTTGAGTTTTGGGACTGATTAGGCCAGTAACCAAAGGAGAGCATGAGTAGAGGAATTCCAAGCCCCTGTTAGAGAAGGCTTTTATGAGCAAGCAGAGAAATGCTTAAGCACCTGGTGCTTCCCTCTGCTCACCCCCCAGTTCCTGCTCCCATTTCTAGTCTGGCCTCCCCCTGCCCAAGCAGCTGCCAGGGAGAAGGGCTCCCTCCTTTGCCACTTTGTTCTCTCTTTTCTGGACTTTTGTGTTATTTTCACTCAATCTTTTGAATAGGTAATGCATTCATGTTATTCTGCCATCAAAATGCATGTGATAGAAAGTTGCCTTCAGGGGCACCTGGGTGGCTCAGTGGGTTAAGCCTCTGCCTTCAGCTCAGGTCCTGATCTCAGGGTCCTGGGATCGAGCCCCGCATCGGGCTCTCTGCTCAGCGGGGAGCCTGCTTCCCCCTCTATCTCTGCCTGCCTCTCTACCTGACTATGATCTCTCTCTCTGTCAAATAAATAAATAAAATCTTTAAAAAAAAAAAAAGGAAAGAAAGTTGCCTTTCTTAAGGGGTTTTCAACTCCCTTATGCGTAATCACCCTTGGTCTCTTGTTTTCTCTTCCAGTAATATGTTATATGTAAACAAGTCAATACGAATATATGTGTTTTCATTCTCTCCGTTCTACACAGATGGTAGTAAATTATGCCCACTCTCCTGCACCTTGCTTATTTTCACTTAATGTATATCAGGAATCCTTCCATACAATACACAATAGCATCCCATTTTTAATACTTCATTGCATAGTTATACCATACCCTATGAAACCAGTTGGTCACTAGTGGATATCCAATTCATTTCCAATTTCTACTCATAAATGATGTTGCACTGAATCACCTGAAACGTGTCCTTTCACATGTGTATGACTGTATTTGTAGAACACATTCCTAAAGATAGAATTGCTGTAGCATAAGGCACATATATTTGCAATTTAAGATTTATTGCCTAATTACCCTCCCCAGAAAATGTACCCATGTATACTCTGGCCATGGCCAGATGGAGAGTGGAGGCAAGTGACCTGCTGCTCTGGGAGGTTGTCCAAATGACTGGCCCCAGGGGACTTAGTGCTGCCTAGTCTGTAAAGGTCATCCAGCTCTGGACAGAAGCACACATTGCCCAGGGAGAGCTTTACCCTGGCCCTGGGCCCCAGATGACCTTTGTTCTGTGCCCTTGGAAGCAGACAGTGAATGGGGGCCTCTGAAGCTGCCAAATTCAGGCCCCCCGGACTGTTGATGTGTTGGGGGTTCCAGGCATGCAAAGAATCCTGTAGTGTAAGAGGGCAGTTGTGTGATGGTCTGTGATTTAGAATACGTGGTCAGTAGAACTGGAAGAGGCAGAGGCTGCCTGATGGGTAGAAGTTCTGATAACAGGGTTGTAGGGGTAAGGAAGGGGGGTGGCTGTCCCTCCCTTGCTTGAGTAGCTTGTGGTCAGTCTTTTTTTTTTTTTAAGATTTTATTTATTTATTTGACAGAGAGAGATCACAAGTAGACGGAGAGGCAGGCAGAGAGAGAAAGAGAGGGAAGCAGGCACCCCGCTGAGCAGGGAGCCCGATGCGGGACTCGATCCCAGGACCCTGAGATCATGACCCGAGCCGAAGGCAGCGGCCTAATCCACTGAGCCACCCAGGTGCCCCGCTTGTGGTCAGTCTTAATGCACATCACAGCTGGGTGTGTGTGTGTGTGTGTGTGTGTGTGTGTGTGTGATAGGGTATAAAAAAGTGTGGGGAGTTCAGATGACTGAGGCTTATATCTCCTCCAAGACTACATATATTAGAGGTGTTCATGTGTTAGAGGTGTTATGGTCTGTGATTTGTAATCTCTCCATTTTGCTTTAAAGTTGTTAAAAGAGACCATGAGTTCATGGTGGAAATTTCTTCCCTTTCTTTACCCTGCCTATCTCCTCCAATTAGTCCAGGGAGATAAGATGGTAGTGACATAGAATCGGAGATAAAGGGGTCTTAAAGATCAAATCCAACACAACATTTTATAGAATTAAAAGGCCGAGGCCCAGAGGGGAAACTGAGTCTTGGCCATGATCCCACAGTAAAGCATTCCTATCAGATGCACAGGCATCCAAGGAGCTGGATCCTTTTCCAGAGCACCTCTCCGTAAGTACTCCCCCAGCCCCCCAACTCCCCAGCCCCGCTCTCAGCTGGGCCCTGGAATAGACCACTGCCCTGCCTCTGGAACTGAAAGGAAGCTCCTAACCTAAGACTTTTCTTGTGTTCTGTAACACGGCATGGCCAATTCTACACACATCTGAAGTTTCCCAAGGAAAGGAACTTGAAGGGAGGCAGAGAAAGGGCCTCCATTCTTGGGACACAAAAGGTCCTCTGGTGCCTCAGTGCTACCCTGGGACAGACTTTATACAGGCAGAGAGAGAGTGCACATTTAGGATTTTCTAGCAATGTCTTTTCTGTTTGTTTCTGGCCATCAATGGAAGAAGAGACCAGGAAATATTTCCTTCACTCTTGAAGGAGAAAAAGACATCCTTGTTCTAGTCTCTTGGTTTTTTTTTTTTTTTTTAAGATTTTATTTATGTATTTGAGAGAGAGAGAAAGAGATACCATGCACAGAGGCAGAGGGAGAGGGGAACCAGACTGCCCACTGAGCAGGGAGCCCAATGCGGGACTCGATCCCAGGACCCTGGGATTGTGACCTGAGCTGAAGGCAGACGCTTAACCAACTGAGCCACCCAGGTGCCCCACTGAGTCATCATTAAGGTCCTTGACTCTAGGAGAAGCTGCTCCCCATGGGCTGGGAAAGGTCACACACCCTACCTGCAGCCCAGACAAGACTTCTTTGGAGTTCAGTAAGGCACCATCTTCCAGGGAGGTAGGGGAGAAATCAATCCATTATGGGAGGGAGAGAGCATGAGAGGGTGTACCCACCCACCCACAGATAAGTTTCTCTCCTGGCCTTCCAGGCATACTGCTTTGGCTGATTTCTTTGCACCTCCTTTCTTTGATCCAGAGAAAGATTCTGCTTGGAAGAGGGCAGATCCACCACACCTCTTGGATCTGTGATCTCCCTCCTTACTCTTCCCTAGGAAGGAAAGCTCAGACAAGGCTGGAGCTGGTCTGGCTCAGGAGCCTGGTCCTCAAGCTGAACGTGTTCCAGCTGCTTCTCTCACATCAACCCATCCTTTCCCCAAGGAAGCAGATCCTGAGGCGAGGGTGGCTGGTGCTTGGGAAGGAAAGGGAGCAGAACAACCAGGATGGTTTCTCCTCCGACAAAGAAACCAATGCCTCACAAGATCTGACCCGTCCAGCAGAGCCTGGAACAAGGAGTCATGCGGGCTAGAAAGAGTAAGGAAGCCAAGCCCCATGAACCCATCAGGGGAAAATTAAGTCTGGGGGTAGCTAAGATCCAGATGCCAGGCGAAAGGCTGTGGCAGGGGAAAGAGAAAAGTGTTTCCTGTTTTTGAAGAAGTCATGGGTGGGGAAAGGCCATTTTTTTTTAATCCCAAGAGAAGGCAAGACATTTTGCTTCTAGGCAGGAGGGGACTCTCTTCCCCTCTCATGATAAATGGGCAACAGGAGGCAGGAGGGGACTGTTTTCCCCTCTCATGATAAATGGGCAACAGGAGGAGGAGGAGGAGACATCCTCAGGCTCTCCATTCAGCCTGATTCATCAGGCTGGACCTCTTGGGTGGAGGTGTGGCAGCCTGGGTCTCTCAGCCTCTCAGTCACAGCTCTGCATACTTTCTCTTGTGCCAGTCCCCAGGGAGAGTCAGGTGACTAGGACCCTTTCTACTCAGGTAGAAAGCTCCAAGCCCCAAAGAAGGAGCTGGGTTTCACTTTATTCCTCCAGTGCTGTGGTAGGCAGCTTTGGGCATAGGCCTTGGATAGGGTGGCTTTATCCCATGATAGAAAAAAGAAAAAGAAAGAAAGGAGGGCCTCTCTTGGGGATACCAAGGTGACATCTTAGAAGGGAACCTGCTGTACATTTTACCCAGCTCCCAGAAAGGAGCAGACAGGCCCTTTCCCACTGCTGGTGAGATAGCTAGAAATTAACCCTCGGCACTCAAGCCTGGGTCACACTTGTCAACTCTCACATGCCTGAGCTTGTCCCCAGGAGTCCTGGGCTTCTGCACAGGTGTTGCTTCTTGGACGCTCCACAAGATATTAGCAGAGAGGTAGCTGGGATATTAGTGAGAGGAGGCCAGATGATCAGGTATCTTTTACAAACTGCGATATACAGACCAAGTGAGGAAATTATTCGGGGTTGCAAAGGAAACGGCACAATGAAGTTGGAAAGCAAAGCCAGTTGTCCTGGATCTCCAGCCTCTGGCCTTGGCTGGCGGCTTGTTCCATGTTCTCTGCTGGAGAACAGTTGGGGTTTAGGGTAGGGGAGTGGAGGTGCAGAGAGGGCTGGAGACCAGAAGCAAGGTCATTAACATTGATCTCCTCTGCTTCCTGGAATTGGAATTGCCCCCTGACACCGCCCCCCCCAAGGAGATGAAGGAGTTAATGCAGTGGCGAAGAAGTGTGTAGAAGAAGAATGGGTAAAGGAAGGGTGGGATTCTGAGCTGCTCCGGGTGGGGGGGGGCTGTGCTCCTCCAGACCAGGAAGGAAGGCTTTGTTTATAGGGGTACAGTTTATCTCCAAGCCCAAAGTGAGAAGGTCCTGGAAGGGGTGGGTAACAGAGAGGCAAGGAGGAAAAAAATGTAAACAGTGCTAAGAATGTCTGTTCTCTCCTGGGAGGTGGGGGCAGTGGAAGACAGCCCTGGATTTTTTAAAAGGGTCTTCCCTTTTGGCATCTGGACCCCATTAAAATATTCCAAATGATGCCAGGGACACTCAAAACCCAGGGCTCCTGTGGGTCCCGGGGCCCTCTCAGAACCACAGAGTACCAAGAAGAAATGGCATTAGGAAGGAAAAGAGTCCTTGCTAGGGACATGGTGGGCCCCCTCCATTCCTTCATTCCCCTCTCAGGAAGGAGGAGGAGGAGCCAATGGCCCAATTGGAATCTGTTTCCTGTGGCACCACGGTTAGGGTCTGAGGACAAAAAGGAGCCATTATTCTTGCAAACCAGTTGGAGAGCTGCTTACCTTCACTTTGGATGGCTACAGGTGTCACAGGCACACACACACACACACACGCATGTGCCCATAAGCACACCCCACCTTCAGAGGCACGCACACTCAGAGATCCATACACACAATCTACAAAAACGCAAATACTCAGATGTACACCAAAGAGAGTCGTCACAGCCATATGCAGACTCAAGTGCGCCCGGCTGAAGTCCACCACCCACAGATGCAAACCTGCACCCCCACACCAAAGCCCGGAGTGTGCACATGGGCACCCTCCATCTGGCGGGCTGGGAATGAAGCTGCAAACCACAGGGCTACAAGAAGCTCCTGCCGAGCGCAGAAGCGGAACCAGGTCAGAGGACAGCACACTTGGCTGCGTCTCTCCCCACTCATCTCTCCGCAGTGGTGCTAACAGCACGAACTCCAGGTCCCGAGTCTGTCGTGGGAAAGTCCTTTTAAAGCATGAAAGACAGCGCAGGCTAAATTAAACCCAGCTCCAGCCCTGCTTGCTCAGAAGGAACCAGTCACTGACTAGCCAGCTCTCCCCATTTCATTGTCATCGGTCCCAGGGAAATTCCGCAGGCAAGTCCTTTTTTTGGAAGATGTCTTAGAAAGAATGCCTGCCCCATTGCGTTGATTATCCATCCATCTGTCAGCCCTTACGGCCCACAGCCATTCGCTGGGCACCAGGCTAGGTGCTGGGAGATGCCAAGAGCTATCAGACATGGGAGTGCCCTTCAAACAGATTCCATTCTGGAAGGTTAGACTTACACACAAGAGAATAACAGCCACGTGATGAGGACAGAAGGGTGGAAGTGGACATCAGTGATAGCCAGATTCTGAGGAAGAAGAAATTGCTTCCAGATGGGGGTGGTCAGGAAAAAACTTCACGAAGATGGGAATTGGAGTTGAGTGTTCAGCAGCTTATTGAAAGAGAAAGGCATGGAAAAGGAAAAATGGCATCCCAGATGGTAGGACTGGCATAAGCAAACATTCTGGATTGGTGTGGCTTCTTTAAGCTGTCTTGCCTGCCTTGGTTAATACACCAGGCACACAAAACACTGACATTTATTCACTGTTCTCAGCCTCAATCCTGGATGCCTTACCCTTATCCATTCATCCCTAGTTACATTCAGACTTACAGATATGACACTCATTGAGTTTTGGTTCTCTGCTCTCACTTTGAACTTGGCAAAAGGTAATACCTTCCTGTTGAAAAGCTTCCTCATTCCCAAGGCTAGATATCCCACCAGTTTTTCTTGAACACTCTTTCCATGACTGACTTGCCCTCTTCATCCACTATCACCTCCTCCAAGGGTAGCTTTCTTGCCTGTTTCACTAGCCTAAGAGGATGGTGAGGAATCCCCTCTGGAGAAGTTCCCAAGGGGGATCTTTCCTGGATTCAGCTTCCAAGATACTGTAGCACACCAGGAAGAACAATGGATCAAAAAATGTTGTTGGATGAGGAGCTTGTCTGACTCATAAGAGTGTGTGGCTCTTGATCTTGAGGTCATGAGTTCCAGCCCCATGGTGGGTATGGAGATTATTTAAATAAATAAAAAAAATTTTAATTAAAAAAAGAAAAGAATTGTTGTTAGAACCATTGTCAATCCTCCTGTTTTAAGGATGATATAACATGATTTCAGGAAGATAGAAAGTTGCCTTCCTTCAAGGAAAAAAAATCTTCTTAAAATTCCATCATTATAAGTGTATACTTTTTACTGAAGCTTGTATTAAAATGAAAAGACTCTGAAAGGGAAAGTCCCTGGGTCGGTTATACTTTAGGGTGAATGATTTTACAAGATGCTTTCCTGACAAGAATTTGCCCAAGGGGTAGGTAGAACATGTGAAGATATTTGACAATCTTAGGAACAAGGGGAGAAATTTCTTTCTGCATGGCCCAAGTGTGGGCAGTGTTTGGGGGAATGAGCATTTTGATAAAGGGGTGAGATAGTCCCTTGTCTTTGAACAGCTTGTCTGAAGTGATGTCTCACGTGATAAGCATAACCATGGAAGTGCAGCAGAATGAACCATAATCTTATTTTTTTTAAGATTTTATTTATTCATTTGAGAGAGAGAGCACACAAGCAGGGAGAGAGAGAGAGGGAGAGGGAGAAGCAGACTCCCTGCTGAAACAGCCAGGGGGCCCAATGTGGGACCTGATCCCAGGACCTGGAGATCATGATCTGAGCCGAAGGCAGATGCCCAACCATCTGAGTCACCCAGGTGCCCTGAACCATAATCTTCAATGAAAATTTGAATCAAGAAACATTCTTGGGGGGACATCTGGTTGGCTCAGTTGGTAGAACATGACACTCTTGATCTCAGGGTGGTGAGTTCAAGTGCCATGTTGGGCACGGAGACTACTTAAAACAAAAGTCTGGGTAAAATAAGGTGGAGGAACTAAGGGTTCAGCATTCTGAACACTAGACTAACTGGTCATAACTATGATTACATGTAAAATTAAAATAATAGACCTCTGGAGAGTCAAAGTTGTGAGGTGCTTTGACGGGTCATCCTGGTCAATGCCCTACTTTTACAGATTGAAGCTTAAGAGGCAAGTGATTTATCTAAGATCTTACAGCATGTGGCTGGTCTCCAGGTTCTTCACTCTTGGATGTGTTTCCTTTCTACCACACTGAGTTTCAGAACCAGAAAAATGGACTTTGAAAATATATCTTTCATTCTGTCTTGGCATATTTGAGTTCATTAAAATATGTTCTTCTTTGAAACTTCAGCATTCTCTTATGAAATATGGATGTAGGTAATCATTGTCAAAAGCTGACAAAACCATTAGGTGAGAGCTGAAGGAGAGTTTTATAATGAGCCAATTGGACTGACAATACCCAAACCAATAATCAATTTTAATTGCCAAAAGAGAGACAGCCAGATTTTACATGCCTCCCAATGTAATGTGATAGAAGTGCATGGCACCTTGACTAAGGAAAAAAAAGAGAGAGAGAGAGAGAGAGAGAGAGAAGACTTAAGTTACTAAAATCAGAAATGGAAGAAGGGACATTACTACCAACTTTACAAAAATAAAAAGGATTATAAAGGATTATATGAACTACATACCAACAAAGTGGAATATAGACGAAATGGGCAAATTCCTAGAAACGCAAATCTCTACCAAAACTGACTTAAGAAGAAATAGAAAATTTGGATAGATCTATAACAAGGAGACTGAATCAGTAACCAAAACCTCCCAACAGGGTGGAGGGATGGGTTAAATAAGTGATGGGAATTAAGAAGGGCACTTTTGTCATGAGCACTGGGTCTTCTATAGAAGTTATGAATCACTAAATTCTACACCTGAAAAAAATTCTACACCTGAAACTAATATTACACTGCATATCAACTAGCTGGTATTTAAGTAAAAACTTAATGCAGTCAAATGCTCTACCACTAAGTAAAAACTTAATGAAAGGGAAAAAAAACCCTTCCCAGCAAAGAAAAAACAAAACAAAATCTTACGGCTTCACTAGTGAATTCTACCAAAGGTTTATTTATTTATTTTTTAAAAAGATTTTATTTATTTATTTGACAGATAGAGATCACAAGCAGGCAAAGAGGCAGGCAGAGAGAGAGGAGGAAGCAGGCTCCCTGCTGAGCAGAGAGCCCGATGTGGGGCTAGATCCCAGGACCTTGGGATCATGACCTGAGCCGAAGGCAGAGGCTTAACCCACTGAGCCACCCAGGCGCCCCTCTACCAAAAGTTTAAAGCAGAATTAATCCTAATGCTTCTCAAATTCTTCCAAAGATTTGTAGAGAAGGGAACACTTCCTAACTCATCCTATGAGGCCAGCATTATCCTGATACCAAAGCTAGATAAAGATTACAAGAAAAGAAAACTATAGAATAATGTCCCTTGTGAATATAGATGCAAAATTCCTCAACAAAATACTAGCAAACCAAGTTTAGCAACATATTAAGAGGATGATATACCATAAATAGGTAAGATTTATTCCAGGAATGCAACATTTGAAATCAATGTTATATATGACATTAATAGAATGAAGAAAAAAAAAACCATATGGCCATCTCAATTGATGCAGAAAAAGATTGATGTTGACAAAATCCATAACTTTTTCATAGTAACAACCCTCAGGGGCACCTAGGTGGCTCAGTTGGTTAAGGGTCAGCCTTTGGCTCAGGTCATGATCTCAGGGTCCTGGGATCAAATCCCACATCAGGCTCCTTGCTCTGTGGGGAGCCTACTTCTCCCTCTCCCTCTGCCCCTGCCCCAATTCATGCTCTCTCTCTCACTCTCTATCTCAAATTAAAAAATAAAAATCTTTTAAAAAATAAGAACCCTCAATAAACTAAAGATAGAAGGAATTTCCTCAACATGATAAAAGATTGAAAGCTTTTCCCCTAAAATCAGGAACAAGATAAGAATGCCCACTTTAGGGGTGCCTGGGTGGCTCAGTGGGTTAAAGCCTCTTCCTTCGGCTGAGGTCATGGTCCCAGTGTCCTGGGATCGAGCCCTACATTGGGCTCTCTGCTCAGCAGGGAACCTGCCTCCTCCTCTCTCTCTCTGCCTGCCTCTCTGCCTACTTGTGATCTCTTTCTGTCAAATAAATAAGTAAAATCTTAAAAAAAAAAAAAAAAGAATGCCCACTTTACCATTTCTATTCAACATATTGCTAGAAGTTCTAGCCAGAGCAATTAGGCAAGAAAAAGAAATAAAAGGCATTCTAAGTGAAAAGGTAAACTATCTCTATTCACAAATAACATGAGCTTACATGTAGAAAACACTAAAGTATCCACACACAAAAAATTGTTAGTGCTAATATATGAATTCAGCAAAGTTGTAGAATACTAAATCAGCATGCAAAAATTCATTGTATTTCTATACACTACCCCTGAACAATCCAAAAAAGAAATGGAGAAAATAATTTCATTTACAATAGCATCAGAAAGAATTAAATATTTTGGAATAAAATTAACCAAGGAAGCAAAAGACCGGTACACTGAAAGTTGTAAAAATTGCTGAAAGAAATCAGGAAAGCCTTAAAAAAATGGAAAAAATCCAATGTTCCTGGATTGGAAGACTCACTATTGCTAAGACGACAATACTGCCTGAAGCAATCTACAGATTCAAGGCAATCCATACCAAAATCCCAACGGAGAGGTGTGTGGCTGGCTCAGCGGAAGAGCATGTGAGGAAGTGAAGATGTGAAGAGGATGTGAATCTTGATCTTGCGGTTGTGAGTCTGAGCCCCACATTGGGTGTGTAGAGTACCAAAAAACAAAAACAAAAACAAAACCCAATGGAAAAAAATCCCAATGATGCTTTTTTCATATTAGGGGTGACTGGGTGGCTCCGTCAGTTAAGCATCCAACTCTTGATTTTGGTGCAGGTCATGATCTCAGGGTCATGAGATTGAGCCCCGTGTCAGGCTCTGCACTGAGCGTGGAGCCTGCTTGAGATTCTTTCCCTCTCTCCCTCTGCCCCTCCCCCTCAAAAAATTAAATAAAAATAAAATTTAAAATAAAATAAATAAAATTCATATGACATCTAAAGAAACTACAGAGAGCCAAAACAAACTTGAAAAGAACAAAGTGGAGGCTTCATACTTCTTGATTTCAAAACTCAATATGAAGCAACAGTAATCAAAACAGTGTGGTACTGGCATAAAGATAAATATGCAGACCAATGGAATGGAACTGAGAGCCCAAAAATGAACCCTTACATGGTCCGTGGGTTGTTAAGAAGGGGGCACAACCATTCAATAAAGAAAGAACAGTCTCTTCAACAAATGATGCTGGGGAATCTGGGTATGCACATATAAAAGCATGAACTTGGACCTTTACATTACAATTGTTAAAATCAAACACAAATAGAGACCAAACTTGAAAATTCCCTGAGCAGACAAAACCAGTTAAATCATACAAGCAAAGCTTAATTTAGCTTATTTTGCAAGACAAGTGAGACTAACTTGACCTGAGTCACTTCTTGCTTATGCCTCTGAAAAACATAAGCAAAACTTAAAACCCTTCCCCAAAATTGATATGAGGTAACCACTAACCAACTCCCTATGATTTAAAAACTTTCTAACATTGTAACCAATCACTGAGAAGAGTAACAGTCCCTGCCCTCTCACTATATAAGCTGCTTCATAACAATATACCTCTGAATCTCATTGCATGTTTGGTTTGAATGCTCCCAGTTCACGAAGTATCCTCTTTGTGGGTGGACAGTAAACTTCTACTAATTACTTCTTTGGTGATTCATTGGTTTTACTTCTGCTATTTCTGAACGTTGACACACTATATACAAAAATTAACTAAAAGTGAATCAAAGACCTAAATTTAAGAAGTAAATTTGTAAAACTTAAAAAAAAAAAAACGCACACAGGGGAAAATCTTTATGACCTTAGATTTGGCAGTTTCTTAAATATAACACCAAGAGCACAGGCATCAGGAGAAATAGATACATTGGACTTTGTTAGAATTAAAAATTTTTGTGCATCGGGGCGCCTGGGTGGCTCAGTGGGTTGAAGCCTCTGCCTTCGGCTCAGGTCATGATCCCAGGGTCCTGGGATTGAGCCCCGCATCGGGCTCTCTGCTCTGCGGGGAGCCTGCTTCCTCCTCTCTCTGCCTGCCTCTCTGCCTACTTGTGATCTCTGTCTGTCAAATTAAAAAAAAAAATTTGTGCATCAAAGAACACTATAAAGAGAGTGAAATAACAGGGGTGCCTGGGTGGCTCAGTGAGTTAAGCATCTGCCTTTGGCTCAGGTCATGATCCCAGCGTCCTGGGATCGAGCCCCACATTGGGCTCCCTGCTCACCGTTGAGCCGGCTTCTCCCTCTGCCTGCCACTGTCCCAGCTTGTGCTCTCTATCTCTGTCAAATAAATAATAAAACCTTTAGAAAAGAAAGAAGTCACAATCTTCAGTGTAGGAGAAAATATTTGTAAATCATACATCTGTTAAAGGTTTAACATCCAGAATCTATAAAGAGCTTCTGCAACTCGACAACAAAAAGACAAACAATCCAATTTAAAAATGGGCAAAGGGGCACCTGGGTGGCTCAGTGGGTTAAAGCCTCTGTCTTCAGCTCAGGTCATGATCTCAAGGTCCTGGGATCGAGCCCCGCATCGGGCTCTCTGCTCGACAGGGAGCCTGCTTCCTCCTCTCTCTCTCTCTGCCTGCCTCTCTGCCTACTTGTGATCTCTGTCGGTCAGATAAATAAATGAAAATCTTTAAAAGAAATTAAAAAAAAATGGGCGAAGGACTTGAATAGATATTTGTCCAAAGAAGACTTACAAATAGTCAATAAGCACAGGAAAAGATGTTCTATATCGTAAGTCATCAGGGAAATTTATATCAAACTCACAATGAGACAGAACTTCATACCCACTAAAATGGCTGTAATTTTTGAAAATGGAGAATAACTAGTGCTGAAGAGGGTCTGGAGAAATTGAAACCCTCTGCTTGCTGGTGGGAATGTAAAATGGTGCAGCCACTGTGAAAAAGAGTTTGGCCATTGCTCAAAAGTTAAACACGGAATTATCAGATGACCCAGCAATTCCACTCCTAGGTATGCACACAAAAGGACGGAAAGCATGGACTCAAACAGGTACTTGTACACCAATGTTCATAGCAGCATTATTCACAAAGCTGTCAGCAATCCGAGTGTCCATTGACGGATGAATGGATACCAAAATGCAGTATATACATATATATGTGCAATGGAATATTATTCAGCCTTAAAAAGGAATAGAGTTCTGACATATGCTAAAACATGGATGAAACTTCAAAACATTTTGCTAAGCAGAATAAGCCAGACACCAGGGGATGAATATGCTATGATTGCCCTTACATGAAATATCTAGAATAGGTAAAGTCGTAGAGACAGGAAGTAAATTAGAAATTACCGGGGGGGGGGGGGGGGCCTGGGGGGCCCAGTGGGTTAAAGCTCCTGCCTTCAGCTCAGGTCATGATCTCAGGGTCCTGGGATTGAGTCCCACATCGGGCTCTCTGCTCAGCGGGGAGCCTGCTTCCCTTCCTCTCTCTCTGCCTGCCTCTCTGCCTACTTGTGATCTGTCTGTCAAATGAATAAATGAAATCTTAAAAAAAAAAAAAAAAGAAAAAAAGAAAGAAAGAAAGAAATTACCAGGGAGTGGTGCACCTAGGTGGCTCAGTTGGTTGAGCAACTGCCTTTGGCTCAGGTCATGATCCTGGAGTCCCAGGATCGAGTCCCACATCGGGCTCTCTGCTCAGGGCTCTCTGCTCAGTGGGGAGTCTGCTTCTCCCTCTTACCCTCCCCCTCTCACGCTCTCTCTCTCTTTCTCTCTCATTCTCTCTCAAATAAATAAATAAAATCTAAAAAAAAAAAAAAAAGAAAGAAAGAAATTACCAGGGGCTGAGGGGACAAGAAGGGGAGAGTTAATGTGTAATAGGTACAGAATTTATGTTTGGGGTGATGAAAAAAATAAAAAATCATGGTAACGATTACACAATATTATTAATGTAATCAGTGTCACTGAGTTGTCCATCTAACAGTGGTTACAATAGTAAATCTTATGTTATATATGTTTTACCACAATTTAGATTTAAAAAATTTTAAAAATCTAAAAAAATTGAATAAAAATATGAGCGAATCCAAGAAATTTGAACACTGAAAGGGTATTTGATGATATTAGTTACTGATTTTTTTTAGGCATGATGATGTCATTGTGGCTATGTTTCTTTAATAAAAAGCCCTTCTCTTTTAGCAATACTGTATAATTATAGGTGAAATGGTAGGATCACTGAGTTTCACTTCAAAATGATCCAGTGAGTATATAGACGAAACAAGTCTGACCATGTATTGACAGTTCTGGAAGCTGGGCAATGGGTAGATGGGAGGGGAAATAGTATCTCCCATACTTTTGTGTTTGTTCAAAATATTCCATAATAAAAAGTGATAACAAACCTGCTAGTCATTCTAAGTGCTCTACATATATTACTACATCGTAAAAAAGACACAAAAATTGAGATCTTATAAGAATGAGATAAACAGGGGTACCGGGGAAGCTCAGTCGGTTAAGTGTCTGCCCTTGGCTCAGGTCGTGATCCTTGGGTACTGCAATGGAGTCCCACATCATGTCCTGGCTCCCTGCTCAGCAGGAAGCCTGAGCGGGGAGCCTGCTTCTCCCTCTCCCTCTGCCCTTCTGCTCTCTCTCTCCTTCTCTCTCTCAAATAAATAAAAATAAAATCTTTTAGAAAAAGAATGAGAAAAATATAAACAATATTTTAAGATTTTATTTATCTGTCATAATTCAAAAGTTAGTTTGTACCTGCTAACAAGATGTTATGAATAAAATGTTCCCAAAGCAAGGGTTTCAAATGTCAGACCATGCACCGTGGCCTCAAACTATTTGTAGTTACCCTTTTAAGTTCAGCTCTACACCTACAGAGAAGTACATCATTAAGTTTAGAGGATGTGAAACCTATTTCAAGTATTCTTCTTAATTATTTTTGCTTTTTTTTGGTCCAGATTGGAGTCAGATTATGGTGGTTTTTTTTTTTTTTTCCTTGTCATGTGGCTGATGAAGGACTTGTTCTAGGGTAAGAGAAATGTACAAATTCAGATATGTAGAGGAAATGGGGGGGTGGAGAGAAGGGTGTAAGTTCTGATGCAGGGGTAAGGGAAGGCTTTCTGTGGGAAAGGATGCTGTTAGCCAGATGAAAGGAAATAGGCCATTCTAGGTAAAGGGAACAGACTGGAACTGCATAAGCTGAGATCCGGGGGCATGAAGAAGTTGGTGGATTCAGAGAGCTATTTGTTCAGTATTGCTGAGTGTAGAAATAGTAAAGATAGTCTTAAGAGTTTGGGAGTTTTTTAGATTTTGGTTTGGTTTAGTTTGGTTTGTTTTGGAGGGTAGGTGGCTGTGTTACAGTTGTTCTGGGCATGCCTGGAAAATCCGTAAGGGAACAAACAAACTGAACTGAGAGGCAAAGTTCTTCCCCACAAGAAAACCTGTTCCTCAACATTGAAGAGCATCCAAGAGGGTTGCAGAGAGCTCAGCCCCTGACACTCATGGACTTAATCCCACCCGACTACCAGGTAGGATTCTCTGCATAGGCCCATAAGTAATGCTTAGTGTCCTGAAAAATACTGGGCATTAAAGCAATTGAGCGGCCACTGACCAGCCAACCCTTTCTAAAGAGACTTCTACTAATATCCTTGATGTGGAGCTGAACCCAGGGATGCAAATCTGCTCAAAGCACTGACCAGCTTAGTTGGTCTATTTTGAAGATTCCAGCCTCTAAAACCAGTGGGAAATGAGAAGCCATTGGATCATGGTAGAGAAGATACAGAGAGATTTCCATTTCAAATCTGCTTCTGTGATAGCCACACATGGACTGATCTCCTTGAAGAAAATAGAAAAGGAATCAAGGCACTGAAGTCAGGAAACACATGTACCAAAAAGGAGCTCAAGGTTCATGGTGCCATGTTAGAAACCACTAGTGTCTGCATGGGGCAGGTGTGGTGGGAATGACTATAGAAGAGTATTTCTCCAATTCTCTTACTTCCTAAAGGTCTGGCAGAAGTATGAAGACCAAGACCCAGGTCCTTGTTCTGAATGAGGACCCATCTGCCTGCCTCAGTGAGCACCATGACAGATCAAGAAGCTGAATTCTGCAGAGTGAGAGGACCCTACCTTTATCCTTGAAGAGCTTCAAGACCATTGGTTCCATGTCTGTTGTTTTGCTGTTGCTCTACCTGTAATAAAATTGCTGGTACATGTACACTCTTTTCTTATACAAAGCAAAAATGAAACTTCATTGACTCTTCCTATGTGAAACTTAAAAAAATTTTTTTTGAAGGTTCATTGACACAGAGAGAAGTAACAGAAGCAATTAGGGATTCTTCTCTAGTGGCCCTCGGGTTCACAAAACACAAATTTTGTTGTCCTTGCTTTTCAATAGTGATGCTGAAACAGAATCTTCAAAGTTGGCTTCCTTACCCAGGTTTTCTAGACCAGGGGCTGGCAAACAATAGCCCAGGAGCCAATTCTGGGCCACCATCCATTTTTTTTGTATGACTTGAAAGCTAAAGGAGTTCTTAAACTTTTTATGAGCTGAAAAACAATCAAAAGACCTATAGTCAAAAAAATATATACTGTACACTTAAAATTTATTAGAACGATAGATTTCATGTTAAGTGTTTTTAACCACAATAAAAAAAGTCAAAAGGGTATTTCGTGACACATGAAAATTATATGAAATCCAATTTAAGCGTCCCTACAAAAAGTCTGGTTGAAACACAGCCACACCCGCGCTCACGGGGTTCATGACACAGCAGTGGAGTCCAAGGGAAAATCTGCCACCAAATAGCCTTGTAAGGCTTGGAGAATCCCAAGACTGATCTGGATCTATAAGAGTAACCTGCTAATTCAGGGTTGTTAATATTAATAATAATAACAAATAATAACAGAATATTAAACCTTTAACAGCTCCATTGGTGCTTATAGGCCAAACTCCAATTGTAGACCAGTGGGGGACTCTTTTAGAGTTGACCAGCCCTCCGGGGAAATTTAAGTCAAGTGGGGACCTCCTGAGGAGTTTCTGGGTTTGTGTAATGAGGCGGTTTGCCTAAGCTCCTCAGGGCCATTGCAACCAGGACCCCTGGGACACCCAGGTCTGCACAGTCTATCTGCAATCTTGGAGGCAGCCTGCAATGCCTGTATCTGTCCTTTGCTATTGCTAGCAGAGTAGAATGAGTCTATCCTTAGGAATGCAGCAAGTCAGATGGGTGGTTGCTGGGTTTTGACTTACTTCCATACCCCCTCCTTCCTGTCTGTACCCTACCCCCACATTTTCCCCCAGTGCCCTATCTACATTTAAAAAGAAGAAGAAGAAGAAGAAGAAGAAGAAGAAGAAGAAGAGGAGGAGGAGGGGGGGGGAGGAGGAGGAGGAGGAGGAAGAAGAAGAAGAAGAAGAAGAAGAAGAAGAAGAAGAAGAAGGAGGAGAAGAAGGAGAAGAAGGAGAAGAAGGAGAAGAAGGAGAAGAAGGAGAGGAGAAGGAGGAGGAGGCAAGTACCAGAAACTTTCTTTCTGACAGCCCAGCTGCCTGTCCCCACTGCCTCCCAAATTTCATGCTGGCAGAAAACTGTGTCCAACCTCTGCCCTACTGGGAACGTCTTCTCCAGGGACGGTCCTTCTGTCCCCTCAGCTTCCCTGAGGGTGAGTTGTCTTGAGAGTGGAAAGAGGGTGGCGGCTTGGGGGTGTGAGCTGGACTGGCCCCCTTCTGGACCTCCGAGTGAGGGCTGGGAGAAAGCTGGCAAGCCAAAGGGACAGCGGCCTCCAATGCCAGCTACTGCTGTCTCTTTGATTGGAAGCCTTCCCTGGGCAAAGCAGGGAGCAGGGTCATGAAAAACACAGGCCAAGGGGAAGCACATGATGAGGTGGCGCAGTCAGTCCCGTGTCGCACCGGGCCATGGCAGCCACCAAATCAGCCCAGGTCTTGCTTGACCAATTAGGTGTCACTTAGGGCTCATATCTTACTCAGGCTTCTTTGCTTGGTTTGGTTTACCTTACGTTCCACTCCCATTCCTGAGTTCACATCTGCCTCAGATTAGTAAGGGATCCCAGTGTTGGGATGCCATTTGGGACCAAAGGCAGCAGCCCTAAGAGAGAGAAAGTCATTGGAGGACAGTGTGGTGGGAGTCAGGAATTTCGAGGCTTGTGGGGAGTGGAAAGAGCACTCAGACACCCTCTGTAATCAACAGGGAAACACAGTGGAGCCCGTGGAATAGGAGCCCCTTACTCCATGGGCTAGGGAATTATCTTTTTAGCCAATTCTAGTGTTGGGATCCTCTCTGTAGGCTACAGAAATTTGGTAATGCAATCCTGCATGACCTCTTCCATCTCCCCAATATCACAATGAAACGCTGCCTCTCCATAAACACATCCAGCATGGAGACCAAAGGGTCACTGGCCACTGTCTTTCATTCAGCTATTGTTCCCATTTCTCTTGCCCTCCTCCCGACCCCACCCCTTAATAAGCCATTGAGTACCAGAAGAGGAAATTCCAGCCCAATGGGGAGACTGGGCATCTCACTGGCTCCAAAGCAGAGTTTGGCTTGGGGAAGGGGGATTGTCCTGATGTCATCATTATTCAAGAGGCTCTTCCTGTCACGCTCTGGGGGCTGGGACAGAGAAGAGATGAAACCTCTGAGGTCTCAAGCTGGGACCTTGGGCTGCCGATGGCCTCTGGAGACAGGATGCCTGGTGGGGACCAAGAGGCCCTGAGAAGAGTAGGGTGAGAATATTCGTCTCAGGCTGTTCTAGCTGCAAAATAACCAAACACCCACTGGGTACAGAACACCTTCCTGAGCCTAGTGACATATGCGAATAAGTAGAAGATGCAACAATGCCCTCACTGTGTTATTGTAGATGATTGAAGACACATCTAAAAAAAAATTAGGAATAGTCACTAACCCTCATGCTAACAAAGGCAAAGTCATTTGATGCAATTCAAGTAGGGTATGAGCAGGGGCACATTAAGGAGTGTAGGAGCTAAGCCAGGAGGTTTGGGGAGGTGAGTTTTCAATTTTGAATTTTTTCTTGATGGATGAGGGGGCAAAGGTATATATATGAAGTTGAGGATTAAAAGTAATGTGTTATATTCCTGCAAAGAAAAAAGGATTTTACCTAGAGAAGGAAGAACACAAGAGAAAAATTTTAAAACCAAAGATATTCTTTTGCAGCAATAAATGCCAGGGTTGAACTGATGGAAGACTGATTGTAATTAATTATAATTGTTGGTGTAATAGAATGTTCTAGTTAATCAAATTCTTTTTTTTTTAAGATTTATTTATTTATTTGTCAGAGAGAGAGAGAGAGAGCACACAAGCAGGCAGAGTGGCAGGCAGAGACAGAGAGAGAAGCAGGCTCCCTGACGAGCAAGGAGCACGATGCGAGACTCGATCCCAGGATCCTGGGATCATGACCTGACCCAAAGGCACCCGCTTAACCAACTGAACCACCCAGGTCCCCCAAATTCTTTTTTTTATAACAATGTGTGTTTACAAATTCTTTCTTACTCTAATAAATACAAGATCATGCTTATTTAGAATCCCGGGAGGATTTTATATTTATGCCAAGATATATTGTGGATACCCTAGAAGTTATTTTGTTAAATAAATTACTCAGAAGAAGTTCCCATAACATGTAGGAATGGGTTAATGGCAACAGGTCCCCTGACCCAACAAATACCTAAACCATATAAATGTGCTGGATAAACCATCACACACACACACTCTCATTATATATATAAAACCAAGGTCAAAAAAAAAAAAAAAAAAAAAAAGAAAGAAAAAGGAAAGGGAAAATAAGGGGTGGGGGAGGGAAATCCCCAAGTTCTGAAACTCACAGCTAAAGAGAGCAGTCATGTGAGTCTGATGTGGTGGTCAAGAAGCGGGTGGGGGCTGGGCCAGCCTGCGGGCTGGAACGGAGACCCTTGCATAAAGCAGCACAAATGGGACTTGAAAATTTCTTCCCACCACTCCAAAGAAGCAGAAAGCAAGATTGCTGTGTCTCAGAGCTCAAGATAAAAACGGAAATACACTCTTATAAGAAATTACATAAGGGGCGCCAGCGTGGCTCAGTTGGTTAAGCAGCTGCCTTCAGCTCAGGTCATGATCCCAGGGTGTTGAGATGAACCCTGCATTGGGCTGGCTGCTCCACAAGCAGCCTGCTTCTCCCTCTCCCCTTCCCTGCAGCTCTCCCTGCTTGTGTTTCCGCGTGGGCTCTCTTTCTGTGTCAAATAAATAAAATCTTAAAAAAAGAAAAAAAGAAATTACCAACCCAAATCTATGTTGTGTGGATCTAAATTTGCACTACCTGTCCCATGATATGAGAATTCTAGGCCAAGAAATTAACATTAAAGTTCACCCAGGCTCTGTTTAACTCCAGGGCTCTAGCAAAAGGGGATGCAAAACAGCTCTATTTCTAGAACATTCTCACTCAAAGTAAAAGAGTCCTGGCAGAAGATAAATATATAGTAACAATTTAGAAACCACAAGAAGTGAACCACCTGAAGATTATTCAGTAGACACAGGTAATAGGAGAATTAGCATCCCAAGAATTAGAAACAATAATCTGAAAGACACTATACAACAAGAGAGATTAAAGTTATCAAAGAGGTAACAGAATACAGCCTGTAATGAAGAAAACAGGACATTTTTTAGAAAAGGACTAACAAATTTGGAAAAGAATCAAATAGAAAACTAGAAATAAACAATCACCGAGATTCCTGATTTCACCTGTGTGTGTGACTTGTTCTAAGGAGCCCCAATTTCAATCTTGCCTCTTAACCTAAATTTGAAAGGGACTCTGCACCACTCTCTTCTCCTTTTAAAATGAGAGTTCACAGAAGGCAAAGAGCAAATGATATATTCAGAATCATGTCTAGCACACAACTATTAACTAGGAACGAGAAGATACCAGTTTACCTTCAAATTATGGGTGCTGGGCGCCTGGGTGGCTCAGTCGGTTAAGCATCTGCCTTCGGCTCAGGTCATGATCTGCGGGTCCTGGAATCCAAGCCCGCATTGGGCTTCCTGCTCAGCAGGAAGTTTGCTGCTGCTTCTCCCTCTGCCTGTCGCTCACCCTGCTTGTGCTTTCTCATTCTCTCTCACTCTCTCTTGCTCTCAAATAAATAAAGAAAATCTTTTTAAAAAATAAAATGAACAAATTATGGATGCACTTGAGGAAAGGAGAACATACGACTCCCCATGAGGCACACTCAGGAAACAGCAGCATTTCAGATTCTCCCTCCCAAGCATCATGGAGAAAGTCCATGCCATTCATGAAGGAGTTCAAAGAGGATGGGGAATTTTCTCTGGGAAATAGGACTTCCTGTGTCCCCTGCGACCTTCCAGGGCCCCTGTGATCCTTGATGCCTCAGCCGCCAGACAGGCTCTTTAGGGGAAGGGCTGGCCAGGTTTGGTCCTCCTTCCCTTTCATTCTGAGCTTCCCAGTATGTTTTGTCTTATATGGGGTAGAGAAATTCCTCTTTATTCCTTTCCCCACCCCGAGATTGTTTTAGTTATTCTAGGGCCCGTGCTTTATATCTAAATGTTAGAATAACCTTATCTATGTATACAAAATACCTTGCTAGGATTTTTTTTTTTAAGATCCTAGTTGGGTTGGGGGGGGGGCACCTGGGTGACTCCGTTGTTAAGCATCTGCCTTGGGCTCAAGTAATGACCCAGGGTCCTGGGATGGAGCCCTGCATCGGGACTGTTTCTCCTTGTCCCTCTGCCCCTCCCCACTGCTCGTGATCTCTTTCAAATAAATAAAGTCTTTTTAAAAAATTTAAATTCCAGTGTAATTAACATACGATATTATTATTAGTTTCAGGTGTACAATATAGTGATTCAACTCTATACATTACTCAGTGCTCATCAGGATAAGTGTGTTCTTGATCCCTTTCACCCATTTCACCCATCCCCCCCCACCTCCCCTCTGGTAACCAGCAGTGTGTTCTCTATAGTTAAGAGTCTGGGTTGGGGTTTTTTTGGTCTCTTTTTCTTTAATTGTTTTTTCACTTAAGTTCCACCTACAAGTGAAATCATATGGTATTTGTCTTTTTCTGACTGACTTATTTTCCTTCCTTGCTAGGATTTTGAAGGAACTACATTAAACCTATAGATGAACTTGGGGAGAATTGACATCTCTACTATGTCGAGTCTTCCAATCTATGACCACGGTATATCCATTTATTTAGGTCTTCTTTGATTACTTCATTAGCATTTTGTAGTTTTCAGCATATAGATCCTATGCATGTTTTGTTAAGTTTATACCTAAATATTTCATTTTCCTTGGGACAATTATAAATTGTAAATTATTTTAAGATTTTATTTATTTATTTGACAGACAGAGATCACAAGCAGGCAGAGAGGCAGGCAGAGAGAGGAGGAAGCAGACTCCCTGCTGAGCAGAGAGCCCAAATTCGGGGCTCGATCCCAGGACCCTGAGATCATGACCTGAGCCAAAGGCAGAGGCTTAACCCACTCAGCCAACCAGGCACCCCAATGGTAAATTACATTAAATTACAGTTTCTACATGATTGTTTTTAGTATATAGAACTGTGGTTGATTTTTTGTGTTGATCTTTTATCCTGCATCTTTGCAGAACTCATACAGCAGTTAAAGGAATTTTTTTTTTTTTTTGGTAGATTATTTGGGGACTTTCTTTAAGGACAATCATATCATTTGCAAATAAGGACAGTTTTATTTCTTCTTTTCCACTCTGTATGCCTTTTATTCTTTTTCTTCCTTATTGCAGTGGCTAGGAATTCCAGTACTATACAGATATTGGCTTATAGTTTTCTATTTTTTGGTATTTCTATTTTTGGTATTTTCTATTTTTTGGTATTGTTTTTGTCTGGCCTCATAAAATGAGTTAAAACATTCTATATCTGCCCTGTCCAGTAAGATGGCCACTAGTCATATGTGGGTATTAAGCCCTGGAAATGTGACTAGTGCAACTAAAAAAAAATGAAACTTTTAATCTTAATTAATTTAATCTTTGCTATGTGTGACTAGCAGCTACTGTATTGGACAGCACAGACCTAGAAAAACCCCTGTAAATGCTCTCAAGAACAAACCTGAAAAGCACATGAAAGAAGCATAATCTGTAATAAAGGAAGGAAGCACTAAGATACATTGCCAAGTCACTTAAAATTGAGCCAAAAACCTCACTCCTCAAATTTACACCAATATTACATGATTCTCTGGTTTCCCTTTATTTAAGCTGTATGTGTGCCAGTTTTTTACAAAATCACTTTTGGCAATATAAAAGAAGGAGTGAATAATAGGCTTCAAGGATCCAGGGGCGCCCGGGCGCCAGTCGGTTAAGTGTCTGCCTTTGGCTCAGATCACGATCCCAGGGTCCTGGAATCAAGTCCAGCATTGGGGTGGGGGGGTCTCTGTTCCGCGGGGAGTCTCCCTCTCCCTCTCTTTGCCCCTCCCTGCCCCAACCCCGTGTGCGCTCTCTCTCTCAAATAAATAAACAAAATCTTTAAAAAATAGGCTTCAGGGATCTAAATGGAAGTTACTAAGCCTATATCGAGTTAGTTTAGAGAAAGAACACTGCTAAGATTTGGTTGTTTTGTTCACCACTATATTCCCAGTGCCTAGACTATCCCCTGGCAAGGAACATTCTCAGTAAAAATTTGTTGAGTGAATGAAAGGAGGGGCAGACTGTCCAAGAAACTGGACTTAAAAAGAAGAAAAATTTACAAAGCCGAACCTCTAGGCTCAGCGGAATGGCCACCGGAGGGCGCTCCAGCCCAGCAGCTAGCTCACAGACTGGGTGACTTGCGGCAGGCTTAATTGTTCTCCCCCTTGAGAGAATTCTCGGGTTTCCCTAGCACTTCCCACGCCCTAGGGTGGCTATAAAAGAGTAAATCCAAGCCACCACCACCCCCTTCCCATCATACTCCCAGTTCTTTCTTTCTTTCTTTCTTATTTTTCTGTACGTTTTCTCATGTGTACCAGACAAGCCCTCTGGCACAGATGTTAGGATCACAGGCTATCTGTGGGCGGTGCGAGCCACCACCCCCCCCCGCCCCGACATGCTAGAGCACTTAATAAATGTCACAGTTAGTGCTTCAAAGAAGGGAAATGGAGAGTCAGAGGCAGAAGCCCAGACCTGGGAATCAGGAGGCGGGTTTCCAGACAACTCTATTCACTAGAAGTTCAATATTGTGCTGTAACATTGTGCCAAACATTGTGCTGTAATCTTTGCGTGACAGGTAGTGTTACCTCCGTTTTGCGGATGAGAAAACTGAATTTCGGAGTGGTTGGAAAAGGTCACAGGATTACAAGTGGGTTTTGAACCCAGGATGCTTTGTCTACAAACCCATGGAATTAACACCATAGCATCGGTTTTGAGTTCAAACATGGTACTACCGTGAGCATTGCTTTCTGTAGATCCAGTGAGATTAGAAGACTGAAATTGGGCCTTCAACTAGAGTCAGGGAAAGGAAAGAAAAGATTGTTATACTGGAGCCCTTCCTGGACAGGTTGGGCAAGGGCACTGTCACCACCCAGAAGACCAGGGTGGACCTACTCTAGGCAAAAGTCCTCAAGATTTCTATCTGTTTGGGGCGCCTGGGTGGCTCATTGGGTTAAAGCCTCTGCCTTCAGCTCAGGTCATTATCCCAGGGTCCTGGATTTGAGTCCCCGCATCTGGGCTCTCTGCTCAGCAGGGAGCCTGCTTCCCTCCTCTCTTTCTGCCTGCCTCTCTGCCTTCCAATGATCTCTGTCAAATAAATAAATAATATCTTTTAAAAAAGAAAAAGAAAAAAAGAAAAGATTTCTAACTGTTTAAGGGCTGAATGTTTGTGTCAGCCTCCAAATCCACAAGTGATGGCAAGCCCCAGTGGGATGGTATTTGGAGGTGGGGCCTTTGGGAGGTAATCAGGTTTAGATGAGGTCATGAGGTAGGGCTCCCTTGGTGAGACTGGTGCCCTTGTAAGAGGGGAGAGGGGCACCTGCATGGCTCAGTTGGTTAAGCGGCTACCTCCTGGTCAGGCCCCGATCCCAGGGTCCGGGGCCAAGTCAGGCTCCCTGCTCCCTCTCCGTCTGCCCCTTCCCCCTGCTCTTGTGCCTGCCATGTGGATAATACTTGCCTTCTGAGGTTGTTGTGTGATTTATTGATTTTGTCAATGTCAAACCTCTTGCATTGGGTGTAGGCACAGAGTTGAAACTCAGGAAATGTTCGCTTCCTTTTTTCCTTACTTGTGGAGTCGTGAATGTCAAGGACAGTTTACATTTAGCAGAACCTTCAGCTCAAAGATAAAAGCTAAAATGGAAGAAGTTCAAACACCAGTCTGTGAATGGAGAAGACGCTTGGGGGTTTGCAGGAACATTTGGGGACGAAGGACCTTGATGTCTCACCTTGTACACAAGGGGATGGTAGGCACGGGTCATTGCCATCACCCCAAAACAAGAGTGAGTTGTGAGACTTAGCACGCTTCCGGCACGTGCACACGCATTTGCCAGACTAGGATTTGCCCTGGATCGCTCCACACAGCACTCCCCTCCTGCTGTGTTCTCTACTCCACTGTGCTGTAGATTCAATCTCCACTCTTCTGTCCTGCTCTATGCCCCAGGAGGTTGGGCTATCACTTGTCCTTTGTCTTCCAGCTGGATAAGCCCAGTGGGGAGTCAGACAGGACAGTGGAGGGCTGGAGGTTGGAGAGGTCTGAGTTTCTGTTCCCTAGCCCCCTCCCTGTGCCTGGGCAGGACTGAAGGCGACAGCCTTGTCGCCTTCAGTCCTGCCGTAGCCACTCCACATAGTGAGCCTGGGCTTGTGCTGGCAAGTGCACACTCTTGAGGACTCTCTTTCTCTCTGGATTTCAGTACCCACACCTTCCCCATGTTCCTTCAGGCCCAATTTCAGTCCCAGATACTGCAGTTGACCTTATGATTTCCCTACCTCCAGCCCACACCTTAGTAAACCACCCTTTTATCCAATTCTCTTCAAATGACTCAGTCTGAGTGACCCTAAATGTATCTCAGAGGGCTGGTTAGGTCCAAGGTGCTGGTCTCCCACTGATCTGCTCTTCAGCTGCCACCAGAGGCTCTCTGCTGTGTGGCTCTCCTGAGCAGCACACAAAACCTTCTCAGGTGGACACACACCCAGAGCCACTCACAGGGTTGGGGGGCAGGGATGATGCAACTGCAAGCCAATCCCAGATGGCCACTCCCGGCACTCACCAGCACCAGGGTGTGGTTCCCACACGGGAAGAAGATGATCTTAAGCCTGAGAACCTACTCTTGAGGTCCATTTAAAGACTGCAGACCCTGCTCTGAGCCATTAGAATTTTTTGTAATCTCTCCAGCCCAGAAACTATATTAAAATGTTAAATTCACCATTGGGAATTGTTAAAAGAGGAACGAGAAGCCTCAAATGGAGTCTTTTGTCCCCAACCACAGCAAACCAAAACCTCATTGCAGTTTGAACCTCTCCCAGGAATGTGACCTTTTAACAGTGGATCTGAAATTTCCTCATCAGCTCTGGTAAGGTAATCCCCATGATAAGTATTCCGTTATCCCCTTCCCCCTCAAAAAAATGTAACCATCCTTTCCTTTGTTAATAATACTCTTGCCCTATCCTCCTTCCTATAAAAACCCTCCATTTTGCACAACTCCTAGGGGCATCCCTCTACTTGCTAGGTCCTGCCCAGTTCGGAAATCACCTCACAAAGCCAATTAGATCTTCAAATTCATTCAGTGAAATTCTGTTTTTTAACAGACTCCTTCATGTTAGCTCATGTGACCTCCATGCTGTGTCTTTGGGCTCCACAGCATTCAGCCCCTTCGTGCTCATGGGCCGTGACACCATGACTCTCACTTCTGCTTTGCCTCCAGTAACAAACAGCAAAGATATTTCTCGCAGTAAGATATGTTTCTTTTCAATGATAGTCTGTTTATCCTCTAGTCAGTGAAGAATCTGCCTCTTTTCTTTAATGTGTCTTTTTTTTTGGTAACTTTTGACCCCCTTCACCCATTCCTTCCCACCCCCCACCCCTCACTCTGTCTCTGGCAACCACTAGTCTGTTCTCTGTATCTTTGTTTTTTTTTTTTTTTTTTTTTTTTTTTTTGCTTTTGTTTTGAACATGTCTCTTTTAAATAGTCGAATCTTGATCTGGGGCAAGAAGCATAGGAAGCCCTTATTGTATGAGAAAACAAGAAAATGCAATAGCCTCCAGAGGCCACTGGGGCCATGGCAACAGGATGCACTAGCTAAAGTGAAGGACTCCCAGTGGTGAAGGGGGAACGTTTTCAGCATCAAATAACCTTAGGAATGGATTAAAACTAACACATGGGTCACTTTTTTTTTTACACATGGATCACTTTTCTCCCACTGCCTAGGCCCCTCAAACTCCTCCCTAACCTGAGGGGCATCCTAAAACAGCCTGTATTGTAGTGTGGTTTAAAGACTCTGAAAGCCTGTCTCACTCTTGTGGTGCCTGCCACTTCCTCCTCAAGCAGCCACTCCTGGAGACCCTCTGTTGGCACTCTTTCCCTGCATTGGTCCAGTTCAGCAGAGATGTATTGAGACAAATACCGGAGAAGTCAGGGCTGCTTAAAGACTAGACCTGTGTGCCTGGTTTGTTACCCAGAGAAATTCCACTTACTTAAAATGATAAATTTGGTTCGTTGTCCCTCCCTACCTACAGGTCAAGTAGAGCAAGATGGGATGGAAACTTCTCCAACCTGTGTGTGGAGATCATTGTGAGAGTTGAGCTAAGCGGGTGCCTTCCCTAGAAGCTCAGCTTTAACCAAAAATGCACATCCAATAAGGCATCTGAACAACCCCCCTTTCAAACCAGTTCCTCCTAAAGCAGGAGGATGGGCCACTTTGTTTTCCAGTGTGTTGACAAAAGGGCAGGCCTGGAAGGGAGGGGAGCCTGGGTCTTCCAGCTTTGCCTCAGGTCTTTCATAGCTGTATGGTCTTGGGCAAACCCCTGCATCTCGAAGACTCTGGTTTTTGTTTTTTAAACAAGACAGTGGTGAATTAAAAAAAAAAAAAAGATGTGGTGAGTTCTGCACAGTAGAACTATAGGATTATCACATAGAATGTTAGTTTATCTTAGCTCAATTTGTAAAAACCTCAACTGAAGAAAATATGTATGTAGGATCATTTGAAAGACATATTCCACTTACTCTTTCAGATCATTTTAGTTTTTAATCTTTGGTCAGGACAGACTTTTAAGAAAACTGAGTTTAAATTATAAGAATTATTTTGGAATTTCTTTTTTACCTTAGTGCCAATGAAAAGTTTTCTTTCCTTAATTATTCGCTTTTACCTCATAAATATGAATGAATGAATGAGAATGAACAAATGAATGAATAAGATGGTGATGAATATTGTCCTGGACGACCTACTGTGTACCTGGCCAAAGCTAAAATTTGATGATTGTATGGTTTTCCAAGAGGAAGTTTCTGAGAAGAACTTTAGTATTGCTTTCATTACTGCCTCATTCTAGAGGAGCACTGCCCAATAGAAATATATTATGAGCCATATACATATATATAATATACATATAATTTTATAATTCCACCTAAAAAAGGTAAAAAGAAACAGGTATCATTAATTTTAATATTTTATTTAATCCAATATATTAAAAATGTTATCTCAACATGTCAACATAAATTGAGATATTTTACATTTTTTTATGCCAAATCTTTGAAATCTATGTATTTTACACTTGTAAATATGAACTAGCCATATTTCAATTGCTGCATAGGCACGGGAGACCAGCCTTAATAGTAGGAAGTGGAGGCCTAGCTACCAGCCCGTCTTCCTATCTGAGGCCTGATACCTCCGGGGGTCCACTCTCAAACTCTACAGCCTCCAGCTATCTTTCTGAAAAAGCCAAATCGTGTCACTTCCCAGCTTAAGAGATCTCTGATATCTCCTCCCTCCCTAGGACAAAGTTTGAACACCTTGGCATGCTTTAAAAGACCCTTCACCATCCGGAAGCAAGCTTGCCGCCACTGAGCAGAGAGCCTAACGCGGGGGATCATGACCTGAGCCGAAGGCAGAGGCTTTAACCCACTGAGCCACTCAGGTGCCCCCCCCCCCTTTTTCTTTTAAACTGTTCTCCTGTCTCCTTTCCCCTTGCATGATGTCACCGTCATGACAGAAACTGTTCTCTCACCCGATGACGGGCTTTTCCGCCCTCCTGGCATTTTCCATCCCCACTTGAAGAGTTCCTTGAAGACTCAGTCATCGTTCGTTCAAGGAGGCCCTACTGTCAGGCTGCGTGTACCCCTGTACCCCAACTCAAAGGGCCACAGGGAACCTCGCTGGCCAACTCTTAGCCCCCCACCCCCCACCCCGTGCCACCACCGACGTCCAGACCCTGTCAGCTCCACCTCGGCTCTAGCGTTAGTCCTCATGACCCAGCTGGGAGGCTTGTTCACGCGTCCTCCCACCCCGTCCCCCAAGCCACCGAACGCCCATTCTTGGTTGTTTCTTTACACCGCGAAGCCTCAAAAAGCCGATGAGGAGGTGAATGACCAATTACACCGCACTTTCTCATCGGAGGAACTAAAGCACGGAATAAGAAGGGTTGAGGGGACCATCCCGCCCCAAGTCCTCCTGTAGAATCTAGGCCTTTCCCAGAGCCGGGGCTGCCGGGATCACCGAACAGCCCAGAACACCCGTCCCGCGAGGCGTTGACCTACACAAGCCCCCGGCCCCCGCCCGCAGCCAGTCGCCGCCAGCGTGGCGGGAGGCAAACGCGAGCGAAAAGGGCGGGCCGAAGCGAGGCGGCGCCCGCACCCTCGCGCGGGAGACGATCGGGAGGGCGCCTCGGACCTGAGCTGCGAAGGAACGCACGTACGGGCTACCGCGCGGAGGCGGGTGCGGCAGCTGCGCCGCGGCAACTACAAATCCCAGGGGGCGCCGAGGCTCAGAGGCGGAAGGGGTGAGCTGGGGGCGGGACAAGGCGAAGCGGGAGGGGCCGGGGCGGCCGTAGGGCCACGCTCCGGCTGCGGGCTCTGCGCGAGAGAGACCATGTCTGGGGGCAGCGGCTGCAGCCAGACCCCAAGTCGGGCCATCCCGGCCACTCGCCGGGTGATCCTCGGCGACGGCGTGCAGCTGCCGCCCGGGGACTACAGCACCACCCCCGGCGGCACGCTCTTCAGCACCACCCCGGGAGGTAGGCGCGGGCTCCCGGTGCGGGCGGCGCGGACTGACTGGGCAGTGCAAGAGGGTTCGGGAGGCGCCAGTCAGACGGGGCGAGCGGGCTGAGGGGCGCGGTGACTGGAATAAAGGCATCAGGGGGTCAGCGACGGTCACGGAGGTGGCCATCGGGAGCCAGCAGATGGCCGCTTCCCACTGCCTGCCCTCTGGATGCGTGCTTCCGAGCCCGGGCTGCAAACTGCTCCATTCGTTTCCTCCCGGGAGAGACAGCCGAGTCCCCCTGCCCAAACTGGCAGCACGCTTCCAGACCGACCACATGCTGAGGTGTGCTGCGCCTTGTGGGTGTGGGGGCGTTCTGAGGCAGCACAGCGTGGGGTCAGTGTGGCCTGGGAGTAAGGAGAGGCCTGTCCTGGGGTTTTTAGGGGATGGGGATGGGCGTTCTCTGTTGGGATAAACGACTCTTGCAGAATCCTTTTTCTTTCCTGAGGCACCCCCAGTTTTGCAGTGGGCCAGCACCCTCTGACGGAGGATTTGGGCTGAGGGCGCTCGCCTGCCCCCGCCGCGCCTCACCTGCACCTGTGGCAGCTTGCCCATATGCGCATGTGGGATCTCCCCAGAGGGACGTGGGGCCGCGGGCAGGGCTGTGCAGAAAAACACGTTCTTCTGTCCGGGGGGGAGGGGGAACCGTGTGACCTCCCTGAAAGTGCATGAGGAAGAGGAAGCTGAGCTGGCACGGGTGGGGGCCAGACTTGGGCTGCCCTCGGGAGCCGGGCAATCCCTCACAGCCCGGGAGCCCCGGCGCACAGGCGCTGATGAAACCCGCCAGCCCGTTGCATGATGAAATCCTCTTGGCTCACACTTCCCTACCATGCTCGCGCTGCTCTCACCCCGCTTTGCCCTCACCCCGCTTTGCCATTCTCCCCTCCCTTACACCCTCTTCCACCGCTCCGGCCCATAGGCCAAATTACTCGAGAACACCGCGTTCCGTAGTGGCGTTCCGTTTTGAGGCCGGGGTGCAGGCAGACGCGGGCAGAGGGCGGCAGCCTGGTCCCTTGGCAGCCTCGGGGGCCACATGCTTATTTTCTCAGGCAATGGTCCCACCACAGGCAAGCACTGCCAGATCCGAGGTCTTGAGCCCTTTGATCCAAAACCTACAACGTTAGAACTGTTAAGGATCATAGATGTACTTGTTTCATCCGGGCCCCAAACTTGAAAACACATGTCCCTTGTCCAGGGTCGCACAGCTTTCTCAGATTGAACAAGAAACCGTATCAAAGCATAGAGGGGGGCAATGCTCTCTCCTCTATTAAAAATGATTAAGGAAAATTTCTCAGCGAGCGTTCTTTCTCCACCCTTGACTTAAATTCTCTTTCCCTGCTATATAGGTCTTTTATGTAGTCCATTTGGTGGGCCTCCTCTGTGTCATGCTATGTCTACCAGGATTTTTCCTGACAGTTTTGGGGTTCCTTCAAGTGAGGCTGTGAATCTTTACTTGATCTTTTTAGGGTGGGCAATGAGGCAGGTCTGAAGGCTCAAGTGCTCTTTCTTGCACCCTTTGTTGCTGGATGGGGACAGGTCAGATTGGAAGCCATGGCCAGGGTTACTGTTTATAGGGAAATCTGATCCATTTCTCACCATGGACTGGGAAATGGGTTTTTGGCGGGGGGGGGTTGTTTGTTTGTTTTTAGTTTTTTTGTTTTTTTATAAACCAGAACAAATCTCCCTGCCTTTGAAAGTCTTTAGTTGGGAGAGAGGGACAGGGGCACCTGGACCAGAGTGTAACTTTGTGTCTGAGACCAACTGGGAGAAAGCTAGCTGTGCCAGGAGCCTGAAGCCAGATTTCTTGTTTGGAGTGTTCAGCGGGACAGGCACAGCTCACAGTCCATAACCTGAAAACCACATCTTGCTTCTGCTAACGTGAGCGAGTCTGGTCTGCCTCAGTTAGCCAAGGCTTAGAGTCTTCCTCCAAAGCCCGACTTCACCCTACGTCTTTGCCAAGGCAAAGAAGCTTAACCTAAGAAAAGGTCATTTCTGGCACCCTTTTGCTCCCGTCTAGAGTGCTGCTTCTCATGCCTCAATGTATTAAGTATAAATTACTTGGGGGCCTCACTTAAATGCAGACTCTGATTCTTTTTTTTTTTTTAACATTTTATTTATTAATTTGACAGAGAGAGATCACAAGTAGGCAGAGCAGCAGGCAGAGAGAGAGGGAAGTAGGCTCCCCGCTGAGCAGAGAGCCCGATTCTCTGGGATCATGACCTGAGCTGAAGGCAGAGGCTTAACCCACTGAGCCACCGAGGCACTCCGCAGATTCTGATTCTATAGCTTCTGGATTTGGGCCTGAGATTCCACATTTCTAACCAGCTCCTAGTGATTGATCTCAGTACCATGCTGAGTACTCAAAAATTAGTGGAATGTGACTTCTCTCACCTTTTGACACCCCTGGGGTCTGGCAAAAAGTGATGCTTCTCACCAGGTAAACTCCTCTTGAGGTTGAGTTTGGCATCAGCCTTCAAACCAGGATCTAGAGAGAGTCTGTGCAGGTGCCCACACTAGCTTATTTGCAGGTGTCAGGAGCTCTCGCAGTGTCCACAGGTCACTCTTGGGAGTGGGAATGGCACTGCAGTGTTTGTCCCCAGGGGAACAGGAACAGCAGCTGATTTGAGCCATCTGCATTCCTAAGACGCCAGTTTACTTTCCATGGTCATTAACCTTTCACAAGCTAAATCACTAATCTGGTTAGAAGTCTGGAGAACTTTAGAGAAATATGTTAGAAGGAGTGTGGTGTATGAATATTTGAGCCAATGGAGTCTTAAAAATGACCAATGACACCACAGACCAGCAGAATCTTTGAATGGGTCAGAAACCTTCCACCCCACTCCCATCAACCTCCATGTTCCCCATTCCGTGTGGGATTCTTGACCCCCAAGCCTCCAGGATTGCTTGGCTGGTAATCATACCCAAACCCCATACCTGGATAAGGTTAATCAGAAACAGGCAGGTAAGTGCCAATAAATAAATAAAATCTTAAAAAAAAAAAAAAAAAAGGACAGGAGATTGGATTAGGACCCACCCTCGTAGGTTCATTTAAAAAAAAAAAAAAGAAGTAGGCAGGTAAGGCTACAGGTGTTAATGACACCCTTGGTTTAGATAAACAAAGTCTGTGCCCAGGAAGCTTACCCTGGAGCAGCTTCCAAGTCTTTGGCTATGGGACAGACAGTGCTGGGAAGAGGAGGAGGTGGCCTGGGCACTGAAGCTAGAGCACAGCCAGTGTCCCGAGGCCTCAGTCACACAGGGGAAGATTGTGTCTTCTCATTGCTCAGAGTCTCATCATTAAGGACAGGTTAAAAGAACCTGGACATTAAGACAGTGAGGGAAGGGGCACCTGGGTGGCTCAGTGGGTTAAAGCCTCTGCCTTTGGCTCTGGTCATGATCCCAGGGTCCTGGGATTGAGCCCCACATCGGGCTCTCTGCTCAGCAAGAAGCCTGCTTCCCCCCTCCCTCTGCCTGTCTCTCTGCCTGCTTGTGATCTCTGTCAAATAAATAAATAAAATTAAAAAAAAAAAAAAGGACAGTGAGGGAAATGTAATGGGTTCTCTTCTCACACTGTTCTGAGCTTCCTTTTAAAGCATTTAGAGCATTCCACATTGTCCCTCATTAAAGGCTTTGATGGGGGGCCCTGGCGTAGAGCACCCCAAACTCTCCCTGATGCCCACCAGCCTCCCTGGTTGTAAGGCATTCACCACATCCAAAACCAGAAGACAGTCTGACCTCAAGGGCTTGGCTTGCTACTTAGGAAGATGGAGACACGCCTGAAACAGAATTGGAAGCATCAAAGTTGTAGCCGTAGAATGAGGCGATTAGGCAGACACCCCCCACCCTCCATAACCAGTAGAACTTGTATGATTCTCACGTGAGAATTGCCTGTTCCAAGTCTTCAGCCTGCTAGGCCTTACATGCTAATAATGCACACATAGCTGTGAGATTTAATTGCCTTCTGAGGCTTACATTTTGTTGTTGTTGTCTTCCAGTATCCTCAGAGGATGGCAGGGCCTGATTTGAAAGAGGAGTTTGATTTTTAACTTATGTGTGTTTTTCTGAAAGAGCAAAAAAGCCCTTCATTACCAAATGAAGGACAGGCAGGGTGGTACCGTGTTTGTCTGCTGGTATAAAGCAATGAGGCATTTTCTTGTATGGGTCTTTATTTGATATCCTTGCAGGGGAGGAATGAAGATGGGACAGCAGTATGGAAAAGAGGATTGCTTCCCAGAGGGAAGGTTTTTAGCAAAGAATGTTCATTTGTACACCTAGATTTTACATGTTCAGACAAACAAACAAACAGAAAACCTGTCACTTTCAGGTCTCAGAGCCATGCCCATGCTCTTCTTCCATTATGATTCATGGCAAATTAATCACGTGTATTTGTTTACATGTTTGTTCCCTGGAGTAGAAGGGAAGTTCTTTCCCAGCAGTGTTACTCATCTTCCCATAGTGGCTTTTGAGTGCTGAGTCAGGTGTTTAGAAAGTGAAGGGTTGGGGCGTCTGGGTGGCTCAGTTGTTAAGCGTCTGCCTTCCACTCAGGTCAGTATCCCAGGGTCCTGGGATCAAGCCCCGCATTGGGCTCCCTGCTCAGCGGGGTGTCTGCTTCTCCCTCCATCTGCCTGCCACTCCACCTGCTTGTGTGTTCTCTCTCTCTCTCTGTGTCAAATAAATAAAATCTTTAAAAAAAAAATGAAGAGTTGAAAAGACTCCTAGAATGACAGTATTCTCAGGGCAACCTGGCTCCTTTGCCATCAGGCCTGGGTCTGAGCTGGCTTAATGATAATATTCAAATTTTTCTTTTCTGCCCGTTCAGCTGCGGGGTACGTATAATTGTTTACCTTGGAATGTCCCAGGGACAAAACTACTTTCCCTGAACTTTCTCACTTACCCCAGTATTATAGATAACAGTATTACTAATACTACTGTTTCAATTATTGAGCTGAAAGAAGTGACCCTTATACGGAACATGTCACTAGTGGGGCCAAGGCTTCAGACACCGGGACAGATGCTCCTTGTTTATGTTTGCACCCAGCATCACTGATTAGGCAGGAGTAAGTCACATCTGCCCATGACATTTGGATGATCGGGGACATGGGCAGCACAAGGTGTCTTGTAATCCAATGTCCGTGTCCCTGAAACTCTACTGAGAGCTCAGATACTAGGCCTGGAGTGTCAAAAAACTTTGTATAACTTCAGCAACAATGATTTGTTATTTCTCTCCATTCTTTGGGCTGGTTGGGCATTCTTTAATAAGCTTCCTGAGGTCACTCATCTGGCTACATAGAGTTGGCAGCTAGATTGTCCTGAGCTTGAATGTCCAAGATGGCCTTACCCACATGTCTGGGGCATTGCTAAGGACACCTGGAAGGCTGGGAGTTCTCTGTTGTCTTGGGTCCATGCATTCAAGAGTCTAACCTGAGCTTATTTACATGAGTTTTCAAGGCCCCTTGAGACCTAGGCCCACATATGCAGTATTCTATCTGTCAAAGCAAGACACAGGGCTAGCCCAGATTCCAAGAAGGGGGAGATGACTGCCTTGGAATGAGAGAAGTCTCCTGTAGGGCAGGGATGGGAAGAGTTACAGGGTCGCATGTTCAGGCAGTCTTCCACAAAGGCCAAGCCTCAAAGTGTGGCCCTTTGAGGGAACTTAACTGCCCATCCTGCTGTGTGGCCAAGCAGACCCAAGGCCAGGTATAGAAACCAGAATCACAAGCCTGTGAATTGACTGTTGGGTTAAGAACTGAGGACACCTTCCTGAAAATGCTGTGCCCTTTTTCAAGGCCCGACGTTTAGCTCCACAAAGCAGACGATACAGGGGGCCATGATGCCAGATCCCTGGGAAATACCTGCCATTTGTGTCATGCTTCCCTTGCTACCTGCTCTCTAGCCTGCCTCTTCTTTCCTCCTCAAGCAGCGAGGCTTTTGGAACACCCTTCAGGGGAGCCCACGTTTGCCCTGCCCAGCTGCCCCTGCGCAGCACCCCCATTTGAACTTCCTTGATTTCCTGAAGTGCTGGCAGGAGGATGAAGTCAGGTTCTGAGCCCAGCGGTCCGAAAATGTGCAGGAGTGAGAATGCCAGGAGGGGCAGGTTGGTCCAGAACTTCCTTTGGTTTCCTCGTGACACATACCAGATCTGCCTTAAAGAGAGTGCATGTATATATTGATTTATCTTCCGCCCTTTGGAATACAAGGGGGAAAGCAGGCCTTAATTTGCTAGGGCTGCCATAACAAAATACCACAGACTGGGTGGCTTAAGCAACAGAAATGTATTTTCTCACAGTTCTGGAGGCTGGAAGTCCAAGATCAAAGTACTATCAAGGCTGGTTTCTCTTGAGGCCCTTCCCATTGGCTTGCAGACAGCTGTCCTCCTGCTGCCTCTTTTTTTTTTTTTTTTTTTAAGATTTTGTTTATTTATTAGAGAGAGAGTGAGAGAGAGCATGAAAGGGGAGAAGGTCAGAGGGAGAAGCAGACTCCCCACAGAGCTGGGAGCCCGATGCGGGACTCTATCCTGGGACTCCGGGATCATGACCTGAGCCAAAGGCAGTGGCTTAACCAGCTGAGCCTCCCAGGGGCCCCTCCTGCTGCCTCTTTACTGGTTATCTGCGGTATCTCCCTCTCCCTTTTTTTTTTTTTTTTTAAGATTTTATGTATTTATTTATTTGGGAGAGAGAGAGAGCGGGAGCATATATGCATAGATTTCCCACTGAGCACTGAACTGGGGCGGGGGAGCAGGGAAGCTCAATCCCACAGTCTTGAGATCATGACGCTCAGAGTTGGACGCCTAACCGAGCCACCTAGCCACCCCCTCAACACACTTAGGGCATCTGTGTATTGGATCAGGGCCCCACCCTAACAGCCTTGTTTGAACTTAATGACCTCTTTAAAGACCTTATCTCCAAAGACAGTTTGATGGAGGTACTGGAGGTTGGGACTGAAGCCAACGAGTTTGGATGTGGTGTGGAGGCAGTTCACACAGAAAACGGCCCCTCCCTTTTCCAGCCACAGCTTTTGTTGCTGTGGAACCGGAGGCATTTCAGATGGGCACTCCCTTTTGGTAATGAATTCCAGGGGTAGCTTTCCCTGTTCTGCACTGGTGCATTCTGAAGCGTTTGGGGGCAGGTGAGG
The DNA here is from genome assembly GCF_002288905.1 of Enhydra lutris kenyoni. Taxonomy (NCBI): domain Eukaryota; kingdom Metazoa; phylum Chordata; class Mammalia; order Carnivora; family Mustelidae; genus Enhydra; species Enhydra lutris. Next base: position 34,896,730 of record NW_019154095.1, read on the forward strand.
GAAGGGGAAGGAGCTTGGTCAGCCCTTAGAATAATTACTCCAGCTGTTTTGTTCTGCATGTTTCTGCAAAAGCTCCGTCCCTGCTGCTTTATTTTCAAATAAAGTGGACTATTCCCTCACACATCAGGGCGTCAAAGGCAAGAGGGCCCTTTGTCACTCACCGATTGCCCTCATTTGATATTTAAGGAGCTTCATAACATTTTTGGCCCCCGAGAAACATCCAGATCTTGGTTGCCTTTGCAGAGCTGATAGGGCCAGAAGTGAAGAAAAATCTCGGACCAAGCAAGCTCTGGTTCTCTACCCAAGATTTTCTCCCTGACAAGGTGGCTCAGCTTGCTAAACAGACTGCCTGGTGTGTGGTGGGCGAGGAGGGAGACCCCTAGTAGACCCTGTGAGTTTGCCTCCACGATGACACAGAGCTGCTGGCGAGAGCTGAATGTAAAAGGATCTGGAGTATTTAGTTCATGGGCTGCTGGCTTGCATCTGAGCATAGGCATCTGAGCCTCCCCCGAGCATGTTTGAAACACTCTCCCTTTCCCTGGAATGGGAACAGCAGTTCTAGGAATTCTGTGCTTGTACTCTTGCTAGGCCTCACGTCACCCGCTCAGGGGAAGAATGTTTCCACCAGGGGAGGCGTAGGGGAAAGCAAGGGACAAGCTGGGTTCAATTTACAGAAGTCATGGCCAGCCCCCTTTTGAACCCAGTGTGGGTACTGTGGGAAGGTGGAGAAGAGATTAGAGGAGGTCTCTCTCAGGGAACATCCCGTTCTGGCCAAATCCTGAGAAGAATAGGTAAAAGTCAGAAGATCCCTGAGGTATGGCAGCCTGGGTCTGCTTGGCTAGTTTTAAACAGAGGTTGGATTGGAGGCAGTACAGGCTAGGTCTGCTCCTGGGGACAGCCTTTCTGAGCCTCAGTTTTCTGTCTGTGAGTTGAGGATACTGTATCTCCCTTGTGGGGAGTGGGGGAATGGGAGCACTGAGACCTGGCATAACAGGCTATGAGCGCAGGGTCTGGCCCACAGTGATTGCATCTTCATGTACTCCTGGGAGGTGAGTTAGTACCCTCCTCTTAGAGCTGAGGAATTCAACTGCCCTTCAGCGTTGAGGGGCTGGTGCTCCACACCCAGGTTTAAGCCCAGAACTTGGGCCTCCCAGCACTGTGCTGTTTGCACCACCACATTGACCACCTGCCAACAATAAGATCCCCAAAATAGATGGTAGTGTGTCAGAGCTGCAACAGACCCTAAAGATTACTTATAAGGCCTGGCACATGGTTGGGGCTTTAAAAATCGTTTGAATGAGCCTGGTACACTGCTCTTATTTACAGGTAAGGAAAACAGACCCTAAGAGGATGTCTGCATTCTTTTTATTTTTTTTTTTAAGATTTTATTTATTTGAGAACAGAGAGAGAGCACAAGTGGGGAGGGCCAGAGGAAGAGGGACAAGCATGGAGCCTGACTCAGGGCTCAATCCCAGGACCCCAGAATCATGACTAGAGCTGAATGCAGACACTTAACCAACTGAGCCACCCAGGCACCCTGGAACGTCTGCATTCTTTGTACATTCAAGCAAACTGTCGTCACCACAAGCATGCCTTGAGAAAAAATACCATTCTTGTATTTGGTGCACATCTGAAATTTTTAAAGTCCTAAATGACACTGGTTTACCAAACATGCCAAAGCTCATGTTGATTCTTGAAGCACGTTTCTGTGGACTAAAAATGGGATAGAGGGTGCCCTTACCCACCCTCCTCCACCCCCATTCTCTTTTCAGGGTTGCTTACCTCCCATCTGATTTGTCCTAGCTCTAACCATATAATTGGTCCCTAAAAATCTGTCACCTGGAGGCATGCTAGTCGTAAAAGCTAGGCTTTGTTTGTAAAGGTCTTATCCTGTGTCAGCCACTGTTCTAATCCACGCCATAACCCTATGAAGTTGGGAGTTAAAGTCTAGCACACAGCAGCCCAGAGAGGTGCTAGAGGGGAGGCTCTGCACTCCACTTACCCAGTCCAGCAGGGAGCCCCAAGGCTTTCTAGGGAGAGCAGGGAGATCCTACCTAGCTCCAGCCAGGGCCATTTTAACTTGACTTACTGGAAAAGGAGATTCTTACCCTATCTCCATATTTATTTGTTTGCTTAATGCCCTGTGTATTAGAGTTGTGTGTTAAAAAACAAAATCTGCTCAGTGTAAAAGAGGTTCACTTTGCCTGGATTATCTTACTCCCCCAGAGGTCACCAGACACAAAATATGTACAGTTCTGTGACTCTGTTTCACACAATATGTTATGGACAATGCACGCTTTTTCCAAATAGGAACCGTACAGCACTGAATTGTAGGTCTGATCCATAATTTAACCTGTCACTTAATATAAAAAAATCAAAGTTTTACATACATATATGTGTTTGTATAAATATATTATTCTGTCTTTTGTATGGGCTTGATTTTTTTTCCATTAAAAAAAGTCTGTCAAAATTAGACGTAAGTTGTTTATATACATAAATACTTAAATCTCAAGTTTGCTAAAAGGCTCCTAAGAAAGCAGTAACTTCTTGCCTCTCCACCTCCCCTCACTCTTTAGAAGCAACCAACGTTTTCCAGCTCTTTCTTTGGGGATTTACCCCCGTATTTCTAACTTTTTCTGGACTTAACTATTGATAGAGGAGAACTTATTATCGTTTATACACCCTCCTCTTTCCATTCCCCCATATAATTATACCATGATTTTTAAAAAATATATGCATTATTTTTATTACTATGACCCTTGACGAGCCAGGTAGTTAATTATTGTACAGCTTTTTTAAAGAAGATTTTATTTATTTGAGAGAGAGCACATACAAGCTGGGGAGAGGGGCAGAGGGAGAGGGAGAAGCAGGTTCCCCACTAAGCAGGGAGCCTGACCAGGGGCTCAATCCCAGGACCTTGAACTGAAATCATGACCTGACCCAAAACTAAGAGTCGGATTCTTAACCGTCCGAGCCACCCAGGCACCCCATTGTACAACTTAAAAAAAAAAAAAAAGTTAATTATTGCTTCATTGTAAAATGTGGTTAGTTTTGGGTTTCGGCTCTTGGTTTTGGCTCAGGTCATGATCTCATGGGTCCTGAGACTGAGCCAGCCTCAGCCTCTGCACTCAGCAGGGAGTCTGCTTAAAGATTCTCTCCCTCTGCCCCTGCCCCCACTTGCGTGAATGTGTGTGTGTGTGTGTGTACACGCGTGCACGCGTGCACGCATGGTCTCCCACCCTCCCTCTCTCCCTCTTCCCTTCTCTTTAAAATAGTAAATCTTTCAAATGTAGTTAGCTTGAGGGTGCCTGACTGGCTCAGTCCATAGACCATGCAACTCCTGATCTCGGTTGTGAGTTTGAGCCCCACATTGGGTATAGAGATTACTTTTAAAAATGTGCTTAGTTTTCATTCAAGTAAGTCTTCCACACCCTCCAGCACCTCTAAAATACTCAACAAAATACAGTTTTACACACAAAATCCGAATTCTGGATTTATCAGTCCATTCTTTTCCCTCTGTTGGGAACTGACAGGGGTTGGCAGCTCTGGACCTGCTATGTAACCACTGATATAAGATCCCCTAAAGCCCTTACTCTTGGTCTAATTTTGGTAGAATATTCCTCCTGTAGTGTTCTGAAAATGTCTCTGTTCTACTTTTACTTGATTGGTGTTTGGCTGGGCATCAAGCCAGGCCAAAATGGATTCCCTCTCAGGACTGTGAAAGCATTGACCCACCGTCCTCAGGCTTCCAGCATTGCCATTGAAAACGTCTGTGCCATTCTTATTCCCAATCCTTGTGTGCACCTGTTGTATTTTTCCCTTTCTGGAAGATTTTAGGATATTTTTACCCAAATGATTGTGAAATTTCCCAATGAATTTTAAGTTGGTACTTTTAATTCATTACACGAGATACTCAAAGGGCATTTCAAAGACTGATCTCTTTCAATTCAGGAAATTTTTCTTTTTTTTTACTTTTTCAGTAAATTCCTTCTAGCAGTTTCTCTCTTTCTTCACTTTCTGTTATCTGATACTAGATTTCTAATTTGTTCTTTTTTTGTCTGTTACCTTTTTTGCCCTTTCTGTTCTTTAAAGTCTTCAAAAAGTTTAAAAAACAGTGAAGTCTCTGCTGTTTCCCTATTGGTTTGTTTGGGTCTCTCCATTGATGTAAACTTTTCTCAGAAATGCGTGGAGGCATCTGGCTGGTTATATTTAAGAGTGAGCACTGCAGAGCTGACTGGAGGCCCTTTGCAAGGTGTGCAGGCAGGTGGGTGGGCTCAATCTGGGGGCTAGCTGCTGTTTTTCATCCAGAACCCCCTTCCCAAAATCAACATCAGTCGGTCTTTATCTTTGCTCTGTATTCTGAAGCAGGGCAGGGCTGGGCGTTTGAGGCTCACCATTCAGGAAGTTAACTTGAACTTAATTGCCCTGTCTTCCCTCCCTCCTGGAGTGAGGGGCATAGGGGATCTCTGCCTGTTGTTAGCTCCCTTCCCATTTTCCATGATGCCTCTAATTCCTGAACCTTCCTGGGGTTCTGCAGAACCCCACTTCCTATTGCAACGTCCACCCCCACCTCCCCACATTTAGATGCCTCCCCATCCTCTCTGTTAGAACTGTTCCTCCATTCGCTTTCTGTATTCACAGATTGTGATTTGGAGTCCCAGTTTGAGCCCCCCTTGCTTCCAACTTGAGTATGTGCTTGTGTTTCTTGTTTTATTTCTTGGTGTTTGCATGATTTTTGAGACAAGCAGCAGGGGAAAAAAATGTCTTGGCTTTGCCATCTTGAAGCCACCTAGAGCCCTGAAGCTCTTCATGCTCTTGTTTGTAGAAGCCTAACAGAGTTGGGTCATTTTCCCTAATATAGAAAGAGAAAGTAGGCCCTCAGCTGTAGAGTACTTTGTGGAAACTACCAGGTGTGATACCCACACACCCCGGAGGCCCACACCTGACCAACAGCCTCCAGCTGTTGCCACTTAGTGTCTTGCAGGGACCTTGGCATTCCCCACCCCCACCCCCTGCCCTGCCACGGTTTCCATTTCCTGCTCCTGTATGCAGGCCAAGTCCCCATCTCGGGAGACTGTATTTTAGCCAAGGGTGCCTATTTTTGACAATATGAGAATGTGTGTTTTGTTGTTTGTCTCATCTGTGGGAGACGGAGGGAGTTTCCAGAAGATCACTGGTTGCTGAAGCTGTGTGGTAGTATATCCCACAAAGGGATGGAAGAAGAAAGGGTTGAAAAGCTAAAGCTGCTTCCATGGGAAACACTTCCACTACCTTGATCTCCATCTCATATTCCTCACTGATGAGTGGGAGGGGGTTTAGAGTCCCCTGCAAGGCTTGGCACCTTTGACAGCTGACTTTTGAACATAACCATCCCACCCTCCTTGCAGGCTCCCTCCCCAGCTCCCTCCCTCTGATGGCGGGTGTCCTGGGTGCCCCCTCTGCTGGCATTTAGTTCCTGGGTTTTATTAGCTCAAATGAGGATTCTTATTTTTAAACAGCTGCCCTAGGTGTAGGACAATAGGCACAGAGACTCTTTTTCTAAGTGTAATCAATGATTTAAAAATCACCTGGTGCCACTTCCCAGTATACACCCCCCAAAAATTGAAAGCAGGGTCTTTGCAGAGCTATTTGCACATGTGTGTTCGCAGCAGTAGTATTCACAATAGCCAAAAGATGGAAGGAACCTAGATGTCTGTGGATAAACAAAATGTATATCCATGCGATGGAGTATTACTCAGCCTTAAAAAGTAAGGAAATTCTGGGGCACCTGGGTGGCTCAGTGAGTTAAAGCCTCTGCCTTCGGCTCAGGTCATGATCCCAGGATCCTGGGATAGAGCCCCACATCGGGCTCTCTGCTCAGCAGGGAGCCTGCTTCCTCCTCCTCTCTCTCTCTCTGCCTGCTGCTCTGCCTACTTGTGATCTCTGTCAAATAAATAAATAAAATCTTAAAAAAAAAAAAAAAGTAAGGAAATCCTGACACCTGGTCCACATGTGGACATTATGCCAAGTGACATAAACCAGTCACAGAAAGACAAATACTGTATGATTCCACTTGTATGAAGTACCTGGAGCAGTCTGATTCGTAGAGACTGAAATAGAATGGTGGTTTCCAAGGGTTAGGGGGAAAGGAGATAGGAGTTGCTATTTCCTGGGTATAGAGTTTCAGTTTTACAAGATGAAAGCGTTTTGGAGATTGGTTGCACAACACTGTGAATGTAGTGCACTGTACACTTAGGAATGACTATGATGGCAAATTTTATGTTATTTGTATTTTACCACAATGTAAAAAAAAAAAATCTCTGGAGGCTCATGACTTTAAAGAGCTTCTCCAGAAGCTACTGACCCCCAGTTTTTTGGGTTTAGGGTCTTTTAAAAATTTTTTAAGAGAGGAAAAGAGGTGGGGGAGGGGCAGAAGGAGAGTGAGAGAGAGCCCAATAGGGGCTTGAGCTTACAGCCCTGAGATCATGACCTGAACTGAAATCAAGAATTGGATGCTTACGGGTGCCTGGGTAGCTCCATTAGTTGAGCATCTGACTCTTGGTGTTGGCTCAGGTCATGATCTCAGGTCAAGAGAACAAGTTCTAAGTCAGGTTCTGGACTCAGAGCCAAGTCTGCTTGAGGATTCTTTCCCTCTGCCCCTCCCTCACACGCACCTGTGTGCCTGTGCGCAAATGCTCTCTCAAATGAATAAATAAATAACATCTTTTTTAAAAAGTCAGATTTTTAAAGGACATTCCTGAAGTCTTTAAATCATCGCTTCTAAACTCCAGCACCCATATTCTGTCTGCATTTTGTACTATACCTTGTCTTCTTTTTGTATATATCTTTAATATTCATCTCTATATCATTTACCTTTTTGACTTAGTTTTTGTTATTTTATTATATATATTATTTATAACATACATGCTATTATCATATCCAATGATATCCTATCCTATATTAAAAGGAAACTTGATATCACGACTATATATGGAAAACCAGATCCACTTACCATAAATAGAAGGTAACTATAAAAAGAAATATAATGACACCAAGACAGTTTTAAATTCTAGCTGGATTCCACTGCCTGCTGAAGGCTTTGAGGCAGAGGCCTGCTCTTTGTTGAAAAGGGAGAATCAGGAGTTTGAGGGAGGCATTGAAGAGACGTTACAAGTGCCATCCTGGTGCTTAGAGGTCATCCTGAGTAAACAGGGACCGAACATGAATCACTTCTCACTAGTCACTGTTCTTTAATGAAATGAGCTGGGGCACAAGAATCCTGAGTCCTGGACTATAGAAAATGTTCCTTTTTAAAGTATCAGGAAACCACCCTCGCAGGATGGGTCCTGGGTGTGGTTTAAGGGTGGTTAATAACTCCATGAGACTTGGTCCCCACCCAAGGGTGATGCTCGGGAAAGGAGAGTGAAGAGGGAGTGGACAGAACACAGACCAGGTGCAAGCCCTGTTTTCAGTGACACATCAGAGCAGATATCACACGGAAGACGGGCTTAGCAGGAGAGCCTTTGGTGAGAAGACCCCATGGGTCACTCCTGTCCACAAAGCCCAGGTGGGAGAGTTCTCATTTTTACTAGTTTGGGGGATTCACTCAACTTTCTCTTTGCTCATCTGTAAAATGAAGTTACAGATTCTGGATATCCCATGCGGGTACTGTAAGTACTGAATTGAAAAACGAATTAAAATGTACCTTCTTGGGGAGCCTGGGTGGCTTAGTCAGTCAAGCATCTGCCTTTGGCTTAGGTCATGATCCCTAGGTCTTGGGATCGAGCCCCCCATCATCAGGCTCCCTGCTCAGTGGGGAGTCTGCTTCTCCCTCTCCCTCTGGACCTCCTCCTGTGTGTGCTCTCTGTCAAATGAATAAAAAAAACATGTATCTTCTATAATATTGGCTGTGATTGTCCTGAGCAATAACACTGAGCACTGATGAGGTAAGGGAGCTGATGGGCTTTAAGGAGAGAGCCCAGGGGAGAAGGTGCAGTGTGGTGGGCTGCCAGGCCTCTTCTTCCATCGGAGCGTCCACATGATGGGGTTGGTGGTTCTGAGGCAACAGAGAAGGGCTGCAGCGGGACACCTGAATCTGCCTTGCTCCTCCCTTTCTGTGTGTGTGTGTGTGTGTGTGTGTGTGCCTTTTTTTTTTTTTTTTTAAGTAAACTCTACCCCCAAGGTGGGCCTCAAACTCACAACCCTAAGATCAAGAGTCATATGCTCTGCTGACTGAGCCCACCAGGCATCCCAGCCTCACTCCTCCTTGATCTGGCTTTTGCAAAAAACCTGCCACCTCTGCTAGAGCCATGCCTCAAAGAAGCGGAAAATAAGCAGGCGGGAGGTTGGTGATGGCTTTTTCAATGTCCCCACCCCGCTGCAGGTACCAGGATCATCTACGACCGGAAGTTCCTGATGGAGTGTCGGAACTCCCCTGTGACCAAAACACCTCCAAGGGACCTGCCCACCATTCCCGGGGTCACCAGCCCTGCCAGTGAGGAGCCCCCCACAGAGCCCAGCCAGAACCACCTGCGCACCAGCCCGGAAGATAAGCCAGCCGGCGGTGAGTGACAGGGCTCGACCAGGCTCTACCTCAGGAAGGGAACATATGTGGCCGGTGGAGTCCCTTCAGAGATGACATTTCAGGGAAAGGAATGATGGTCACTTCCCCACCTTCTGTGGAGCAGCTCAGAGACCAGACAAGGGTTGTCGGGAGGGTGGGTAGAAGTCTCAGCGGCACCAACCTTCCCCATGGAAGGGGTCCAAGAACTCCAGGAGAGGTGATTTGGCCCCATCAGGTAATCTAATTCATGGGGAGCTTGTTTGAAATGATGCTCAGGAAGGGAGAGTGAAGAAGGAGTGGCTAGAACACAGACCAGGTGCAAGTCCTGATTTCGGTGGCACATCAGAGCAGGTGTCACAGGGGAGACAATTTAAACAACTGACATCAGCATGACCCTTGGTATAATTGTCCCTGAAGCATTTCCTTGTGTCTGCCACATTTGGGACACACCCATGGTGTGCATGTGTAGGACATGACTTATCAAAGATACAGTAAACTTGCCTTCTGGGAGATTATAGGCCTACAGGATCAGGAAGGCATCCGGGGTGCCTCCTGTCAGGGTAATGATCACTAGTGGATTCTTGATGAAGACCAATCAAAACAGTGCAACCCATTGTTTCTGCAGGTTTGACATGGAGCGGCTAGGTCCTTCCTGATATCTCACCCCACCTTACCCCCACCCTGATTAGGGTGACCACCCCAGTGGAGGTGTGTGTGAATGCACTCTGTGTGGCATCGTGACTAGCTCACCAGAGTGGCTCAGCTCTCCTGCTGTGGGAGGATGAAGTGTAAGCACTTGCAGACAACCTGAGTCACATCGGAACCCACTAACCCTTCACCCGGAAGGCAGTGGACCAAGGCCAGACAGGAAGCAATTGGGACCTCGGGCTGGGCTGGCCCTGCTGACAGCAGCAGAGTCCATCTACCTAGGGCCTGCAGGACATGATTCATAATTACCCTGGGGACCCCACAGTCCATGCCCGACAGCCCTTGCTTTGCCTTGCCTTGTAGACTTGGAGAGCACTGGGAAGGAGGGAGGGAGGGAGGTGAACCTGGGCACACACAGAGCAGTGTGAAGGATAGCTCCAGGCAGTGTGGTCACTGCCTTTTGTCGAAGGATGCAGAGAAGGATGGATAGATTCATGTGGTCAGCTCCATGGTACTTCCCACCCACCCCCTTTTGCCTCAAAAGTTGAGGATGGAGATAGTCACACCTGACATTGTGGAACCATCACTACCTGCTGGCTGTGGCAAGTCCCTCCCAGTTTCTGGAGCTTTGCTCACCCACAGCAAATGCAGGGTTGGCCCAGAAGTGCCCCAGGCTGGCCAACCCTGAACCACAATAATGGCTTAAGAGTTCTGTTGTGCTGGTGAGGGATGGACATAATTTTTCGTTTTGCTTAACGGGGTATTAGCCAAAGCCTCTAGCCTTGGACCAAAAATTTGGATAAATATAACCAGAAGAAGTGGCCAGTTTCCTTCTGGGGGCTGGGGCGGGCATCTCACCCTCAAAGCAGCCTTACCTGAGAGATCATGAATGAGGCAGCTCCATTTAAGAAAACAACCTCCTACAGCATGAGCTGCTTGGAGATCTTTGTGGAAAGAGTTAGGGTGAGAGCAGTGAGTAGCTGAATTACCAAAATAACCCCTTTACTGCAGAGTCAGGCTAGTCCATGGGTATTTGGATATATGCCTCGTGGGTTGTGTTACGAACTTCAAAACCACAGTTGGGACACATGCTTGAAAAAGCTTTTTGTTTAAGGAATATTCTTCTGTGAGGTTATATTTATATCAAAGTCAAGTAACCATTCATTCTTATTAAGAGCAATAAAAACGGTACAAAAATCAGGACTGTCCCTTCTCCTGTGGGGAGACCCAGGCTCTACTCTTCCTTTAGGATTGGGGAAGAGAGTACAGCTGGACCTTCAGGCCTGTTTCCAGGAAATCCTACTGGAGTCCTGCCCTCCCTCCATTCTCCTTCGCCTCCACTCTTTCAGGAACAACAAAATGAAAAATAACGCCTCTCCCTGGCCTCTAAAATATGAGCTCTACCATTCACCTGTTGCTTACTTGGCTGTCTGCCCCTTCTCTCCCTAGGTGAAGAGTCACAGTTTGAAATGGACATTTAAAGGACCAGCCGTTGAATCGAGCAATGCCTCGGGGCCCCCTGGCCCTTCTCGGGAGAAAAGTCACACCAGCCAGGCCTTTTGCAAGTCATAATCCTGGGCAGGCATTGAGTATGGGGTCGGCCATCCCGGCCCTCTGCTTCCTCATTCAGGGCACCTGCTCCCCCTTCCTCTTCAAGAACACCAGCGGATACCTCTACGTGCCTCCCTTCAGGCGGGAGCTGCCACCCTAAGGGGAGTGACTCTCGTGGGCATAGCCTGCAGGCCAGGGCCAGGATTGGATGTGGAGGAGCCCTTCTGAGTGATTATCCAGCTCTTCCGGCCCCAGCCTCTGGGGGCGCTCCCACCCCTTCCTTAGGTTGGTGTCCCCTCCTTCCCCAAGAGAGGAAATAAAAGCCACCTTCGCCCGAGGGCCAAGAGTTGGCCCCTGTCTGAGCTCTTTTCAACTCCATCCGGATAACTAACACCAACTACTGTTTGTACTTCTAAGCACTTTCCTATATGTTATCTCGCTTGATTCTCACACTGAACCTAGGAGGTTAAGTAGACGAAGTGTTATCCTCATTGTATAGCTCAGGAGACTGGCTCAGAGAAGTAAAACGCACACCAGTAAATGACAGATGGGGCTGGCTTTGAGCTGCGTGCTGCTCTCCAGCTTCTGTTCAGTGGTAGGTAAAATTTCTTCTCTGGGCTTTGTCCCCTAAGCCTGTCAGGTCTTGCTGTCACCTTCGTTTTGTGGCCCATTCCCTGCAAGAGTCCAGAGGAAGAACCTGAGCCTTGCATGATATAGCGTGTCTTTGACCCACGCCCCCCCTTCTGTTTGTCCAGTGATCCCTTTGTGTGCGCTGTCTGGGGGACACAAACATGAGATAAGTGCTCTGTCTTGAAGATTTCACTGAAGCGTAAGATTTGCCCAAAAGGAAAGGGAGTATAAAAGAGATCGTATTAGGATCGGTTACCAGAGAGCGGCCCATGCAAGTAGAGGCTCCATGGAGGTGATGCTGCAGCTGGGATCCTGAGGAGGGGTGGGCGGAGGAGAGCTGGGGGTCCACTATGGCCCAGGTCCAGTGGTCTTGGGGAACCAGGGTGTACAAGGACAAGACATCAACTTGCCCACTTTAGCCAGAGCCAGCAATTTGTGTGGTTGCGGTGGCTTGTATAAATGACCAGAAAAGAGCCAGATTTCTAAGGGCCTTGAATGCTGGGCAGAGGGATTGCTGAAAAGCAGCAGGTGTTTCTCATTACAGGATATGCTGGGGGTGGATGGCCTTTGGCCAAGAGGCGATGGCTGACCTGGACCTTACAGTTCTGGACTCCTAGCACTTGTCAGTCTGCTATTTGGGGAGTAGCGGGGCTTAGTGGTCACAGTCTTCGTCTGGTCTTTCCTACAGCTGAGTTGGAGTCCCCTCCCCTCACAAGGACTGAAGGCAGCTGTAATCCATGTGCCTGGTGAGGGCATGCGGAAAGGCCCAGCTCTGGCTGCCTGCTGGCTTCAGGCCAGCAGCATACCCTTTTCCTGTAGATACAAAGGGACATAGTGGAGAGGCCTCCGCCAGAGCAAAGACAGCAACTGAAGCTCCACCTAGAATTGGGATAAAGACCAGCCAGCCTTCCCCGTCCCTCAGTTTTCCAGTAAAAGCATCCAACCCAAGGTCTTGCTCACAAGTCTACATGATACGACCATTCCCCTTGGTCCTATATCTTCTAGTCCAAGAGAGGGTAAAAATAAGCTTCTCTGACAATAAGAAAATCATTTACAAGTTGTACGCCTTTCCCACTGAGCACTAGTATCCTCCAGAAAACCCAGGTGTTTTTCTTTTTACAAAGATTTATTTTAGAGCAAGCATAAGTGGTGGCGGGGGGCAAAGGGAGGGAGAATTCTCAAGCAGACTCCCCACTAAGCATAGAGCCTGATGGGAAGGGGTGGGTGGGGCCCGATTCCAGGACCGTGAGATCATGACCCGAGCTGAAATCCAGAGCCTGCTGCTTCACCGACTGAGATACCCAGGCACCTCTCTTGAGCATCATTTTAGCTGGGTACTATGAAGTGGCAAAGATCTATGACAGAAGGCTCCCCGTGGTCCAATTTACCATCCCAGTGTACTGAGTCTTAAAGCTTTTGTAGGGACGCCCTATGAAACCATCCGACTTTGGCTTGGGAACCCAGGGACAACTCAGGGACAGCCGCCACATGCTGTGAGCCAAGGAATACAAAGATGAGGTATTACCGCCTGGTCTGGAGATGCAAGGTACCGTGGGTAGCAGGACACCTAGAAAGGTCGTAAAGCAATACTTTCGTGGTTGTCCAGTGTGTGGCAGCTGTGCAGATGCCATAGGATAAGGGAATCTGAGAAACCTTCAGACAGGAGGAGGGACTTTATAGGACCCTAAGTAGGATAGGACTTGAATTTAGGAAGGGCCTTCCTGGGTCAGAAATGGCCAAGGGGCTGGGGCCAAGAGCAGTTTAGCTGCAGGAATGTCAAAGCTGGTGAGTTTTCTGCATGTGGATGAAGCGGCTGCAATGGAGTGGAGTCTGCCATACTCTCTCCTGGGAAAGGAGGCTTGACGGCACTTGGTGGAAGGAGGAGAGACGTGACCTGGAGGTTTCCGGTCCAGGTGGCCCAGAAGAGAGGTCAGAAGGGAATGCTGGGTTAGCAGTTGGCACCAAGTAAACAGCAAGAAGGCCAAAACCAGAAACTTGGGGAATGTTCCCAGGGAGCACGAATGCAGTAGAGACCTGAACCGCCAATCATTTTCCAACTTCCTTGCTGCTGTTGGTACAGCTGTGGGCATCCCTCCGACTCCCAGGAAGCCAGATAAGGGATAAGGTCATCTTTCTACCAGTACCCCTTCATGAGACATTCACCATGGAAATGACTCAAGGAAGGGCCCAAGGACACAGCCAAATCAAGGAATCCCTTGGACTGAAAGCCCGTACCTCAGGAGAGGCAGGGTTCATTCATAGACCTTCAAGTGGTCCTTTCCAACCTCAGTCTGATTTAACAAGCCTTTGCTTAGCCTCTAATCCATACCCAGCAAGGTGCTAGGCCTTGAGGCAATACAGGAGAATGTCAAGACCACCACCTGAGGACAAAACGGAGGCATGATGAAGTGCTTGTAAGCAGAGTGAGAGCAGGGCAGGAGCAGATGAAGGCTGTGGGCTGGGTGGGCTGCAGGGGAGACTGCAGGAGCAAAGTCTGGGTGTCTGGAACGGATACAGTGTGCATAGGAATATCATGTGAATATCATGGGAGGCTCCTGTGCGTTCCGTAGCACAAGGTAAATTTAGGTAGATTCGGTTATTTGTGGGGGGAGGGAAGTCATTGGTTGAATGCCTTTTGTATGCCTGGAGCTTTACTACAATCTTATTCATGGCCCCGAGAATGTAAGGTGGACTTTTTTCTTTTTTTTAAGGTAGATGTTTTTAATCCCATTTTACTTATGTCCGTGGTGGCTATGTGTCAGAATTAGGATTCCAGCTTCTGTCTGTCCAGCTCCAAAGCCCATGCATGCTCTTTAGATCGTACTGGTTGGAACTGAGGTTGGGTTCTGTAGATTCTGAGCCCTAGACAACTAGGACGTCGGTTGGAGGTATTAGAATAAGGCAGTGCCACACCGGTGCTCAGGTGAATCAGGTGAAGGTAACTAGAGCCCAGCAGTCCTTCGAATGTTCAGTGGATTGGATGGGGTTGAAAACCAAGGAGTGAAAGAAGATAGATTTCATGCTTTCATTTATGCAAGGGCTATTTATTGAGTGCCGACTGTATGCCTATGTGCAGGCATTCAGACACTGGAGACAGAGCAGTGGGCATAACAGAGCTCTCTCCTTTCCTGGTGCTGACCTCACAGAGGTAACCTATGTTTAGAGATTGAGGCTACGTGTGATTCTTGTCTTGTGTATTCAGCTTTCCTTGCTAAAAATCACAAACCTGGCCTTCTCAAAATAAGGTTCAGAACTTAGCCAACCCTCCCTGCCCTCCTAAGCAGAGGACACGTGCCCCTTGCTGTGGGACGATGAGGAAGAATCAGCTCCCCAGTGACAGGCAGTAGACACCTCAGTTTCTGAAAATAACTAGGACAAAACCTCCCTCCTCAACTGCAGCAAGTTAAATCAACATGAGAAGGGGAGAAAACGGCAGATGAATTGGGGGAAAGTATAACCCCTGAAGACTAGGTTTTCTTGAACATAGACATTCCAAAGAATACGACTTGCAGGTATCCTGTAGGGAGAGAGGGGACCCCATGGCCAGACTGGAAATGAACCCCTCCCTCCCCCAGCTGTTCAGAGGCCATAGCCCAGGGCGCTGGTTTTTAAAGGAAGACCTTTGAGCTGACATTTGTTCCTTATTCTCAGGTTCTCTAGGAAAGGTTTTTGAGTTTCCAGCTGCAATATTCCAGTTTGTGCTGCCCCCTGCTGGAAGAGTTCATTAAAACAAGGAAGGAAGCTTACATCTCCGTTACTCTGTTCCATTAGTTAGGTGAGGGAAAGTGATGGTGCTACAGGTATTGTAAACCTAAGCACACTTCTTCACGTTGCCTCAAGATTATGCGACTGGCCCCTCATTCTCCGAGAAGAATACTGAGAGGCAAGTAATCTGGACAGTGTGACCAGAGGTGTATCAGGGACAGAAACGGGTAGCGTAGAACACTTCTGCACTGCTCAGACCTCGTTTGGGACAAGCTAGTGACAACCTGTCTCTCCCCCTCCAACCAAATACAGCCATGCATGCTATCGTACTGCCTTCAGTCCTCAACTCACCACTCACCAACAGTAGCCAGATGGCTCCATCCACTTAGGAGCCAAATTTACTCCTGCTTGGCTTCTGAACTTGAACCTTCACCATTAGGTTGCATTTAAACCTTTTCTGCATCACTCCACCCTAACATAGGAGAAACAAAACTGCCTTCCAAAAGGACAGGACTCTGAACTGTTAAAAAAACACTTTCCTTAGGCCGTTTCAGGATAGGTTCAGATTTGCACTGGAATCATGGATATAAATGTAGTTGTCACTCAGGCCATCCCCCAACTCCTGGGACAGTTTCAGCTCCTGAGCCCTTCAAGAACCACCAAGAAGCCCATCCAGAGCTGTATTTCCTGGCACCTGAGCTGACCCTCTTAGCTCAGGCAAGGGGCATGTACAACCTACTAGAAAGCTCTAATGTGTCCTGCATAGTGGCATTGAACTCAAACACTGTAAGCCTGGTGAACCGTCTCTCCCTTTTACTCAATTCACTGAGAAATTATGCTAGTGGTACTGATTTGCGGGGAAAGTAGCATGACTTCCTCTCTCCTATCCTTCACAGACGGCATTTAAACCAGATCAGCTTTTGGCAGTACAAGAGGCCCAGAGGCAAAAGAGAAATTTTATGTAGGTGCCTCGTAGCCTGTGTGTGCTTTGGTTCATTACCTCTACCTATTTAGCCCTGGATTTGGGAGCTCTCAAACCACAAAAGAAGATGGCCCCTCCAGTTTTGTTTTGTTTTTTTTCTGTAGTCAAGCTATGTTTGGAAATGCCACTCAGTCACGAGTGGATTGTCCCTCCATTGACAGGATTTGGCACCTCCAAGCAGAACAAACTTTCAACCAGACTCTTCTTTCCCTTCTGGAGATTCCAATTCTTTCTTCTTTATCTCAGACATGACGGCTCCCTTCATGTTCCTCCAGGGTTGAAGACAAGCCATTACCAGCAGGAAGACATGCTCAGCCCAAGGGAGAGCTGTTGATCCTGACCCATCAAAACAGCTGGCCTGCTATGTGTAGCATTTGCACAGATGCGACACAAAGTATATGTGACTGATAGGTATTTGGATCCAGTGAGGGGTGGTTAGCAGAGGGCCCTGGCTCTTGGGTCTGCATCATGAAAGCTTCAGTCCCTGCGTGAGTAACTGCATGAAAATTTACAGTTCAGTCAGAAACTCTCTTTTGTCAAGGATGGGAGAGAAAGGAGGTCATAACATTGTCTCTCCCCAGGAGTCTTCATGGACTCCTGAATGAGGCAAACTCTCTCTCTTTGCTCCTACTTCAATTCTTCTTTGATAACTGCTGTCCTCTTGACCTTTCCAGAAGGACCTGACTATGCCTCTTCTCCTGCAATTCCAACAGAACAACCATCTACTACGTCCGGTCAGAACCTACTATATCTAGAACAAGGGAGAATTTTAACTTCACTCTTTCCCTCCCCGCCTTTTCGGCTTCAGTATCCCACAGGGACTCTCACCAGAAAAACTCCTATCCAACCCATGAGTTCTAAGCAGCCTTCATCACTAGCTCCCCGAGGAACTGCAGGAGAGCAAGAAGCATCTTTTTGCTTGGATGCACACCCCACCTTCCCAGCACTCAAAATGGGCCCTGAACTTTAAGATTTTTATTTTTATTTTATTTATTTGATGGACAGAGATCACAAGTAGGCAGGGAGGCAGGCAGAGAGAGGGGGAAGCAGGCTGCCCGCCGAGCAGAGAGCCTGATGCGGGGCTCGATGCCAGGACTCTGAGACCATGACCTGAGCCGAAGGCAGAGGCTTTAACCCATTGAGCCACCCAGGGCCCTGAACTTTAAACACTTATTCCTCCTCTAGCTCAACCTCTTGCCCGTTATCCCACTCCATCAGTGATATTCAAACATTAGAGGGCATTAGAATGACCTGGAGACCTTGTTATACCCATTGCTAGGCTGGACCCCCAGAGTTTCTGATTCAGTAGGTCTGGAGTGGAGCCTGAGATTCTGATGCTGCTAATCCCAGGACCACACTTTGAGAATCACTGAGCTACATAATCTGAGGATGTCACCTCTGTTAGTCCAAACCACCACAGCAAGCTTGCGTCTGCTACAAGGGCCAGAGGGGAGAAGCAGCCAATAGGCATCCTTATATCCTTGGGTAGGCAAAGGCAACTTGCTTCCAAACTCCTCAGACTCTCGAGGACCCCCTTGTTGAACCCTTTGGGCCACTTTTGCACAGTGGGGCTGGTGGCACGTTTGGACTTATAGTGGGACAGTCCTTCACAGGAGATGCATTTCCACTCATTCAATAAATATTTCCCAAGTGCCTTCTGTGTGCAGGGCACTGTTTTAGGTGTGTGGGATACATCAGTGAGCAAAACACAAAAATCCTCACCCATGTGGAGCTTACTTTTTTTCTAATGAAAGGAAGAATAAAACCCTTTTTACTGTTTTTAGGACTCAAGTATCTGGTTACTGGGAGTAATCAGGAGTGTTTAGTTAACTCTGTTTATATACACATGAGATTAAGGACCAAGAGCTCAGGCAGAGACTAAATAAATGCTCCATTGAGATGAACCACCACAATAATTATCTTCATCTTTTTTTCTTTTTTTTTAAAGATTTTATTTATTTGACAGGGAGAGAGAGACAGTGCGAAAGGGAACACAAGCAGGGGGAGTGAAAGAGGAAGAAGCAGGCTTCCCACTGAACAGAGAGCTTGATCTGGGGCTCGATCCCAGGACCCTGGGATCATGACCTGAGCTGAAGGCAGACACAACGACTGAGCCACCCATGCTCCCCTATCTTCATCTTTTGATAGTTACAACAAATACAACATTTTTTGTTTTGGTTTTGGGTTGTTTTGGTTTTTGGTGGGTTTTTTGTTTGTTTTTTGTTGTTGTTGTTTTGTTTTGTTTTTTGCTTTATAGTTGATAAAAAAATAAAATATGGAGGTAGAGGGAGAGTGGGGAGCAGGGAGCAGAGTCCTGGACATCCGACCCATTGCTCTTTTTTCGGAAAGGGCCCAGAAACCTTTGGCAAAGGCTGGTATGGGGATGGGACATGCTTTTCCCCCTGTGAGTTCTCTCCCCTGGGGACAGGAGGCCCTCTGGTAGTCAAGAACCGTCTATATAAAGTACACATACAGTGTTTCTGAAGGCCCAACACTGGAATCTTTGCCAGTGTTACAGATATGAATCTTGGTCCACAACTCAAGTTAGCAAGGACTGGGACTATATAATCCAACATAATTTCTCTTTATATTCTCTTCCATTTCTTTTTGTAATCCAACAATAGAACTTTATGTTCTATTGGGGGTGGTACACCTAAGGCTTCCCCCGAAGGCATCCACTGAGCCTTCCCTTGCCCCATCTGGTGTTTAGTGATGGGCCCTGGCCCCTTCAGCTCCAGCAGCACCCTCTGCAACTTCTGGGCCAGGTTAGAGTTTGTAGGAGTCATCCTGTCCCCCCTGTGCCACACAAGGGCACCGAAATCACCACCAGGCTCAGTCCCATCTATCTAGACTTACCCCACCATCATGGCGCATCCCGTTTTCATCTGGGTAATCTACATGGGGGGTATTAGTATGTATCCTGAGTATCTTAGTTATGAGACCTTTCTGGACCTCTAAGGAATGCAGATGACTGTGTCACCTTGCGCTATCGCTCCTTCAGTCAGCGAAGCATAGGGCAACCCTGGTTGCAGGTTAGAACCACACAGGAAGCTTTCTTTTTTTTTTTAAGATTTTATTTTATTTATTTGACAGAGATCGCAAGTAGGCAGAGAAGCAGGCAGAGAGAGAGGAGGAAGCAGGCTCCCCGCTGAGCGGAGAGCCCGATGCGGGGCTCATCCCCGGACCCTGGGATCATGACCTGAGCTGAAGGCAGAGGTTTAACCCACTAAGCCACCCAGGTGCCCCCACAGGAAGCTTTTTTAAATCTACCAATGCCTGGATCCCTGCTTTACAAGGTTGAATTGTATTGGCCAAGGGGCATTGCCTGGTCTTCCTAAAGCTCCTCAGGTGATTTTAATGTATAGCCAGAGTTAAGCACTATGTGGGAAGCGAGAGTGTTGTGGCAAAAAGACTAAAGAGGGAAAAGAAAAGATGGGAAACCCATTACTGTTCCGGGAATCATTCAGCTATGTTAGCTACTAGCTAAGCATGGTCAGCTATTACCCGCTGTACACAACGCCCTGTTGCAAGGGATTACAGGAGAAAAGCTAGTGGGCAGGTGAAATAGGGTTAGAAATACTCTACTCCCTGCCACTCAGCATGATCCTCAGATGAGCGTCCTTGCCCCCACCAGGGAGATTGTTAGACATGCAAATCCAAGAATTTCAGGCCACACCCCCAGACTTTCAGCCTCTGCAAAGTACTGCCCGATGGCGCTGCCGCTATTTTGTTAAAGCAGACGCTTGGGAGGAAGAAGGTCTGGAACTAGGTTTTTAAGCTGCACGGCTTTCTGGAAAGTCTCAGGTCATGATCTCAGAGTCCTGGGATCCAGCCCTGCATCTGGCTCCTTGCTCAGCGGGAAGCCTGCTTTCACTCTCCCACTCCCCTTGCTTGTGTTCCCTTTCTCACTGTGTCTCTCTGTCAAATAAATAAATAAAATCTTAAAAGAAAAAAAAAAAAAAGAAGTTACTGCAGCTGTTTGATGAAGAGACAAAATGGATACAGCTTGAGTGTGTTCCTGGAGTGAGAAATAATCCAGCAACAGTTAGAAACTGGCTCAGATATGTCTTGGTTTTTTTTATTTTTTTAAAGATTTTATTTATTTATTTGACAGAGAGACACAGCTGGAGAGGGAACAGAAGCAGGGAGAGTGGAAGAGGGAGAAGCAGGCTCCCCGCTGAGCAAGGAGCCAGATGCGGTCCTCTGGGCTTGATCCCAGGACCCTGGGATCGTGACCCGAGCCAAAGCCAGACGCTTAACCACCGTACCACCCAGGCGCACCTTGGTTTTGTTTTTATTTTTTTATTTTTTATTTTTTTTTAAGATTTTATTTATTTATTGGACAGACAGAGATCACAAGCAGGCAGAGAGGCAGGCAGAGAGAGGAGGAAGTAGGCTCCCTGCTGAGCAGAGAGACCGATGCGGGGCTCGATTCCAGGACCCACGGATAATGACCTGAGCCGAAGGCAGCGGCTTAACCCACTGAGCCACCCAGGCACCCCTTGGTTTTGTTTTCAAATGAGAAGAAAATCTTCAGTTCCTTAAGGGTCTGGAACATCTTTTTTCAGCTTAAAAGATGATTAGGTTAGTTCATTTCAACACGTACCTTGGGGAAATTATTTAGTTCATATATGTGTAAAGTTCTTAAAAATATGTTTGCCTTTTCTTTTTTAAGGATTTTATTTATTTGAGAGAAAGTGCACAGAGGGAGAGTGAAAGGGGGAAGCAGACTTCCTGCTGAGCAGAGCATGATGTGGGACTCAATCCCAGGACCCTGAGATCATGACCTGAGTGGAAAGCAGATCCTTAACCCACTGAGCCACCCAGGAGCCCCATGAGTTCACCTTTTCTGATAACAAATCCAATTCACAGAAAAATCTAAGATACTACAGAAGTATATTACAGAAAGTCTCTTCTAATCACCTCCACTCCCTCAGAGATAACCACTGAGAAAAGCTATAACCCAGACTTTTTGTGTATAGTAACAAACATACAAAAAATTAGGATCACAGCATAATTGTTCTTTCCTCTTTTTTTTTTTTAAGTTTATTTAAGTAATCTCTACACCCAGTGTGGTGTGCGAACCCACAATCCCAAGATCAAGAGACTCCTGACTGAGCCAGCCAGGAGCCCCAGTACTGTTTTTCCCTGTACACTCTTTTTATTCTTGAATCCAGAAGGTCCATCAGACAAAATAATTGCTTCTTATTTAAACTGATTTAAGATTTTTTAAGTAATCTCTACACCCAGCATGGGACTCAAATTTACAACCCTGAGATGAAGAAACATGTTCTATTGACTGAGCCAGCCAGGTGCCCTACTAATTTTATCCAAAATAATTAAATCCCACGGGGTCAAACAATACCGATATGAAACCTGGTTTTTCACATTTGCCCTTCAAGCCAGAGGGAGCAGCTCAATGTGAACTGCGTGCAGAGTGGGGTGCTGATTGCTTTAAAGAAGTCAATTATTCATAAGACATCATGGTTTGTTAGAAATGATCACTTGTGTTTAACCTCATACAGGTGAACCAACCAGGATTATGGACACTGGGTCTGCAATAAAATTTTCTAATTTGCAGCTGAGGACTATTGAGTCACATGTACTCACATAAAGACTGCATGAAGCAAGGTTCCCAGGAGGAAATAACTTAGATGTGGTTCTTTTTTTTTTTTTTTCTCTCTAAAATTTTATTTATTTGAGAGAGTGCACGCCAGGGAGCATGAGTGAGGGCAGGGGCATGGGAGAGGGAGAAGCAGGCTCCCTGCTAAGCCACGGCTAAGGCCCATGGCTTAACTGACTGGGCCACCCAGGCATCCTAGATGTAATGCACATGGATGTAAGAATGGGGTGTGGGGTAATCCAGATGGAGGGAAACAGGACCCTAGAGATCTGAAGATGGAATGAGGTATCCTGAGGATGGTGGGTTCCAACAAGTCTGGAGCTCATCGGCTGGGCACTCTTGAACACGGAGCTGAGTCGGCGTTTTCCCTGAAAGGTGGTAGGTAGCTTGCTAAGGAAAGATGCAGTGGTGCAGGGGTGTCGAATGGCTGACTGGGCTGGAGTAGGAAACCCTGAAGCAGGAAGGTTCAGGTGTGGTCATCCTAGTGAGGCGAACAATTACAAGAGGCCGGAGGGAGGCACAACTGAGACGGGATCAATCTCCAGACAAATCTGGAGAAAAATGAGGAAGGAGACAGTTTTTTGTTTTTTGTTTTTAAAGCTTTTACTTACTTCTGATTTGAGCAACACTTGCACATTGCCAAGTACTTGGAAAACAGGATAGAGTAAGAGGCAGTCTTTATCAACCCACTGCTCAAGAATAACAATTGTGAGCATTCTGAATACTGTGCTTGAGGATGAGGGAACAGGCTCCGTATTTTCACCAGGGCCGGGCGAATAATGGACTCTCCAGCGGGCAGAGGGAGACAGCTTTCTGGCAAGCTGGGGGAGTTCCCTGCGGCTGACAGGGAGAGCTTCTAAAAATGTGGAGTTTCTCCCATTTATCCATCTTAAACTTCTAACCCGGTGCTATTAGTGATTTTCGTTTACCTTTATCTTGAACAGCTGCCCAGTGTAGGGGATGCCTTGCTTTCCAGTTCTTGAAATTAGGTCTGGTTCCACCTGGGCCTTACCCATTTTTACCCACAGGTGAGCTGGCTGTGCAATTCTCCTAAAATATTTTTTTAAGATCACTTATTTGCAGGAGAGGGAGAGAGAGTGAGCGAGCAAGCAAGCAAGAGAGAGAAAGCACAAGCCAGGAGGAGGGCAGAAGGAGAGGGAGAAGCACATACCCCACTGAGCAGGGAGCCGGCCTGGAGCTCAATCCCAAGACCCTGAGATCATGACCTAAGGGAAAGGCAGACACTTAACTGAGCCACCCAGGCGCTCTGAATTCTTCTAAAATCTGGAAACTCAAATATTCTCTGACTTCAAACTCTCCCCATTCCAGTTCCCGCCTTCTCATCTGGACTTCTGGATGCTGGATTCCCCATTTTCCCTGTCCTTCTGCTTTCTCCCAGGCCATGGTTAATCATCTGAACTGCTTTCTTGCTATCCTCTCTGGTTGCCTTTTCTCCTGGCCCTTCCTTTTATGTGCCTGGCAAAACTGTTTGACCTTCACTGTCCTGTAGCCTAGTGTTGCTGCAGGAACTCGAAGATAGAAACTGGAACCACCATAGCTGTGTAGGCTCAGAGCTCAGGGAGGCCGTCACTATCAGCCACCTGTACTGTCTCGTGGTGTCCTGTTCCTAATTACAAGCCACATCCTTATTCCATCCTCCCAATTTCTTCCTGTCTCAGAGGAATGGATTCTCTCCTTGCCATCAAACCGAACTTCTCCATCAGACAGCTGACTCAGCTACTTGACCCAGTTTCTTTAGAAAGCTGCTCCATCAACCACCACTTCTCCTGTATTTTCAACCTTTGGCTCCCTACTGATGAGTAGAAGTGTGTCATTAGCTCTGTCCCCTCACCCTGCATTCCCTTCCAGCTATCATTCAATTGTTCTGTCACCTTCAGAGTCAAACATTTGTTTAGGGACTATTTCAAACCTGTTACATGATTCCCTGAGGTTATCAAATCAATCTAATGGGTCACTACTGGCATTTTAAGAAAAGCTCTAACACAGAGTGCAGATTGTTTCAGGAATCTTTTAGTTGTAAATAATATAATGTATATACTGGGTCATATTGCAAAATGTATCATGGGAGTTGTGGTCAAACACTTGAAAGACCTTGCTCTAAATTGGTGGTCTGCAAAATTTTATTTGCATGAATTTATTATTGTAAGTTTAATTACCTGCAGAGGGTTTCAGGTGGATTGCAAACATTAGCATTGTTAAATAAAACTAAAAAGAAATTTCCACTGTAGTGATTTGACATCTTCCATAATCCATTCAAAAAATACACAATCAAAGGGCACCTGGCTGGCTCAGTAGGTTACGAGTCTGCCTTTGGCTCAGGTCATGATCTCAGGGTCCTGGAATTGGGCCCCACTTTGGGCTCCCTGCTCATCAGGGAGTCTGCTTCTCCCTCTGCCCCTCACCCTGGCTCATGCTATCTCTCTCATGCTGTCTCTCAAGGTGAATACATAAAATCTTAAAAAAAAAAAAAGAATGAGGATGAAAATAAACTTCAAAAAAATACGTGAACAAGTTTTGGGGCGCCTGGGTGACTCAGTGGATTAAAGCCTCTGCCTTCGGCTCAGGTCATGATCCCAGAGTCCTGGGATTGAGCCCCACTTCGGACTCTCTGCTCAGCAGGGAGCCTGCTTCTCCCCCCCACCCCACCTCTCTGCCTACTTGTGATCTCTGTCAAATAAATAAATAAAATCTTTAAAAAAAAATATGTGAGCAAGTTTTAATTGTTAGAAATTTTACATCATCTCATTTTCTCTTTATTTTTTTAAGGTTTATTTATTTGAGAGAGCCCAAGTGGTGGAGATATATATATGTATAATAAGATAAATAAATGTTTTAAAAGATTTATTTTTTAAAAGATTTTATTTATTTATTTGACAGAGATCACAAGTAGGCAGAGAGAGAGGAAGCAGGCTCCCCACTGAGCAGAGAGCCCAATGTGGGGCTCGATCCTAGGACCCTGGGATCATGACCTGAGCCGAAGGCAGAGGCTTTAACCCACTGAGCCACCCAGGTGCCCCTAAAAAGATTTTTTTTTAAAAAGATTTTATTTATTTATTTGACAGAGAGAGAGCACACACAAGCAGGAGGAGTGGCAGGCAGAGGGAGAAGGAGAAGCAGGCTCCCTGCAGAGCAGGGGGAGCCCGATGTGGGACTCAATCCCAGGATGTGGGACTCATGACCTGAGCTGAAGGCAGTTGCTTAACCAACCGAGCCATCCAGTGCCCTCTTTTTTTTAAGACTTTATTTACTTATTTGACAGAGAGGGCGCCTGGGTGGCTCAGTTGGTTGAGCAACTGCCTTCAGCTCAGGTCATGATCCCGGACTTCCAGGATCGAGTCCCGCATCGGGCTCCCAGCTCCTTGGGGAGTCTGCTTCTCCCTCTGACCTTCGCCTCTCTCATGCTCTCTCTCACTCATTCTCCCTCAAATAAATAAATAAATAAATAAATAAATAAATAAATAAATAAATAAATAAATAAATAAAATCTTATTTGACAGAGAGAGTGAGACAGCACAAGCAGGGGGAGCACCAGAGACAGAAGCAGGCTCCCCACTTAGCAGGGAGCCTGACGTGGGGCTTAATCCCAGGACCCCGGGATCATAACCTGAGCCGAAGGCAGATGCCAAATGAACTGAGCCACCCAAGAATTTATTTAATTCACATCCATGGATGAATATTACCATTGCTAGAATGAGACAGGTTTAGCATCAATTTTATTCCTATTTTTCTTTTTTTATACATGTAAGAGCTGACAATCTTTGTTTACATAAATAAGCAGATTCCCATCTAGGATTTATTGAATCTACTGAATTCAATTCTTTGAACTCCTTCAAAGTTCTATGCCAGAGCATACTGTGATCTATCATCAATTCTTTTAATTTAAATTTTCAGTTTCTTTTAGATTTAGAAAAGAATCACAAAGATAGTTCAAAGAGTTCCCCCATACAGCCTTGTTCCAGCTTCCCCTAATGCTGACATCTTAAAGCATACTATATTGATCAGAAATAAGAAATTAACATTGCTGTAATACTATTAACTACAGACATTGTTGATTCACCAGTTTTCCCACTAATATACCTTTTCTGTTCCAGATCTAATCCAGGACCCCACACTGCTTTTAGTGGTCATCTCCTTGTCTCCCCCAGAGTTTCTCAGTCTTTTCTTGTCTTTCATGATGTTGACAGTTTTGAAGTGTACTGATCAGTTAGAATGTCTCAATTTGGATTTGACTATTTCCTCTTTATTAGACTAGGATTATAGATTTTGGGGAAAGAATTCCAGAGATGAAGTCCTTCTCACTGCATCATATAAGGGGGCAAATGATTTGATTTACTAATGGGATGTTAACCTTGACCACTTAGCTAAGGTGGTGTCTGCCAGTTTCTCCATTGTAAAAATTACTATCTTCCTTTAAAATATTCTATTGTTGGGGCGCCTGGGTGGCTCAGTGGGTTAAAGCCTCTGCCTTTGTCTCGGGTCATGATTCCAGGGTCCTGGGATTGAGCCCCGTATCTTGCTCTCTGCTCCGTGGGGAACCTGCTTCCTCCTCTCTCTCTGCCTGCCTCTCTGCCTACTTGTGATCTTTGTCTGTCAAATAAATAAATAAAATCTTTTAAAAAATAATAAAATAAAATATTCTATTGTTTAGAAGCAAGTTAGACCAGCCCACACACTCAAGAGTTGGGATTCAAGCTCTACCTCCTGGAGGAAGCAGTACCACAGATTTTTAGCTGTATGTTAAAAACACCACTATAACTATTAAATATTTTGGGGGGAAATACTTCGAGTCTGTGAAAATATTCTGTCTCTTCTTAAAGTTTCACCCACTACTTTTAGCATTTATCACCAACAGTTTTTAAAATAATCTTATCAGCTGGTAACGCAATTAGGTCCTCCTTCAGTTTTGTTGACAGCAAATACTTGGGAACCAATGGCGAAATCCAAATATCTACATATTTCCAAGTGTTCTTGTGTCTGGAGTTCCATAGGTTTGTACACCTTCAGGCAGTACATCATAGATATGATTCAGGATTGGAGACAGGTATGCCTTCTTCTGTCAAGTGGGAGGAAAGAGTGTCCTTAGGCAACTTTGTAAAAAATCAGGATGTACACACTGATTTCCTGAAAACTGTCCTAGCCTGAATACTTCATGAGGTTAGTATTCTCGAGTTGGAAGACCACGGCGCTGAATGATTCTACTCCAGTGATTTCACCCACCAATACTGCCGTGGATTCCTCACGTTCTTACCTTTTGGTCGATACCTGTTCCTTTCTCCAAGGCCAATCTTTCAACCAGTAAGTCCTTAAGCACCTAACTGCCTAATTTGGGCTTCATTTTCCTTCTCTTACAATATTAAGCGGCTGGCAGCTTCCAGAACACACACTGCTGCTTACCTCTACCGCCTGGATATTCCAACCACGTCCCCTCTCCGGTCCTCGCCTGTACAGCGGGGGCTCTGCATTCACAGTCTAGGCTAGATGGCCACTTGAAAACGTGCTCGAAGTGGCCGATCTCGAGGAGTTCAGCGAACTGCTTCTGGAGCGGGGCACTGAGTGCTAGCTAGCGTTTGCATAAGACGTTTCCCACATTTCATGGTGAGGAATGTTTGCATACCACAACCGTAGGTACCCAGCGCTCTCAAAGCGCCTAGTCTGCGCGGTGATTTCCAGTGCTGACTACGAAAACGCAGTGTCCAGTCCTGAAATGACGTGAGTCCTAAAGGAAATCCACTAGTACTCTTGCCTCCTACGCCTTCCCGCCTACCAGCCCAGAGCAGCCCCAAGCGATCCCAACCCCGAGACCCCGCCCGCCTCCGCCTGCCCGCCCCACCTTAAAGTGGGCCCGGAGTGCCCGTTCTTCAGACAAGCGGTGGACCCATCAAGGGCCTTTACTGTTTGAAGATTAGAAAGCCTGGCAGCAACTCACGCGAGACAGAGATAGTATTCTCGCGAGAACTCTGGGAGGCGGCAGTGATGGCGGCGGCGGGAACTGGACCCGGACCCGGAGTGGATGCAGGACCCGGCCCAGCAGCGGCCGCAAATGCGACAGCGGCGGAAGAAGGGGAGACAAAACCGGTGGTAGCGGTGGCAACTGCCCCGGCTGGAGAGGGGACATCTGTTGCTCCAGTAGCGGAACCCGGTTCTGGAGAGGCAGAAAGCGGGTAAGACATCCTGTGGCCCGAGGCAGACACAGGGCGGGAGGCCCTCCCCTCTTGGAATCCGGCGGCTCCCGGGAGCCCTCCTGCCCGCCCCCTCCGAACCTAGGCCCAGCCGCCAACGGCTCGCCCTGCCCCCTCCAGGACTGTAGTCCCGCCCGCCGCTTGGCTCGTCCCCTTGGCCCTCCCCTCTGAACTGTATCTGAAACTACGCCCCTTTCAGCACCTTTCGCGGTTTGAGAGAGTCAAGGTTCTTGTTCTCTCTCCTGCTCTTGCATCCTAACAGGGGGCTCGTAGCTCTGTCTTCTAGCAGGAACCCCTCAAATATCCCAGGGGAAAAGCCACTTTGCATTGCCGGACTGGAAGAAGTAACGGTTCCTCTGAAAACGGTGGGAGAGCTGCATCCCTGCGAACCTTCCCCAGGACCAGTTCCATCCCGTGTAGTTTTGTCTGTAAGGGCCGACCAGGCTTCCCTGTGCCTCATGGGTCTGCGTCTGTCTAGGCCGTGTTCTTCCTAACCCGGGGCAGCCAGGCTGAGAACAGGCTTAGTTGAAACAACTGTAGAAGTGTGAAGTTCAGCTGGACTTGGATCATTATCTTTGGGAATACGCGTTTTGAGGTTTGTTTCTCTTGAAAATTCTTACTTGAGTGCTTCCATTATCTCGTAGGGATGCAAATTCAGTCGATGTAGGTGGTGGTTTGGAGACAGAATCCTCTAATGGGAAAGATACACTAGTAAGTATTTATTTTTGGATGTCTGCAAGGCAAAATAGGTTTTACATTTTTAAGTGAGTCAGAAATACAATTGAGTCAACTAACTTGATTTTCTGATTGCTCTGTGGACACAGGAAGGTGCTGGGGATACTTCAGAGGTGATGGATACCCAGGCAGGCTCGGTGGATGAAGAGAATGGCCGACAGCTGGGGGAGGTAGAGCTGCAGTGTGGGATATGTACAAAATGGTTCACAGCGGACACCTTTGGCATAGATACTTCGTGAGTATTTTTTGGTAATCTGTAAGAATCGCCCTGTTAAATAAATCTCAGCATGTTCAACACCTGAATCATAGTTTGTGAGCAAATATAAAAGCACATTATTTTCTATGTCTTCTAACCCCTGTTCAGTGAGTAGTAGGATTTGAATCAGAAATTGTTTTAGTAACCTGAGCGTGTTTTCTACCTGTTGAGGGCCCAGACCTAGTAGATGCAGTGATAGATATTGTCCTTGTTTTGAGCTTACAATCTGGTTAGGAGACAAAGCTGTGCAATTATGAAGCACTATATAAATATGGGACAGTATCATTTAAATGTTGTATTGGGTATTATGGATTTTGGGGAAAGGGTTGGTGTCTATGGTAGACAAAGTCTGTGGTCAAAAATTTGAGATGACCAGTGCCTCTTCATGCTTGAGCCATTCTTTTTATCCTTTTGGCTTCTAACTCACTCTCTTTAAGTATCCGATGTTCACTCCTCAGCGTA
This sequence comes from Enhydra lutris kenyoni, assembly GCF_002288905.1. Classification (NCBI taxonomy): domain Eukaryota; kingdom Metazoa; phylum Chordata; class Mammalia; order Carnivora; family Mustelidae; genus Enhydra; species Enhydra lutris. The sequence continues at coordinate 34,926,064 of NW_019154095.1, forward strand.
TTTCCAATTTCCTCTTCTAATGAATCAAAATCATTTTATGATTGAGAATAAAAGGCTTTTTGCTTTATTGTAGGGATTCAGTCACCAGCAAGTGCTCGACATTGACTTTGTCTATGGAAATAATTGTATTGCTGGCTCTCTGTTGTTCCTTATGGTTCATGTTATGCAAGTAAATTTAGATTGTTTCAAGGCTGCATTATTAAGTCTGAAATTCTTCCTCAGTGGGTGGGTTTGCGAAGAAATATCATCCTTTAATAATTTATTTTATGTTTTCTAATTAAAAAGTTATAGTGGGTTTTGGAAATGCTAATGTTTAATTAACATGTAACTGGTGACCTAAGATAGAATGATTAAAAAAGAAAAAATACTAAAGGATCTGGAGGAAAGAATTGATCTTGGTAGAAGGATCTGTAGGGAAAATATACAACATAAGCAAAGCTGGTCACTTAGACAAGACCTAAAATTGGGCCCCTTTGGCCAAGAAGAATTTACTTGGATAGACAAAGCCTAGGAAATTTGGGCGCCTGGGTGGCTTAGTGGGTTATGCCTCTGCCTTCAGCTCAGGTCATGATCTCAGGATCCTGGGATTGAGTCCTGTATTGGGCTCTCTGCTCAGCGGGGAGCCTGTTTCCCCCTCTCTCTCTGCCTACTTGTGATCTCTCTCTGTGTGTCAAATAAATAAATAAAAAACTTAAAAAAAAAAAAAAAAGCCTAGGAAATTTACCAGAGAGAGAACTTGGGGTGCTTTAGGGAAGAATCAAAGCACAGTTTGGAGTTTTGGTAGGAACCAATTTGTACCTGAAATTGAGAAGTTACACCTGAAGCCCAATTAGGTGGGACAGATTATCTTTCATAGCTGAGATGGAGGAAGTGAGCTAGCAGGGTTGGAAAAAGGCAGCTGTAAACACCTGATTATATTTGAATTAAATAATGACTGCCTACATATCTCTAGTTTGAGGCTTTGCTCTCTGTAGGTGATTTTATCACAGGGGGCTGTTGAACAGAAAGGTTTCGAGAGCAAGGTAAAGGTAAGGGAACTCAATTTTACATTCACAATAACATTTCTTAATTTCTTGAATGGTGGCAATAGACACACACTCGGGAAGCTTCTCTTTGAGCATAACTTAAGCAAGTTTCAGCTGAGTCCAAGATAAACCTGTGTTTGTTTGTTTGTTTGTTTGTTTGTTTTTAACAAACCTGCTTTTGATTTCTTCTCTTACAACTTGAACCAGTCTTGTATTTTTCTGTTACATTCTCCTTTTTAAGACTAATGTCTCCCTGTACTCTACTTCCAGTCATTGGATATAGTCACCACCACACCTCCTTCTCCAATTCATTGATTCCTCAGTTATATCCTCAGCATCCACCATTTTTCTTTCAAATGTTATTTATTTGACAGACAGAGATCACAAGTAGGCAGAGAGGCAGGCAGAGAGGCAGGCAGAGGGCGGGGGCTGGGGGGGAAGCAGGCTCCCTGCTGAGCAGAGAGCCCGATTCGGGGCTCGATCCCAGGACCCTGGGATCATGACCTGAGCCGAAGGCAGAGGCTTTAACCCACTGAGCCACTCAGGTGCCCCAGCACCCACCATTTTTTAACTCTCTCCCTCCATTGGCATCTTTCTCTCTGCCTCTAAACAGACAGTCTTCTCTTGTCCCCAAACTCTCCTTTAAGAAGATTTCATCTTTGTGATAGAAGCACCCTTAGTAATAAGAACTCCTTTCATTCCACAACCCCCCACCCCCGCTCAGTTAGTCACCAAGCTTTACCAGTTTTTTCTCTTACAAGCTTGTCCTTTCCGTTTTTATTAATTTCACTCTAGGTGAGGCCGAGGCCTTCTTTACCTTCTGCTGGAACAGACAAAAAAGCATCTTACATACATTTGCTTTTTCTAATCTCTTCCTTTGGACCCATCCTGTTATGAAACTTGGATTTTTTTTTTTTTAAAGATTTTATTTATTTATTTGACAGACAGAGAGCACAAGCAGGCAGAGAGGCAGGCAGAGAGAGAGGAGGAAGCAGGCTCCCTGCTGAGCAGAGAGCCCGATGTGGGGCTTGATCCCAGGACCCTGAGATCATGACCTGAGCCGAAGGCAGCGGCTTAACCCACTGAGCCACCCAGGTGCCCCGAAACTTGGATTTTTAACCATGTCATTACCCCCTCAAGGAATTCCCATTACCCACAGAAAAAAATCCAACTCTACCTGACTCCTTGGCCTCCTTACCTTTTAAGCCTTACCTTTTTTTTTTTTTTTTTTTTTAAACCATATCCCTGACAGATCCCCTCTCTAGGACAAATTTGTTTACAGCAGTTTGCCCCTCTGCCCACTGGTTGGCCCTTTCTCATCTCTATACATAGTTCACCTAGAGAAAAGAAAACTGACTCATCTTCCCAAATCCAGTTCATAACTTATATCCTCCAAAAATGTTTTCTAACTCTTAAATGTGAAGTTCCTACCTGTATCCTTAAAACTCTTATAAGACTAATTATCATCTGTGGGATTTTTTTGGTGATGAGACAAGTAATGTTTTGTGACCTATGTGTTTTCCTGAATAATGATGTACATTTTAAAAAAGATTTTATATATTTATTGTAGGGAGAGAGCAGTGGGGAGGGGCTGAGGGAGAGGGTGGCGGTGAGAGAATCTCAAGAAGATTGTGCACTCAGCGTGAAGCCCAATGCAGAGCTCGATCTCCTGACCCCCATGAGATCAGGACTTGAGCCAAAATTGAGAGTTGGACACCCAACCAGCTGAGCCACCCAGGTGCCACCATTATTTACATTTTTAATTAATCTTGTCATAATTTCTGTTTGCCTTTTCCAATGGTGTTATTGGCACTTTGAAGTAAATATTTAAGTGTTTAAACATAGTTTGTGTATAGACATTTATAAAGCTGTTTATATTTAAATATAATTTACATACAAATATTTAAATATAAATATATTTAAAGAGACTGCTTTGCCTTCTTCCACAACTGGCCTGACACACTCTTTTTAGGTACTCAAATTCTATAATAAACTAGCTTGGACCAAGGTCCCAGAGAGAAACTTCCTGGTGCTAAATTATCTGCTATGGTAGATAATGTCTTATTAAATTTCTGTAACAGAAAAATCCAGGTAGGGACACCTGGAGTGGCTCAGTTGGTTAAGCATCTGCCTTCAGCTCAGATCATGATCCCAGGGTCCTGGGTCCAAGCCCCATGTTGGGCTTCCTGCTCAGCGGGAAGCCTGCTTCTCCCTGGGCCTACAGCTCCCCCTGCTTGTGCTTGTGCGTGTGCACACTCTCGATCACTCTGAGAAATAAAACCTTTCTATAGAAAAAGAAAAATCCAGGTATTTGTAAAAATACAAGCCCTCTTTTGGCTTTGATGACCTTTTTAAGTTTTACTAGTACATTAGTATATTAATGTTATTACCTTACTTTCACGGTGGGGAAAGGAGGATCCTTGTTGATTCTGTTGGTTTACTCCTCAAAAGGAAATGTGTGTTGAGAAGTTCACTAATCTGTTTAATCTGGCTGTTCTGCAGATCCTGTCTACCTTTCATGACCAACTATAGTTTTCACTGCAATGTGTGCCATCATAGTGGGAATACCTATTTCCTCCGGAAACAAGCAAGTAAGAACACACTATGGAGTGTGGCAAAATTGTCCTCTGGTTAGCTGCAAAAGAAAAGGGATTTGGATGTAGCAGAATCAGGAAACCTCTGCCTGGTAGCTAGTAGAAGTTCGGGTTTAGCTCCAAATATTGGCTATTGTCCATTTCAGATCAATGATGACTCTACTTTTTGCTGCTGTAATTGTTAATTTGCGGACCACCTAGTTGAATATTCTTTTGGTAATAAGGATATAATACTATAGATAACTTTTTTTTGTTGTTTTTGCTAGACTTGAAGGAAATGTGCCTTAGTGCTTTGGCCAACCTAACATGGCAGTCCCGAACACAGGATGAGCATCCGAAAACCATGTTCTCCAAAGATAAGGTAGAGAAGAAATTAATGTAATTGCAATTATGCCCAAGAATCTGGTGGAACTTCTAAATATACTTCTCAACAATAAGTACTTTCCCCACAATTTTTATGAATATATCATGGTAGATTCATTGGTTATGTGTTACTTATTTTATGTGATTTACTAACTTCTTAGTATGTGCACAGTACATCACTTGGCTTGGTGTGTCACTTGGCTTAGCTGTTAGTTGGGTGAATCCTTAAATAGTTTTGGTTGGCTTTATAAGTAACAATTAATAATCAGAGCTTGAGATGGACCTTCTCAGCAGCTCAGTTTATCTGTTTTTGTAGATGGCTATTACAGATTTTGTCAGAGGGAAGGGGGTGAGTTTATTTAAATGAATTATCCTTTATTATTAAACTGCCAAACCACATGACCAAAGTCAGGAATCAAAATTAGATGATTAGCCCATCCATGAGTCTTTCCTACTGTGAGTCATGGTAAGAAAATAAGAAAATTAAGTAAATTTTAGAAGAGTGGAGTTTACATTGTGCCTAGTGTACATTTATACCTACCTTTCATTTAAAACTGAAACAAAAATTTCACCAAACAGTGCTTACTCTCCGATTTTTTCCCTCTGCATTCTTTTATTTTCTATTCTAGTCCGTGCTAGTTTTGACCTACAGAATTGATTTTATAACCTACTAATTGATTGCAATCTACTGTTTGAAAGACACTGGTATGGGGTGTCTGGTCATACTAGTATGGCTGAGATCAGACCTGAAAGGGATTTTCTCCTGAATAGAAGTGAGAACTTAGTCCTGCAGGCTGGAGTAGTCAGCAGATGGCCCCTTCACTTTCTTTTTATTCCTGCATTAGAGATGTGCCGTGATCAGGTTTGGTTTTTTCTTATTTTTTCCCCCAAATTATTATTTAGGATTTTCAAACATTTAGAAAAATTCAGATAGTACACAACATCTGTTTATTCTTTACCTAGATTTACGGGTTGTTAATACTTTATGGCATTTGCTTTATTGCCCAGTGTCTATGTTTTCTCTCTAAGCTATATGAGACTACATTGAACACTATACCCAGTATTCTCTCATAACCACAATATAGTGATCATACTCAGAAAATTTTATGCTGATGTAATACTACTGTCTAATATATGCAGTTTTTATTTTTTATATAAAGTATATAATTTTATTTTTTCACTGTTATTCTTAAATCCCTCATAGTTTTTTCCTCCATCCAGGATCCAGGCATGGATCACACATTACATTTAGTTGTAATGTGTCTCTTTCTCGCTCTCTTTTTTCTTTTTAAAGTAGGGCTGCATGCCCAACATGGGGCTGGAACTCAACAACCCTGAGATTGCATGCTCTCCCCACTGAGCCAGTCAGGTGTCCTTTAGTGTCTTTTTTGTCTTTAATCTAAAATAGTTCCCGAATTAATTTTGCTTTGTTTTTTTGGTCTGCTATGGTGTACAGTTATTTATTTATTTGCTTATTTACAAAGTTTATGTGTTTATTTAAGTAGTCGCTACACCCAATGTAGGGCTCCAGTTTATGACCCTGAGATTAAGAGTTGCACGCTCCTCCTACTGAGCCAGCCAGACGCCAAGGTCCGCTGTGACATGAAAATTTTGAGGAGCCTAGAAGGTTGTTTGGCATGATGCTCCTCAATTTGCATTTATCTGATTGTTTCCTCGTGGTTGAGCTTTTTGTTTGTTTGTTTGTTTGTTTTAGAGACGGAGGGGAGGAGGGGGGGAGGGGAGGAGAGGGGCAGCGGGAGAAGGAGAGAAAGAATCTCAGGCAGACTCCACATCCAGTGCAGATCCCAGTGCCGGGCTCGATCTCACAACCCTGAGATCATGACCTAAGCCAAAATCAAGAGTCAGATGCTTAATCGACTGAGCCCCCCAGGTGCCCCTCTGGTTAAACATTTTTGGCAAGAATATTGTGTAGATAGTGGTATATTTTTCCTTGTGTCACATCAGGAGGCATAAAATATTAGTTTGTTTTATTAGAAGTAGTCCTAAATTTGATTACTTAGGTAGAGAGGAGGTATCACCAGATTTCTCCATTGTAAAGGGACATTTTCTGTTTGTAATTACTAAGCATTCTGTGTGCTGATGCAGTGAGATTGTGTTACTGTCTTGTTCAAACCCTTTCAAGCTGTGGTTTTAGCAACCACCGATTATCCTAGCCTGAATCAGGTTAATAGAGTGATCATTATGAAAAAGAATACATGTATTCATTTATTTCTTGCAGTTCTTTCTGTCCACCTTTTTTTTTTAAAGTATCTCTGTGGATTTGTGGATTTTTATACACTGTTATTAGATTTCTCATAAATGGTGCTCAAATTTGACCAGTGTAGCCCCATTTAGGCTGACTCCTGATACCTTGTGATATGTTCCTATCAGTTTTTGAACTCTTCCTTACTTTCTAGACCAGCAGAATATTCTAGACTTCCTTTTGACTTTCCCTGATTCAACCTGGGTTCCTTTTATTTTATTGTTTATTTATTTTAAAGATACTATTTTTAAGTAATCTCTACACCCAACATATGGGGCTTGAATTTACAAACCCAAGCTAAAGAGCCACACACACTACCAGGCGAGCCAGCCAGGTACCCCAATCCTGGTTTCTTTTGGTAAAGATTGGTATTCATGGAACTGACTAGTGGAGGGTATTAGTGGTAGACTCTGACTCTGGTGGACTCCGGGAGAATGATGAGCATAGGGGAAGGTTGATGTCAGAAGAGCAAGCTCCGATATTTTTTCAGTCACACCAGCAAGAACTGGTGAGGACAACAATCAAAGCAGCAGGGATAGAAAGGAGGCCGGATTGGTGAGAAATTTCTGAAATCTGAACAGGCATTTGGTGTTGGTTTAGATGTGAAAGGCGTACACAAGAGAAGAATCCAAGATGGCTCCATGGTTTCTAGCTTGTGATTCTAGGTGATAGGTGATTCTGAGCATTAAGAGCAAGAACGGAAATCAGCATGGGGCGCCTGGGTGGCTCAGTGGGTTAAGCCTCTGCCTTCAGCTCAGGTCATGATCTCAGGGTCCTAGGATTGAGTACGGCACAGGGCTCTCTGCTCAGCAGGGAGCCTGCTTCCTCCCCCCTCTCTCTGCCTGCCTCTCTGCCTACTTGTGATTTCTGTCAAATAAATAAATAAAATCTTTTAGAAAAAAAAAAATAGAAATCAGAGCAGATTTGTGAGGTAGGATACAAAGTTTAGTATTTTTGTTTTGTTTTGTTTTAGAGGGTGGGAGTGAAGTGTAGAGGAGGAGACAGAGAATCTTAAGCAGCCTCCACACCCTGGAGCTGGATGCAAGGCTCGATCTCATGACCCTGAGATCATGACCTGAGCTGAAACCAAGAGTCAGATGCTTAACCATCTGAGCCACCCAGACGCCTCCTGCCTCCGCCAAAGTTTAGTTTTCCTTACAAGAAGTTTGAAGTACCTGTGGGGTGTCCACATAGGGATGTCGGAAACAGGTAGGAATAGGAACTCGGGGGAGAGAATGATTTGGGAATCATTATCCAGATGGCACCCAAGAGAATGGAGTAGATCTTTCCTTCCAACTGGATTGTAAGCCCTATGTAGTTAAGGTTTGTATATACTTACTGGAAATTCCTCACAATCTATGTGTTTGCATGCAATTATGTATTTATTTAATCATGAGAAGACTAAACATTGGATTTTTCTCTCAATTCTGACAAGGTCTTTGAAAAAGCTGCAGTTTTCTTTCCTTTTTTGTGAGTATAACTTTGAAAGCAACTATAGAAATCTTAATATATTCTGTTTTAAAAATTAGGATATCATACCATTTATTGATAAATACTGGGAGTGCATGACGACCAGACAGAGACCTGGGAAAATGACTTGGCCAAATAACATTGTTAAGACAATGGTGAGTAGACTAAAATGATTAGACTCGACATTTTGAAAGTCAGTGTTCTTTGAAAGAATTAAATTTGTTTTAGTCTCACTGAAATGTGATGACTAAGAAAATGAGAACAACTTAGTTTTAAATCTTGGAGAGTAAGGTATCACTAATTGTAAATGTTAACAGGTTTCACACGTCACAAATTGTGTCTAAAGTGAATATCACCCTGGTTGTTTTGTACATGACACTGAAACCTTTGTCCGCTGTACTTTTGCAAGTATAATTTTATATTGACATTGCAGACTATTTTTTCCTTTGCTTTAAAAACAAAAACAAATAACACTGTTCTAAACATTATTGTCCTTAGAATTAAAGAGAGCACCTGGGGAGAAGCCAACAGCAAGCTGTTGACAGTGCTTATCTCTGTGAGGTGGAGGGATAGGTGAGGATTCCGAAGGACTTTGGCTCTCATTTTTTCAAGTTTCTCTGTTTGAATTTTTGGATGGTCATGTATTAATTTTCTAATCAGAGGGAAAAGCAATACTATCATTTTGGGAGATTACACTTAGGAATTGGAGTTGCTGGTTGATCATCCATTCAGTACTACTTTGAAGAATAAAATTTTCCAGTAACACTAAAATACTGCTTCCTTTCAGAGTAAAGAAAGAGATGTATTCTTAGTAAAGGAACATCCTGATCCCGGGAGTAAGGACCCAGAAGAAGATTACCCCAAATTTGGACTTTTGGATCAGGTACTTTGTACTCCCCTTGTGATTTGGAGACAGAGAATTAGGTTCTGTTAACATTTGTCTGTTTGCCACTGCCATTAAAGGCCTCTAACATGGTGGGCTCCAAGTGAAGGGTCATTGCTGTGTGCAGAAAGAGCCCTCACCTTAAACCAGGAGAGTAACGTTTTAGTTCTGGCTCTTCCCCTCAATGTTACAGCTTTATGCATATCCTTTTTATCTTTTTTAACGTTAATTTCCTCCCTTATAAATGGGCTGTGCCAAGTTGTTTCTAATTTTCTTTCCATCTCAAAGTTTACTCTTAAAAACATTTGTTATTATAAAGAAAAAATTGTTGTGAATTAGAATTTGTGTTGTGTATCTAGCATAACATGAGGAAAAAGAAAATTTCCACTCTTTGTTCAATGGCAGGTAGGTCAGGAGGCCAAATCTTTCAGCTGTCCCTTAAAATGTTTGACCTGCCACCATTGAAAATTCAAGGTTTCACATAGAAATGTTACTGTACAAGGGTCCACTGCCCAGTGATGCACAGAAAGGCAAACACTGACGCCAGTTTTGTAAAGAAAAAGGGTTTTATTGCAGGGTTCCAAGCAAGGAGATGGGAGAAAATTTCTCAGATCCGCCTTCTCGAAGGATGGGGGTTGGGTATATTTAACCATAAGGAGGCAGGATGTCATGGGGTGGTATGTAGGTTGAATAGAATATGCTGATTGGATATAGGGACAAAAGGAGATGTCCTCCTTTCTGAGCGTGAGCATTCAGGAATCAAGCCTCTTTATGGGACACGTGCTCAAAAAATGGCAGCATAAGGTTGGGGGGTTGGGGGGTGTCCTTATAGAGGTTACTGTTGTTTACTCTTGGTCCCTTCTTCGAAGTTGCAGCAATTCCTTATTTGTTCCAGTCTTAGCTAGTCTTGACCTTGGTCAGTCACCTTCTGCAAAACGGGTTCATCAATCAATCAGGTTAGCCAGAGTTTTCTTAAGGTAGATGAGTCAAGCATTTGCTAACTTACTGTGCTGGTTTTAGAAATTCAGATATCTGTCTTTTCTTCTAAAATGAGACGATCTGATTACAGTAGGCCTGAATTCCCACAGCAGCTGAGAAAATGGGGCTTAGGCACTCCTGTGTGCCTTTGTCCCCTCCACCATACCACCCCCAATTCGTTCTTAACCACTTTGATCCTTACACTTGGCCCACCACACATACGTTACTTGTTGATCTCTGAAGCATCCAAGTTTGGGACCATGTAAATTTCAGACTCCTTACGGTTGTCAGTTTTGATTCACATTCTTCAAGAATTTCTTGGTGTTTTTGAGCATTGCCAGTGAATGTTGATTATCTAGCCTTCCTTTGTAATTGAATATATTTTTCCCTCTAGGATCTTAGTAACATTGGTCCTGCTTACGACAACCAAAAACAAAGCAGTGCTGTGTCTACAAGTGGGAATCTAAATGGTAAGTGTTTAAATGTCTTCTTGATGAAATAGTTGTAAGCTATTGAATCCAAATATGCCTAGAATTGGGCATCCTTTGGGTTGGCTCTCAATCAGATATTTACAGAAGCTTTAAAGTCCAGTACCCAGTTTTTGGAAGCTAGCCAAAGATTCGACAAATGGTAGTGAAGAACATTTTGTCCCTTTACACCACAGTTTGGTCTTGAGTGAAATAGATTTAGCAAAAAACAAGGTACAGGTTTAAGGTCAGATTTACTGTGTTCATCTTAGACTCCATGTCTGTATCCTCATCACTAACACCTACTATAGATTGAGTCGCTCTCTCCCCCTGCTCTTAATTCAGCTGCAATTTAACAGACTTCCTATGCTGGTCTTCTGATTTTTCTTGCCCTGAAACATTAGTCCCATGACAGCAATCTGTACTTATCACCTGCTATATGTGTTTTTCTATCAGTAACCCACCTAATGACACTAATGGTCTCCAGTACTAATGGTAATCCAATGAAAGTTGGGGTAGCTAGAGGTAGCTAGCTATTCATCTAACACGTGGTGTCATTAACTTGTCCTTTGGAGTGGTAGCATCTTAAATATGTAATCGTGTCTCCTGTTACTAATATAAGATGGGTTGGAAATAGCTAAGTGTATTGTTTATATTTTACACCATTTTTTCCCATTTTAATTGTTAAACTTTGACAAATACATGGTGCCACTTCTGTTCTTACAGGTGGAGCCTCTTTTGGAGGTGAATTCCTCCTCTGTCTTCTTTCAGCCTCTCAGACTTAAGTATTATGTGGTTTGGAAAATGCTTTTTGCTGAGTTGTGGTAGAAGCTAAAACTAAATTAAAATTTTAAAGCATTGTGAAAATGGTGGCAATAGCACTTGATATGAAACTGTAGTTCCAGTTGAATGTTAGCAATTAAAAGCTTATATGTTGTCATATTCTGCCTAACATGGCCAGCAGTCCCCTTAGTATTGCTTGTTTTATTCCAGGTAGATCTAAAACTTCTCTCTTAAATTAATTAAAATACAAATAACAATTAAAAATTAATAATTTTTTTAGGTAACTCAAACATGAGATAATGGATGTTGCAACAGTTTTAACATTAAACCTTTTTATGGGAAATAAGACTAATACCTGGTATGTTCATAAAAGGTAGTTCTGCATAAATCTGGTCCTGTATGTGCAGAATATGACCTGCTCTCAATGTCTTGATCCTTTTCATTGCAGCAGAACTGCTGATAATTTCCAAGCTTGCCCCAAATTAAGATTCGGTACTCTATGTAGTTGTTTCCATAAAGGTGTTTTCCTGCAGTTCAGGGACATATTCTGGTGGACAGAAAAACAAATTGAGAGGAAAGATGGAACTGGACAGAAATTTCCAAGTACCTATTTCAGAGATCACTAGGTAGCATTCCTTTGGCTTAGTATGTAGCTAAATTATTTTTTGTATAACATAAGTAAATTGTCGATTGATATTTGCTCTTAATTCCACAAGCTAGGACAGTCTAAGTGAATTTTATGCATTGGCACAATCTTAAGAATTGTAAAAGTTGCCTACTAAATTTAAAGCCTTTCTACTTGTGTCATGCACACCCCAGAGTGGATACCAAGTAGCACTGGAGAGAAACACCTTTTTAGTATTTCCATTTCTGTTTTCTATGTGTTTTCTGTACCTTTGTCTTGTTGGATCTTCCAGTTAAGTGCTTTAGCAGAAATTGTGCCTTTATTATGTTTACGGACTGTATCATGCATAGTTCAAGCTAGTGAACATCTGCTTAGAGTGAGGATAGTCTTCGTGGATGTTCATATTGATTTGGATGGAAAAAACCTTTATCCTTGCGGTTGTTTTTAGATGTGGGTATTCGGAATCTGAATGAGTGAAAATGCATTTGTGTCACATCCTCAGAAAGTGTAGTTCAATAAGTCATTGCAGTTCAATAAGAAAGGAAGGTTGAAAACGTTCTACAGTCGTTATTAGTGCTAGGTTCCTTTGAGCTTACTGCCAGAGCTCAGTGTTCTGAGCCGTGAGATACTCAGCAGACTCCTTCGGAAGCAGGGTGAAATCCATTATGCTCTCAGGAAGGAGGTCCTCCTGGGTGTGGTGTTACACAAATGCACGTCGGGAGTGTTAGTCGCCGTGGAATTTCCATATCCACGTGAAGCTTCTGTCACAGCTCATTGAAAGTGATCTGCCTTGTCTTTGAAGGGGGAATTGCAGCAGGAAGCAGTGGAAAAGGAAGAGGAGCCAAGCGCAAGCAGCAGGATGGCGGGACCACAGGGACCACCAAGAAGGCCCGGAGGTGGGCAGAACACCCACTCCCACTCATCACTGCTAGACCGTTCTTTGGGGCTGGCACAGTCCATCAGTGGGCAAAGAGTTGTCCTCTTCACTAGCCCAGGTGTCTGAGATTCCAAACCCTGTCCATTTTTCTTAAATCTTGAGCACTTTGAAGGGTAAAATAATTCCGCGTGAGGAGCCCTGTTTTTCAGATTTGTGAAAACAGCCCCCGGGGCGGCAACCCTGTGGGAGTAAAGTTCTGTCAAGACATCTTGAGAAGGGTTAGGTGGAGGAGAGGGAGAGTGGACCCAGTATTGAACTTAAGCACTTTTATGTCATCTTTGTGCCTCTCCCCTCATGTCTCTTCCCTGTGTTTGTTCAGTAAATCCTGGTTTTTTTCTTATTTAGATTGGCAAGATAGTGCTCCCATCTCTGAGTTTTGTTTCATTAGTTTATAGTAATTAATATACTAAAGGAAATTGCCCTTGTTTCCCTTTTCCCTTTTTCTCCCCTATGACGTACTGGCTCTGTTTCAAAGATAGTCCTATAGACTAGAGAGTAATTTGAAACCACTTTACTAAATTTAAAAACAAATCTGTTTCATTTCCCCATTTTGCCTCCAGAGGGCAGGATCATCTACTTGAGCAGTGAAAACCATTTGTGAAGTTGCTTGTACTCCTGCTGAAATCTAGTAAATCAGGTGTCTTTCTTACAGATTTGAAGGCATTTGAGCTAGAGGGGGTTTTAGTTTCTTGATTTTACTTTTTCCTTTTTGCAGTGACCCTTTGTTTTCTGCTCAGCGCCTTCCCCCTCATGGCTACCCCTTGGAACACCCGTTTAACAAAGATGGCTATCGGTATATTCTAGCTGAGCCCGATCCCCATGCCCCTGACCCTGAGAAGCTTGAACTTGACTGCTGGGCAGGAAAGCCTATTCCTGGAGACCTCTACAGAGCCTGCTTGTATGAACGAGTTTTGTTAGCCCTACATGATCGAGGTATGTAAGGTGTTAATGTTCATGTTGGACCCAGGTGTTACTTTGAATACTGTCTTCAGCTTTGTCCAGTCCAGAATTAGATATACTTGTCAACATCATTACCACACCCCCACCATCTGGTTTTAACTAGACTCAGTGGGAACACGTGACAAAGAATCTCCTTGTCTCTTCCGATAAGCTCTAGACATTTGTATATAAATATGTGTGTGTGTGTTTAAAACTTTTTATTTTGAACTTATTTTTTATTTTTTAAGTAAGCTCTACACCCATCGTGAGGCTCAAATTACAACCCCAAGATCAGAAGTTGCATGTTCCACCGACTAAGCCAGGCAGATGCCCCTATTTTAAACTAATTTTAAACTTAGAGTAAAAACAATAGTTTTAGTATATTCTCTCCCCAAGCTTCTACTGGTAACATCTTACACGACTGATTGTGTAGTTACCAGACCAGGAAGTTAACATTGGATGATGCTATTAATGAAACAAAAGACTTGATATACTCCAAAATAAGTCCAAAAGACTTGATTTCTCCAGTTCCCCCAGTAAGGCCTCTTCTCAAGGGTCGGTCGTATGTTGCATTTCATTATTTCTCCTCAGTTTCTTGCAGCCTTTAACAGTTCCTCAGTCCTTACGTGTCTTTAATGACCAGACACTATTTAAGTATTAATCAGGGATTCTGTTGAATATTCCTCAGTGAGTGTGTGACTTTTTCTCATGATTAGACTGATGTTATGCATATTTTGTCAGAATACCAAAGAAATTAGTCCTCATTGCATCATCTCATGGCAGTCATGATGTGGATGTCTTATGATTGATCATGTTGACCATGGTCATCTGGTTAAGGTGATTTCTGTGGCTTTCTCTGTCTTATCCTTTGTAGTTAATAAATAGCTCGAGGAAAGATGCTTTGAGCTTTGGAGATACCTTGTTTATAAAGTTTTGCTCTAATACCCTTCAGTGGATCTTTTCTTCAATGATATATATATATATATATATATTTTTTTTTTTTTTTTTTTTTTTTTAAAGATTCTGTTTATTTGAGAGAGAGAGCACAAGCGATGGGGAGGGGGAGCAGAGGGAGAGGGAGAAGCAGACTCTGAGTTGAACAGGGAGCCTGACATGGGACTGGATCCCAGGACCCCAAGATCGTGACCTGAACCAAAGGCAGATGCCCAGCTGACTGAGCCCCCCACATGCCCCTGCAACAATTATTAGTGTGTTGTGTTTGCCTGACGATTTTATATTTCTTTCTTCCTGTCTCCACTTATTATTTAATCAATTTTTATTTATATCAGTGTGAACTCAGATATTTATTTTATTCCATTGGGATATACTTTATCTAGTAGCTCAAATTATTCCTGCTTTGGCCATTGGGAGCTTCTTTAGGTTAGTTCCTATGTTTTTTTGATTAGCCTCCTTTTTTTTTTTGAATAATACTTCCTTTACTTTCCAACATCACAAAATGTTCCTGACTTACCTTGTCTTTTCCCTGCCCTAGGCCAAATATATCAGCCACTTTCTCCAAAGAGCCCTGGTTCCTTTGATTGGAGAATGAGATTTAGAAATGAAGAGCTGAGTGTTCAGTATGCTCAGTTTTAGACCCCGCCCAGTGGACAGGAGAAGACCGTATGTGTACCAGCTGACACATAAATATGCAGGGCTCTACTGCCTTTGCACTGACGGCTTGGATTCTAGTCAAACACTCCTGGTTTGTGCCAGCCCTCTGCCTATCCTTACTGGTCACTTCTTTCTCCAACAGTGAGAAACCTGGCTCTGACTGTCTATGGTGTACTCCCATATTTGTTCATTTCTAGTGTGCACATAAAGTAGTTTCAGAATTGGTAACCTCTATGAGAAACATTGACTAGCTAGCTTACAGCAGTTATGTCTGGCTCTTCGGCTTTTAGCCTTGCAGCATCCTTTTGGGTTACTGTTAGATTAGTTCTCTTCTGCCCCACCTCCTTCAGGGTGATTGTGTGTCTCTTTTACAATCGTTAGGTTCATTTGTTAGTATTTTTGTGCTATTTGTAGGGTCTCCCACCTCTCGGAGAGAGAGTTTGTGTGTGTGTTTCAGGGGAGTGCATGAAGGGTCTGTGAAACATGACTGTGGTTCCAGGAGTTGTACAAAAAGGTTAACCCAGGGCGCCTGGGTGGCTCAGTTGGTTAAGCGTCTGCCTTCAGCTCATGTCATGATCCTGGGGTTCTAGGATCGAGCCCTGTGTTGGGCTCCCTGCTCAGTGGGGAGTCTGGTTGTCCCTCTCCTCTGTCACTGCTCGTGTTCTCTGACTCACTCTCTCAAATAAATGAAATTTTTAAAATATGTATATATAACCATTATACCATTATTATTCCTAACTAAGATGAATAATAATTCCTTAATGATCTAATACCTGGTCCATACTCATATTTCCATGGTTTAAAATATGCCTTTCAGTGGTCTCCTTGAATTAGATCTAAACAGGGCATATATTTACTGCATTTGAAAGCCCATTATTTCTTGGTTTTAATACTAAAAACTTAACACTTGTAGGGGTGCCTGCCTGGCTCAGTCGGTAGAGCCTGTGACTTTTGATCTTGAGGTTGTGAGTTCAGGTCCCATGTTAGGTATAGAGATTACTTTAAAAAAATCAAATCAAATTAGTTTTTTGCTAACACTTATATTGATGGTGGTCATTTCAAAGTGAAGTAATGTAATCCCATGTTGTAATGTCCATTATATGTGGATTGTTTGACTTCTGATAGTGACAAGCATACTTTGAAAGTAGGGAAGCCCAAGTCAATGACTTCAGGGTTTTTAAGAAGTGAGGCTTGTCTTGTTTATATAACTATATAAATATCATTATATATTTATATATGTGTGTGTGTATATATATATATATATATATATATATATATAAAAAACTATATCTTGTTTATAACTATTATATATAATAGTTATAATTCCAGAAGGAGAAAAAAAGTGAGAACACTGACCCGTAATAGTTACTTATTTGTTAGAATTTAATATATAAAATAGCAATGACTGCTTGCTCTCTATGCCATTTATGCTGAGCCTTACAAAAATTAATGATAAATCTGTATTGTATCTATTAAGGTTTTTACTTTGAAATAATTTCAGATGTATAAAAAAATTGTGAAAATAGTAGTGAACTTTTTTTTTTTCCTCCGAACCATTTGAGAATAAGTTGCTATGATGCCCTCTCATTTTGAGAACTTGATGGTGTATTTCTTATAAGCAAGGATGTTCCCCTTATGTGTTAGTCATTTAGTGCTGCTTAGCAAATCACCATAAAACTTAGCAGTCTAAAACTTCAAATGTTCATTATCTCCCACAGATTCTGAGGGTTGGGAATCTGGGAGCACCTTAGCTATGTGAGTTGGCTCAGGAGAATTCATGCAGCTGCAGTCAAGCTCTTAGCTGGGCCTATCAACAGTGAGGACTTGACAGAGGCTGGAGGACTTACTTCCAAGATGACTTACTTGTGTTACTTTGACAGGATGCCCTCAGATCCTCACCGTGTGGGCTTCTCCATAGACCACTTATTTATCCTCATCGGTAGAAGCTAACTCCTCCCAATGAAAGTGATCCAAGAGAGCAGTAGAGTTCGAGTATCTTCTGTGACCCAACTTTGAAGCTGGATAGTTGCTTCAGCAACTATTTGTTCTGTTAGGAATGAGTCACTACGTTCAGCCCACACTCAGGTGGAGGGAAATTAGCCTCCACCTCTTCAAAGGAAGAATATCAAAGAGTTAGTAGATATTTTTTAAACTTTCACTTTCTTGCAGAACCAGTATATAAACGTCAAAGACAGGAAATTAACACTAATTGCTACCATCTGATGAATTTAAGATCCTATTAAGGTTTCTCCAGTTGGTGCAATAATGCCATTGTAGCAGAGGATCCCGTTGAGAATCATTTGCTGCATTTAGCTGTCATATCTCCTAAGTCTTCTTCAATCTGTAACAGTTTTTTTATCTTTCTTAGACTTTGATGACCTGGAAGCTTTTGCAAATGAGAGGCCACTTGTTTTATAGAATATCCCGCAATTTGAGTTTGTCTGGTTGAAATCTATCATTAAAATGATGCTATGTTCTGCATGTTGCATCCTGCCAGGTGGTGCCTGATTTTAATTTGCCTCATTACCGATGATGTCGCTTTGATCATTTGGCTAACATGGTATCTGCCAGGTTTATCCACTGAAAAGTTGCTCCCCCCCCCCCCCCCCCCCCCCCCCCCCCCGCATGTAATTAGTAAGTGCTTTAGGAGGAGGTACATTATTTACTGTCCTATCCTGGACACTTGCCTTGCTCAGTCCCCACCTAATGGCTTTAGGGCTGAATTGCCTGGAAAGGGTAAGGGAAGAAGTATTTGAGAAGGTAGAATTTGCCGAATACCTAAGAAAGTTCTGTTAAACAGGATGTATTTAATTTAAGGAAGTTATCATTGTATCTGCCTGGGACAGGAGCCATTGTGGTCCATGTAACAGAAAGAGTGTAGGGCCAAGAATTTTCAGTCAGCCGTGCCACACTGAGCTGCGGTGTGGTCACGAACAGTCACAGGATCAGCTGCTCCATCTCAGAGTCTTGTCTACCTACCTACCTACCTGGGTGCTCCATCTCAGAGTCTTGTCTACCTACCTACCTACCTGGGAAGTACTTTGTAAATCGTAAAGACCTTTATAAAAGCTGTAGTTAATCTACATTTTGTGCTTCCTCCAATAGAACTCAGGCTTTTAGTGTCATAAACAGTTTCAAATGCTTTTTCCTCATTGAAGTCTTAATTGGATCTGTGATGTTTCTACATTGATAAAATCAAACCTACATCACCTGAAAATACTCTTCTATCTTCTGTCATTTTTGTCTTCATTTTCAAGTCACAATATCCCCTCCTATTGATTTAGATTGTCCCCTTATCTTACATAAGCCTCATAGTAAAGTTTCAAACCATACACAAAGGTGGAAAGATGAATATAATGAATTTTTGTATACTTTTCACCCACATTTAACAGTTATCAAGTTTTTGCCATATTTATCTGCTTATTTTTGTGACTCTCTTTTTCTGAATTTTTAAGAAGTAAATCTCACCCTATATACTCTAAAAAAAAATACGCATTTCTAAAAGATAGGGGTGTTTTCTTTCTCTCACAACCACAATGCTCTTATCACACTTAACAAAATAGATCATTCCTTGCCATCATCTGAATTCAGTCCATAATCAGATTTCCGTGATTGTGTCAGATACCTTTTTTCCTCCCCCACCAGAATGCTTATTAATTAAAAGAAAATAGTGACTTCATAGTGGAGAAGCCAGTGAGGCACTCCATTAGTTAGGTGATCAAAGTGTAACATAGGCATTTTGACATCATGTGTTCCCGGATACTGTCCACTGAGAGACACAGCATTATTGACCTCACTGATATTCCTGACGAGAAAGCATAACCTGTGCTTCAGCAGGAGGATACATCAGACAGACCTGACCGAGGGGCATTCTACAAAGGAAAGTGACCAGTACTCTTCAAAATGTCATGGTCATGAAAGACTTGAACTGTCCCAGATTGGAGGAAACTAAGGACACGCGACAACCAAATGAAATGTGGGATGTTGGATTAGAGCCTGGAACAGAAAAAGGATATTATTTGGATAATTGGCTTCATTTGAAGATGATCTATAGATTACTTAATTGCATTCTATATCAATGCCAATTTTCTGGTTTTGGTAATTGTGTTACAGCCATAGATGGTGTTAACATTCAGAGAAGCTGAATGGAGGACATAGGAGGAATGTATACTGTTCTTTAAAATCTAAAATTGTTTCAAAATCAAATATCAAGTCTATTAAAGGATGGCTCATTCAGCGGCACCTGGCAGGCTCAGTAGGTAGAGCACGCAACTTGATTCCAGAGTTGTGAGTTCAAGCCCCACATTGGGTGGAAAACTTCATTTAAAAAGAAAAAGAAAGATGGTTTGGGGCGCCTGGGTGGCTCAGTGGGTTAAGTTTCCGCCTTCAGCTCAGGTCATGATCCCAGGGTCCTGGGATCGAGCCCCACATCGGGCTCTCTGCTCAGCAGGGAGCCTGCCGCCCTCCCACCGCCCGCTCTCTGCCTACCTTTCTGCCTACTTGTGATCTATTTCTCTCTGTCAAAAAAATAAATAAAATCTTTTTTTAAAAGTTAAAAAAAAAAAAAAAAAGATGGTTTCTACAAATCAGGCTCCAGGCACATTATAATTGGTTTGTTATATTTTAGGGAATAGACAGCATTATTAATTTTAACCTGTTAACTTAAATATCATTTGATAGAAACTAAATTACCTGACCACTTTCTTCCCATTTTTTTTCCTCTTGCCTTCAGCCATATCTTACATTGAGATTTTGAAACTCCTGAACTAATCCTTCAGATTCCTGACCTGTTATTTCTAATTTTTTACTTTGTTCTACTAGAGTGTAGGAGACTCTGGTTTTGGGGGGCAGTTGTCTCCAAATGCCTCCAATAAGTTACAGACCTTTGTTTTCATCTTCACCCTGCAGCTCCCCAGCTGAAGATCTCCGATGACCGGCTCACTGTGATTGGAGAGAAGGGTTACTCCATGGTCCGGGCTTCTCACGGGGTTCGGAAAGGTGCCTGGTACTTTGAAATCACAGTGGACGAGATGCCTCCAGACACTGCTGCCAGACTGGGTTGGTCCCAGCCCTTAGGTAAGTGGGAGCTGCTATGTGGGCATCGCAGCAGGCAGAGAGGGATAGACCATCTGCATGAGCTTTGTGACTTTTCAGCTTGATGGATGAGGGGCATAAAATTCACTTCCTGAACGATTGGGCGGTTTGCAATTTTGTAACAAAAAAACAAAAAATAAAATGAGAAGGAGTACAGTTTTTTCTTCCAGCAAACCGGGGTTGATTCGCAATCTTTTGACTTCCCGTTTGTCTTTTTTGGGACAGGTAACCTTCAAGCTCCCTTAGGTTATGATAAATTTAGCTATTCATGGCGGAGCAAAAAAGGAACCAAGTTCCACCAGTCAATTGGCAAACACTACTCTTCTGGGTATGGACAGGGAGACGTCCTAGGATTCTATATCAATCTTCCGGAAGACACAGAAACAGCCAAGTCACTTCCTGATACTTATAAAGATAAGGTGAGTTTGTCCTCCTGAGAGATTCCCGGGTTTGAAGACCTGTGGCTGCCACTGAATGCTGCAGCAGTGGCCTGAGTGTTTTTTTGTAATACCGACATACCATTCCCATGTTTTTCTCACATTTTGTTACAAAAATGTTTAGATAGAGTTGAAAGAGTTTTAAAGTCCGTGTCCAAATACCCATCACCTAGATTCTGCCATTGACCTGTTATTTGTTCATTCCTCTACCCACCCATCTGTCCGTCCATCTTGTTTTAATGCACTTCAGAGAATGCTAGCCATCAGTATACCGCACCCCTGCCCATGTATTTCAGGATACATGTCGTTAGCTAGAGTTCAGCCTTTATTTAGTTTTTTCTTTTGATATAAGACTTACACAAAATGAAATGTACAAAAATAAGTGTATATTCACTGAGTTTTGAGTTTGGCCTAAAGGATACCTTAGAATCTTACACTCCAGGAAGTTCCCTCATGCTCTTTTCCAGTCAGTCCCAACTCCCATCCCTATAGAGCCAACCACTATCTTGAAATACTTATTCCCTGTCATAATTTTATTCCATTAGTTGTGTTTTTTTAAAGATTTTATTTATTTGACAGAGATCACAAGTAGGCAGAGAGGCAGGCAGAGAGAGAGGAGGAAGCAGGCTCCCTGCCAAGCGGAGAGCCCGATGCAGGACCCTGAGAACATGACCTGAGCCAAAGGCAGAGGCTTAACCCACTGAGCCACCCAGGCACCCCTATTCCATTAGTTTTGTTTGTTCTTAAGTAAATGGAACCATGCGCTATGTCGTCTTTTGTATCTGGCTTTTATTGTTTGACATAATGCTTTTGAGATTCTTTTATGTTTTTGCATGTATCCATAGCTTGTTTCCTTTAATCGTAGAGTAGTATTCCATTGTATGAATACACCACAGTGTGTTTATCCATTTTCCTGTTTTTTTAAAAATATTTTTAAATTCCAGTATAAGTAACATACAGTGTTACATTTGTTTCAAGTGTATGATAGGGTTATTCAGCAATTCCTTATATTACTCGGTGTTCATCATGATAAGTGTACTTATAATCCCCTTCACATATTTTATACTCCCCCCACCCACCTCCCCTATGGTAGCTACCAGTTTGTTCTCTACCATTGAGTCTGGTTTTTTGTCTTTGTTTGTTGTGTTTCTTAAATTCCACATATGAGGGAAATCGTATGATATTTGTCTTTTTCTGACTTACTTCACTTAGCATTATGCTCTCTAGCTCCATCCATGTAAATGGCAATGGCTGAGTAATGTCCCACTGTGTATACACCATATCTTCTTTATCCATTCATTCATCTGTAGATGGAGACTTGGGTTACTTCCATAATTTGGCTTTTGCAAATAATTTAAATAAACATAGGGATGCATATATCTTTTTGAATTAGTGTTTTTTATTCTTTGGGTAAATGCCCAGTAATGGAATTACTAGATCAGATTATTCCATTTCCCTATGGATGGAGACTTGGGCTGTTTCAAGTTTGGGGCTATTATGAATAAAGGTGATGTGAACTTTCTTATACAAATGTTTTTCTGTTTTTGTTTTTTTAAAGATTTTATTTATTTATTTGACAGAGACACAGTGAGAGAGGAACACAAGCAGGGGGAGTGGGAGAGAGAAAAGTAGGCTTCCTGCTGAGCAGGGAGCCTGAATGCGGGGCTGGATCCCAGGACCCTGGAATCATGACCTGAGCCAAAGGCAGACACTTAATGACTGAGCCACCCAGGCGCCCCTACAAATGCTTTTGTAAACGTGTTATTGTTTCTTTTGGGTCAGCACCTAGAATTGCAATCACTGTGTCATAAGGTAGTTACATATTTAGTTTTAGAAGCAATTGCTGGACTCTTTCCACTCCCAGCTACAATGTATGATAATTGTAGTTGCTTCACATCCTTGTCAACATTTTTGTTGTCTGTCAGCTTAATTCTAGCCGTTTTGATGGGTGCATAGTAGTGTCTCCGTGTGGTTTAAATTAGCATTTCTTTGATGACTAATGATATTCCGTAGGTTTTTGTGTGCCGATTAGCCATTCATCTATTTTCTTTTATAACGTTTCTCTTCAAATATTTCACCTTTAAAAAAAAATTATATACATACATATATACATATATACATGTATATACATACATATATACATATATATACATATACAAAAATTATATATACATATATACATATATATGTATATATATACATATATACATACATACATAAAAATTATATATATACATATATACATATATATGTATGTATATATATATATATCAGGTTATCCTTTTATTGAGTTATAGAGGGCTTTTTAATATATATATTGGATTACAGTTCTCGGTTAGAAATGGCTTTTTTTTTTTTTTTTTTTAAGGTTTTATTTGAGAAGGAAGATAGAGAGTACGAGCTAGGGAAGAAAGGGAGAAGCAGGCTCCCTGCTCAGGTCTCAATCCCAGGACCCTGACTTGAGCCAGAAGTAGATGTTTAACCAGCTGAGCCACCCAGGCACCCCTAGAAGTGGCTTTTTAAAAAATATTTTTGGGGGCACTTGGGTGGCCCAGTTGGTTAAGCATCCAACTCTTGATCTCAGCCCGGGTCTTGATCTCAGGATTGTGAGTTCAAGCCATATGCAGGGCGTGAAGCCTACTTAAAAAGTACATTTTTTTTCCTCCTAGTCTGTGACTAATTTATTTCTTAAAGGTGTCTTCTGATGAAATAAAATTTCTAATTTTTATGAAATCTATCAAATTTTTCTTTTACAGTTATATTGCTTTCTATGAGTTAATAATTCTTTGCTTACCCTCCACTCATGAAGATACTCTTTCATGTTTTCCTTTGAAAACATGGTTTAAGCTTTTGCTATTAGGTTTCTGATCCACCTTGAATTACTTTTTGTGTATGGTGTAAAGTAGGGATCAAAGTTAATTTTTTCTTCCATACAGATGGGTGTCCAATTATTCTAGCACCCGTTTTTGAAAACTTTTACCCTCATTTCTTTGGTGCCATTTGTGAAAATCAGATGATTTTATAAGTAGAAAGTAGAGTTTGTTTTGGGGCTCTCTGTTCCATTGATGTCTTTGTTGACTTTTATGCCATACCACACTGTCTTGATTATTGCAGCTTTAGAATAAATTTTTAATTTGGGTTATTATCAGTCCTCTTGCTTCTTTGTGTTTTTGTCTGGTGTGGGTTTGTGTGTGTGTGTGTGTGTGTGTGTGTGTGTGTGTGTGTGTGTGTGTGTTT
>NW_019154095.1:34949779-34967611 GCF_002288905.1 Enhydra lutris kenyoni
AATTTTGAAGATACTAGTATATGCCTAGACTTTCTAGAAGGATATACAAGGACACTGGAACAGAGATTGCTTTTGGCAAAGGGAAACTTGAGTGTTGAGGGACATGGTGAGAGAGAGATACTCTTCATTTTACGTTCTGGTAGATCTCTTGAATTTTTTTTTTCTTATTGTGTTTAATGTATGTATGTGCTAAGAGATTCAAATTTAAAAAAAAAAAATAATATCATCTATTTCCCTGGGAGTGAATAGTTGGGCTCTTGGGAACCGGCAGAGAATGGATGACCCAGAGACCACCTATAGGAGAAGCAGGTTGGGAACTCAGATGAAAGGAAGTAGCCCTTGATGTTTTTGTCCTATTCTATAAAATGTTTTTATAGAATAGGAGATTTTAGGCTCAGTAAACTTATTTCTTTCACTGAGATTATTGAGGGGAAGAAACTATGAATTAGTTTTAGTTTAATGGGTATTTTTATTGTGGTGAAAGTGTGTATATGTATGTTTCCTCATAAATCTTAGTAAAGACCTTTTTTGAAATGTTTAACAACTTTGTGCTATCTGGTACTTTTAAGAACCACATAGTTGTTTAAAATCTAGCAAAGCTAACCCTACATAGATTTTTAATTTCTGTTGCAGAACATAAGGACTCTGTGCTATTTGTGTGACTCTGGCTTTTTTTTTTTTTTTTCATAATGATGTAGCTGATGCTTCAATGTTCCTTTTTTTTCCCCTTTCTTTCTTGGTTTTCAAGGCTTTGATAAAGTTCAAGAGTTATTTGTATTTTGAGGAAAAAGACTTTGTGGATAAAGCAGAGAAGAGCTTAAAGCAGACTCCCCATAGTGAGGTGAGTCATGGTCATAAAAATGTCAGAACTAGAAGACTTTGAAGATTGGGACCAACCTCCTAATTATAAAAGTTTGGAAAATGAGGCCCAAAGGGGCAGCAGAGCGAGCTCCCTCTCCTGCCTGCTGTGTTTGTGCTCTTCCTGTGGTACCATGCTGCTGCTCTCAGAGGCCTCATCAGGGTTCTTTTAGGGACAGTCTACAGAAAAAGGGGTAGAAACAGCAGCCTACTGAGGAAATCTACAAGCGATTGAGGAAGCAAGTCGGAGATATTTATTCTTCTCAGAGGAAGGATCAAGTACAGAGGGAGGAACACCGGAATAGGAGAGGATGTTGCTGTGTGACCCAGAGGTGGAGGAGCTGTCACGGTTCATTCAGGGTCCTCTAGAACTTTCCCTACTTCCTGTTCCAAGGTTGATGGAAACACGTCTGCCCAAAGTCCTAGCGTAAATAAAGGCTGGCATGACTGGACCAGCCACAGGGGACGAAAATAGGAAAAGGGCGGAAGAAAATTTTGAATGGGAGACATTTTTCCATAAAAATGCTGCGAAACATCCTGGGACAGTAATAGAAGGGAATGTAGGAGAAAATGTGAAGGGAAACAGTTAATAGATCTAAGGATAACACAACCAGACAATCCAGCCTGGGAGAATATCGCTCTTGCTGGGAAGAACAGGCAGAGAAAGTTACTTCAGAAAAAGCCTTTTCTGAAGTCCATAGACAGTGGTTGAGAGAGAATATTTAGAATAATTTCAAAAGCGAAAGGACAAAGAAAATGAGGATTCTGAAACTCAGAAGATCTGAAGAGATTTTCAAAGGAGAAATACAGAAGCGAGAGGGAGGGGGGGCAAATGAATAAGCTCACAAGGGTATGGTTCCAAGGAAGGGGAGGACAAAATTCATTTTTATAAATACAGTGTTACGAATAATAGAGAGTCGAATAGTTTGGTTTAAGTAGTAGTTTGGTATAAGTATAGGAATTCAGAAAGCAAATAATCCTGAAGACCAACTAGATTAGTGCATGTGAATAAGCTCTGAAAAACCTGGAAGTCCTCTATAAACGTAAGACACTGTTGTTGCTGCACAAGGTACATGCTGTTCTTGGAAGACATTATTAGCAGCATGGTGACAGCACTGCTAAAGGGTTCTCCAAGTGAGTTCTTTTTCAGTTTGTTTGTTCCGTTGTTAAATTCTGAAGTAAAACCACGGTTTTTGTTTCAGATAATATTTTATAAAAACGGTGTCAATCAAGGTGTGGCCTACAAAGATATTTTTGAGGGGGTTTATTTTCCGGCCATCTCACTGTATAAGAGTTGCACGGTATGTATCCTCTGTTCATCCTGTGAACACGACTTGAAGGAAATAGGTGAATGGTTGTGTTGGAAGAGCCATTGATAGGAGTTCCAGAAAGAAGTCTAAATAGCCTGAATGAGATGGAAATACGTTCCTGCTGTGACAGTTCCAAAAACAGTTGGGTGTCATAGGAAGTATTTGCTTGGATAGATACAAGATTGTGCAGTTAGTGTGCCCCATACTTTTCTTTTGAATGTACCGTGTGGCGAATGTTACTGTTCAGTGTAAGGCATATGCAGTATATACATACATCAGTCAGCTTGGTGTTACAGATCATGGTGACCCACCACCATTGGCTAGTACTGTTGGTTACTTCATACACTGTGCTGTTTCTGTTTTGTTTTGTTTTTAATATGATCCAGTACGAAGGGGACTCTCATCAGATCCTTTTAGGTTTTTGTGGTTGTTTTAAGTGGTTTGAAAAGGTAATATCTGGAAGTTTCCATGTATTTTTAGTCTCTCAGTAACCACCACTTATGTAGAAAAAGGAAATCTTTAGGTTATAAATAGAACTCAACAAAAGTCTATTTTAGTTATCTAATTTTCGATGCACATTAGGGTGTTGACCACTTTTAGCAGTGGTAATCTGTTTCATTTGTTCCACTACACCCTGAATGTCATAGCTACATTTTAAAAGTTCCTGTGTCACGTTAAACTTTTTCACTCTTTTCTTCTGTGTTTTCATGTCTGTTTGAATTGAACTGTCACAGGTTTCCATTAACTTTGGACCATGCTTCAAGTATCCTCCAAAGGATCTCACTTACCGCCCAGTGAGTAACAGTCACGACGCAAGCTCAGTATCTCTGTTACTTCTCGTTGTCACTGTTCTCATCACCTCATTTCTGTTTCTTGTTCTTCCCACAGATGAGTGACATGGGCTGGGGCGCTGTGGTAGAACATACTCTGGCTGATGTCTTATATCATGTGGAAACAGAGGTGGATGGGAGGCGCAGTCCGCCATGGGAACCCTGACCAGGTCCCTCTTTCTTTGCAGCTGTGGACTTTCTGGGGAATAAATTGGGGAGGGGGGATCTGTTTTTTTGTTTTTTTTTAACTATTGCAAACATTCTCCCAAAGATACCGCAGCACAGAGCCTCTCCTGTTAGCAAGTGAAAAGTAGGGGTGAGACTGGCAGAGACTGCCTGCCCTGCAACACTTTGCCCACTTCTGGTGACTGCTTCTATTTTGTGTGCCATATGCCAGCAGCTGCTGACCCTTGGATCCCATGCGCTCCCTGTGAAACTGGTGCTGTACAATGTATCCCACCAACTGGGACTTGATACCTTGCTGTATTTTCTACCGAATGAATAATCTTGTCCAAGTACCTAACTTATTTAAAGACATTTCTTTTTTTTTTTTTTTTTTTTGTAATGTTGAGTTCATCCTATCTGATTTCCAAGGAAGTAATTGGCTTGAATCTGAGAACACCTGAAATCTGTGGCTCTACATTCCAGATCTAGAAGGTCTTTCCTTTTGATGTGGGTTTTTATTCATTTTGAAATATTTTTGAACACTGGGGTCTCTGGAACTACTAGGTCTGTAGAACTGTAATTGTGGAAAAAAAAAACTTGCTTGCAGCTTTAACAATTAGAAATTCTTCCCAAATAAAACTGGTCTTCAAGTGTGTGTGGCACTTTGCTTCCCTTTCACATTGGATTCCTCTTGGGACTGGGGTAGCAAGGTAGGCAGTCTGAGGAATGGTAGTCAGAACTGGGAAGACAGGCACATTTCTGACTCGATCCCAAGCCCTCTTCTGCTTCCAGTCTTTCCAGCCAACCCAACTATGGTCTTTATCCTGTGAAATCGGAATCTCAAAGAGGTGAACAAGAGTTTAAAAGGGTTAATGGGGGGCACCTCGGTGGCTCAGTGGGTTAAGCCTCTGCCTTCTGCTCAGGTCATGATCTCAGGGTCCTGGGATCGAGTCCCGCATCGGGTTCTCTGCCCAGCAGGGAGCCTGCTTCCTCCTCTCTCTCTGCCTACTTGTGATCTCTGTCTGTCAAATCAATAAATCTTTAAAAAAATTTTTGGTCCATATATACAATGGAATATTACTCAGCCATCAGAAAGGATGAATCCCCAACTTTTCCATTAACATGGTTGGGGCTGGAGGAGATTATGCTAAGAGAATGTCAATTATCATATGGTTTCACTTATTTGTGGAACATGAGGAATAGCAAGGAGGATATTAGAAGAAGGAAGGGGAAAATGAAGGGGGGGATATCGGGGTGGGAGGAAAACCATGAGAGACTATGGACTCCAAGAAATAGGATTTTCAAGGGGAGGGGGTGGGGGATGGGTTAGCCCGGTGATGGGTATTAAGGTGGGCATGGATTGCATGGAGCACTGGGTGTTATGCACAAACAACGAATCATGGAACACTACATCAAAAATTAATATATGGTACTGTATGGTGACATAACTATTAGAAACCAAAAAAAACACGGTAGCTTTGACTAATTGTCTCCTAACGAATCATCCAGGCTGTTTTGGCCATTTTGCGTTTTTTTCACAGACCTAACAGAGTCAGTATGATCGTAGGCTAAAGACTCAGTCTGTCACCGCTGGACACCTACCTATTCATTCCTGGCTGGTCTTAAAGGGCAGACTTGGTTATAAAGCTGGATGATCAGAGTTTGAAGAACTCAGAGAATGAGGGTAGTGTTCTTTTTTTTTTTTCCTTAATCACTTTTTATTAACATAAAATGTATTAGTTGCCCCTGGGGTACAGGTCTGTGAATCATCAGGCTTACATATTTCACAGCACTCACCATAGCACATACCCTCCCCAATGTCCATCACCCAGCCACCCTATTCCTACCCCACCCCCACCTCCCAGCAACCCTCAGTTTGTTTTGTGAGATTGAGAGTCTCTTACGGTCTGTCTCCCTCTCGATCCCATCTTGTTTCGTTTTTCCCTCCCTACCCTCCACAGCCCCCAACCCTGCCTCTCAAAATCCTCATATCAGAGATCCTATGAAATATGTCTTTCTCTAATTGACTTATTTCGCTCAGCATAATACCCTCTAGTTCCATCCATATCGTTGCAAATGGCAAGATTTCATTTCTTTTTATGGCTGCATAATATTCCATTGTATATATATACCACCTCTTCTTTATCCATTCATCTGTTGATGGACATCTAGGTTCTTTCCATGGTTTGGCTATTGTGGACATTGCTGCTATGAACATTCAGGTGCATGTGCCCCTTCAGAGCACTACATTTGTATCTTTAGAGTAATTACCCAGTAGTGTGATTCCTGGGTTGTATTGTAGCTCTAGTTTTCAGCTGAGGGTAGTGTTCATTAGAGGAAGCTGGAGGTAAATTCTTTGTAATATAAATTACCACATGTTACTTGTACACCCACTCTCCATTTAAATGATAAAATTTTTGTACATCGGATTTTCATAAATCAGAGGTTGCAGAAGTAATGATTTTGCCCATTTGTATTTAAAAGTACGTATGTTTCAAGGTTCGTTTGGAGAGCTCATAGAATCCCCACTCTTCATGGAGACCTCTAAGCAGATCATCACTGACAACTTAATTTTATTCCAATGTAAAATTAAACAAGTTGGAAAACATCTCCCAGTCCCCTCAAAGACACAGTTGCTTGGTTTGAAGAAGGCAAATCATAATCAAGCTCAAAACTTCACTGGTTTGTGGTAAAATGCCATTGTTTTGCTTTCAGTCTGTTCTTTTCTGAAACCAGAGTGTATATTGCTTCAGACATCTTTAAACATCTTTAAACAATCATTTTCTCTTAGCTGGGAGTGGATGATAATTCTGTTCTAGAAATACTTCTACAACTATGCCCTCTCATTCTGAAGCTCCCAGATAGATAAACAATAATTGTGTGTGTGAGTTTTATTTTTATTTATTTGACAAAGAGAGAGAGAGCAGGAACACAAGCAGAGGGAGAAGCAGGCTTCCCGTGGAGCAGGGAGCCCAATGTGGGACTTGATCCCAGGACCCTGGGAACACGACCTGAGCCAAAGGCAGACGCTTAACCGACTGAGCCACCCAGGCACCCCAACAATAATGTCATCTATGCTAAAAATAGATCACTCTAGGAAACAATCAGAATAAATAACAAAAAATGCTTTTCTGAGCTGTAAAATTTTAATAGCTCAATAAATATCAGCACTCCCACTCCTGCTAAACTCTTTAATAAATAAGCTAGGGCTCTATTTCCAAATGCTTTAAATCATCAATGCTATTAGAACCAGAATGGAAAAGCTTCAAGTGGTAAGGGTTGGTTTTGCACCTTCCCTACACACATTAGCAAAATAATCCCATCCCAGTTTATATTTTTAAAGCATAAGTTCTCTGAATCTTGGAAGGGGAATTGGCTATCACCATAGCACCTCTTTTCAGCCATCTCCTCCGGAAATTGTAAAACACTGACCTGTTAATGGCAGAAAGTGGCAGCCCTGAACCAGGCTGGAAGCTGATATAATTAGCTCTGAACTAAAGATTCAGTTCCCTTTTTAGATCTCAACATTCTCTTCAGGGAAAATAATAAGATTTGTTTCTAGTCAACTTCGTCATTCATTCTCTCATATTTGGTCCTGCCCTGTCGTTTTTTTTTTTTTTTAAGATTTTATTTATTTATGACAGAGAGATGGAGAGCACAGGTAGGCAGAGCAGCAGGCAGAGGAAGAAGCAGGCTCCCTGCTGAGCAGGGAGCCCGATGTGGGACTCCATCCCAGGACCCTGGGATCATGACCTGAGCTGAAGACAGACACTTAACTGACTGAGCCACCCAGGTGTCCCTCTGTCCTCCCTTCTTCCTATGCCCCTCTCCCTGACCTGTGCTCTCTCTGTCTCTCTTTCAAATAAATAAATAACATCTTAAAAAAAAAAAAAAAACCTTTGTCCAGGACTCCTTTATCAAAAAGTTGCAGTTTACTAGAATGATTTTTTTAAAGAGAATTTTTAAACAAATAGGTACAGACTGAAGTTTTTGTGTCAGTTATGATTGTTTATTCTGACTGGTGCTCATGGAAGAAGTAGGAGAATGGGATTAATTAGTTTTCTGCATTTTTTCAATCAAGAAAACTTAGACTACATTTCTCAAAGGCACCTGCTGTGGGGAGTTGCTCTTCTTTGGTGCTGCTTGCTACTTATTTGGTAGAGGAGCAGAGGGTTGCTGGAGTCCCTTTTGTCAAACCCTGCTGCATCCACACACGTGGCCTATGAGGAATGGAGCTCATGAGCCCATAAAACATAAGGCCCCAGTCCTTGTGTTTAGCACCCTCACACCCTGTATCAGTACCATTTTAAAGATGTTTTTAAATAGAAGTGTAAGGGCCCAGAAAGAAGTCTTACAAATATTTGGGGTCCCTTAACCTTCATTTCGCAGCTAATCACCGAATGAAGTTAGAAAGCTCTTTCTCTTAAAAGCCTTGTCCCCATTTTCTTGGTTGTAAAATTTGACCAGAGTCCCAGTATCCTACTGTAAATACACTCCCACCCCATCCCACAGTCCCAGATGAAGATCTTAGACAGACTTGTAGGCTTCTAGCAGAGATCTTCCCGATGAGCATGCAAGCCAGTGCAGCTAGGGACAGTTGGAAGAAGCAGGCTGGTCCTTAACACCTGGCTTCAGGAGCAGGGCTGGACTCTAGGTGCTTGCGCAGGTGGTTGGCAAAATCCACCTGGGTCTGTGATAAGACCTGGTTGATAATGGTCTTTGGCAGCCAGCCCTAGAGAAGAAGAAGAATTGGGCCATCTCATGGGTAATGTTCCACTGTAGAAACCTCTGTATCCTATCACAAACATGAGTTGCTTAGGGCTTGGTCTTCCAGCTCTGTTTATGGGTGTGACCTTGGGGTCCACCAGGAAGACTGCATTACTGCTCTGCTGTCCCGACTGTGTAAGAAGCACAGAACTGCTCTCATCCCAGCTGTGTGACCCTGAGCTAGTGACCGTATCTTGTGGGGCCTAAGTTTCTTCTTTCCAAATTGGTAACTGCAGAGTTGAAATGTGACACAAGAGGTAAAAGGGAGGAGCTATTACAGGCTTTTGAGATGATGGAATAACAGGCCATTACTCAAGCCTCTTCCCTCCAACAGCCTATCTAAAAAATGGAAGAGGGTTTTTCCCGTTCCTTTTGGGATGATGTGGGAGGGTGAGAGCCAGTTTTCCTCCCCACCACCTGCATACTGAGCCGTCTTGTGCCCCTCACCTTGAGGTCAATGCTGAGCAGCCAGGTGAGTTTGGTCTTGGAGGGGCTTTCAGCCAGGGGGTGGAGCACCATGCACGTGGGACCATGCTCACCTCTGGCAAATGAAGAGAAGTCAAGTCAGGAGGACCGTGCAGAATTCTTTATGCTGACCAGTTATACTAGCCACACTTCCCTATTACCTTGCCTTTTCCCAATCTCAGAAATATTTTTTGCCAAGGGTGATATGTAATGGTTGGCATGGTTGCCAGATCATCAGAACACATGCTGGGTGGACCTGGAGCCTGGCAGCCTCCCGTGGTGCCTTTAAGTTGCTGATGCCAGAGAAAGTGTCCAGGGCAGTGGCTGGGGCCCCTGAAAAATGGGGGTAGCAGCTGTGTTCTGAGTAGTATGGATTACATTTTGATCACCAGTAGGGTTGTACCTGAACACACCAGCTAAACCTCAACCCTATGTGTTCTAGAAAATTATTAAGGTGCTTAAATTTCCTGGGAAATTCAGAACAAAGTGGCTATGTGGGGCCAAACTTGTCTTCCTCCCCTGCTATGGAAAAATAATATTTCCATGTAACAGGAAGCTGAAGGTAGGGATCAAGGCCTGGTTTCGTGGAGCTGAGGATTCATCACACACTTGGCGGTGCATCCCACAAGCCTATGTTCCGAGAGGGATTGCCAGTATTACCTGATGACACCTTTCTGCTCGGGCATCTCCCCAAAATGTGTGGCCATGCCAGCCAACACACAGGTGGACCCGCGGCGCTTGGCACAACGCACGCTCACGAAATCTCGGGGCCCCACCAGGTTTCCTGCTGCTTCTGCAGCCAACTCGTGGGTGATGACTGTGTCTTTTCCAATCTTCTGCAGGACCTAGCAGGCCACAGGGAGCCAGAGTTACCACTCAGCCAGTGCTGGGGCAAAGGCACCACTCACAGCTTGCCTTCTTTGCATACCTTTCTGACTGAGCTCCCAGAGTTCCTGCCCCACCTCCCCAAATCTGGACTCTCCTCACCTTGATCTCCCTGACATTCGGGTTCCATTCTCCCATTGCCTCCATGCGTTCCACGAGCTCTTCATAGAGCCTCTCCATGGGCTGGTCCACCACCACCTCCAGCCGGAACACCTTGCCCACATCTGGGACCACTTTACTCAGCACTTTGTCCCCATTCGGCTGTCAGGGACAAAAGAGGAAGTTCAGGATAAAGGTCAGAGAAAAATATCTCTCACTTAGGGCCCACAGATGGGCAAGGCAGGCAAGAAGTCTGAGCTAAGCATGAAGAAGCCTAACAGCACTTCTGATTAAGACTTAATCTTTCTTGCTGCGAGCCTTGAACATCTGCTGAAGCCTTGAGAGGTAACCTGCCTGCTTCTGGACCTTCTTTTCTTGGTGGTAAGTTTTGATGGGCGTGGGTAGGTCCAACTGAAAAGGCTCTGCTTGACTCAGAAGCACAAAGCTGCTGAGCGAGACAAACCTGGGAGTGGGAGAGTCTGCTCTACAACCAGCTAATCACACACACCCAATGTCGGGTGGGAGCTTAAAAGAGGTTTTCAGGGGCACCTGGGTGGCTCAGTGGGTTAAAGCCTCTGCCTTTGTCTCAGGTCATGATCCCAGGATTCTGGGGTCGAGCCCCACATCGGGCTCTCTGCTTGGCAAGGAGCTTGCCTCCCCCTCTCTCTTTCTCTGCCTGCTTGTGATCTGTCAAATAAATAAAAATTAAAAAAAAAAAAAAAGAGGTTTTCAGTCCAATAGCTCATTTTACAACGGAAGGCTGTAGGCCCAGAGACCCTTAGCCTCAGGCCATTGCGGGGCCTGCATCTCAGATTTCCTGACTCCCAAACCAGGAGTCTGCTAACTCAGAACTTGAAGGAATGGGTTTACCTGAACTTAGGGCAACAGGCAGCATAGAAGCTCTGGAGGAAGGCAGTAGAGCCCTTGGCCTTGAACACATGCCTATTACCGGTTCCCTGTCAGGATGTAGTATTAAGGAGCCCGGAAACCCAGAAGGCCTCGGACCATCTGTATTCTCGTGCAGCTCCTTTGTGGCTGAACCCAGAGCAGCCCTGCAGGTTGATCAGCCGCTACACCATGTCCCGGCCCCAGCACTTCTGACCCGGGCTGGCGCAGGCCTCTAACGCACGCAGAACTCCCACTGCATGGTCTCTGCCAGATGGGGTGTACAATGTGTTTGGAGGGTAACGAAGGATCCCGGAACAGTGTTTCCCAAACTCGAGTCTCCAGGTTGTCTCTGATGGGCCAAGGGAGTATCTGAGGATGTATTCTTGGGAAAGGAGAACTTTCAGATTAAAACCACCCGCTGCATGAGAAAGGAGTCCTGAGGCCTTCAGGATGGCAGCGGAACAGTGAGGAACGTGGGTTCCTCCAGGCCCACACTTACCTGCTGATTCTCCTTCTTCCAGCCCTCCTGGTTGCTGAGGATGCCCAGGGCCTTCTGCATGGCCTCCTCGCCCTGCCGGATATAGGCCAGCTCCTGGTCGCTGTAGAGGGTGTCTTCCAGCCGTGAACCTGTACACAGCCAAGGAGAGACCTAGCTTGCTCCCGCTTCCCTGGCCTCCCCCACCCACCGCTTCCATCCCTTCCATCTGGATCTGCTTATTCCTCTGAAGAGCCAAGGCCAAAGCCAGAGGGTCCAGCCTGCCAGCGAAGTTAGACACAAAGCTGCAGCCAACAGGGGGTCTGGCCTTGAGGAACTCCAGGAACTCTCAAAGTGAGTGAGAAAGGCCAGCTTAGGGTTAGGGGGAAGGGGGTGCTGGAGGGAATTTGCCACTGGCTGGCACAAGCCTGAAGCCTCAGCACTTACCAAGCAGAGAGCTCCGGCGCCGAACCTGGCTGATCCACGCACCCGGGGTCGGGCCGCCCAGTGCCCTCCGGTTCAGCTCCTGGCCAAGGGCCAGCACAGCATGCTGCCTCAGCCCTGCAGAGAAGGGAGGAAACTGTTGCTTAGGATCTAGAAACGCCCTTAGAGAGGGACCACTGGGTCCCTTGCCACAGATGAGGAAACACTGGGAGAGGGAGGTGACTTGCTCAGGAACACAGATCCCTAGTGGGGACCTAAATTAGCGCCAGGTCATCTCCCTGTCCAGGCTGGCAGGGAGGCAGCCAGGCTGCGTCTTGGGGCCAGAGTCAATCTTCCCTCTGGGCTGGGCTGGCCAGGCCTCATCCTGCCTGGACGCGGGGTTTTACCGGAGCCGGCTGAAGTTTCCTTTTCTTCTCGAAAGAGAGAGAAGCTTTGTCTAACTAGAAAAAATCTGCTGCAGGAGGAGAATCTAAGACCCCCCATGCCCTGTAGTCTGTGTCGCTGTCAGCAGCTGGGCTCCTTTGCAGGAGTAACTGCTCAATCTGCCCCTGGGGTTGAGCACGGTGAGCTTGCTGGTCTAGGGCTGGCGCAGGGCTTCCAAGCACAGCTTCCATGGAAACAGAAGCCGGTTCCACCCGGTGTAATTGGGAAGCACTTGAGGTTGGTTTGTGCGCCCTTCAACAACTGCAGGGGACTGACTCAGATGACCCTAGGTCTCGATTAGCTCTATAAAATCACACTTGGGTAACCAGTTCTGTCTCCTCGTTGTACAATCTAATCAGACTTCCAGCTTTCCACTTTCTCTCTTCACTTTGCTCTTCTCTGCACCCCCCACCCCCCTGCCCATGTCTCGGGCTTCCCAGCACTGCTTGCTGGACTCAAGGCTCACTCCCACCCCTGCACTGTGGCTCAGTCCTTCACGGTACCCTTGGTGCCGATCCAGGCAAAGTCAGGAAGAGCTCAGGAAAGATTGGAGCCCTGGAGAAGTGACAGAAGGGCAAAAGTGACAGAATCCGGGAGGGACACAGATGTCTTAGAATCCAGCCCAACTGTTCCTGGGAAACAGGGTGGTCCAGAAGGAAAGAGACCTGTGTAGGTTCCCCCCAACAGGAGGCACAAGTGGGATCAGCCCCTGAGCAGCCGGCTCCCTTCCCCACTCCCAGTCGCACACAACCACACTGCCTGAGTGCTCTGGGTCAGCACGGGGCCACCCCAGAGGCCGGGGAGCTCACCCTTCATGTTGTGCAAGTGTCTGTAGGAGCTCCCAGCACATAGCTTGAATGTCGCCAGAAGCATGGTGTCCAGTCAGTGGGGAGAGGCAGGGGCGCGGTCCTGTGGCCACTGCTGCTGTTGCCTGGGCTTCTTCTGGCTCTACCCTCCTTCCCCTCCGAGCCTGTCAAGGTCTGCCTCTAGATCCTACAGCTGTGGCTGGGGACCAGCCAAGGGTTCTGCGTCTTAAATGCCCCCCAGCTGAAGGCTGTACTTCATCATCCGGAGATAAAAAAAGCCACTGCTCGCTGTGCGAAGGAAGGGGTCAAGGGTAGAAGGATTGCCTTACACTGTGGTTTTGGCCACTTGCAGGGAGCCTGAAGGAGGGTGCAGAGACAGGAGCCCAGGAGGTGGGTGCCAAAGGAGCAGTGGATAGAGCAAGGAGAGAAAGCAGCCGCTGAGGTCAAGGCCCTTTGGAAGAAAGCATACACCATCCGACTGGTTTTCAAAGAGCATGTGGGTGTACTGTTTAAAATGCAGGTTTCTGGGGGTGCCTGGGGGGCTCAGTCAGTTAAGCATCTGCCCATGGCTCAGGTCAGGATTCTGGGGTCCTGTGCTCAGTGTGGAGTCTGCTTCTCCCTCTCCCTCTCCCGCTCTTACTCATGCTTTCTCGATCTCTGTCAAATAAATAAACAAAATATTTTTTTTAAAGATCTATTTATTTATAACAAAGAGCACAAATGGGGAGCAGCAGGCAGAGGGAGAGGGAGAAGCGGGCTCCCTGCTGAGCAGGGACCTTGATGTGGGGCTTGATCCCAGGACCCTGAGAGCCAAAGGCAGACGCTTAACTGACTGAGCCACCCAGCTGCCCCAATAAACAAAATATTTTTAAAAAATAAAAAATAAAATGCAGATTTCTGGCCCTCAGCCTCAGAAACTCTTAAGTTTAACAGGTCTAGAATTGAGGCCCTAAAACTTGTATTTAAAAAAATTTCCCAGGTGGTTGCTACACAGGTACCCTGTGAACTGCATGGTATTCTTTGAGAAGCATTGCCCTGGTCTCTAACAAACTCTTTTCCCTTTAATATTGAACTTGAGGGGGCACCTGGGTGGCTCTGTCGGTTGAGTCTTGAGTGTCTGCCTTTGGCTCGGGTCATGGTCTTGGGGTCCTGAGAAGGAGCCCCACATTGGGCACCCTGCTCAGCGGAGAGTCTGCTTCTCCCTCTCCTGCCTGCTCATGCTCTCTGTAGCTATTTCTGTCTCTCTCATTCAAATAAATAAATAAGTAAAATCTTTAAAAAAGAAAAAAAGATTGAACTTGAGGTTGCTTTTAAGCTAGATTCACCCAGAAAGAATATTGGGGGTCAAGAGAATCACACTATGTGGCCCCTGGCCCAGGGCCTGCCTTCTTTGTGAGAAAGTTCTGTGTCCTGTCACCACTGGACGGGAGGTGGCAGGGAGGGGAGGCCTACGAAGCGGGGAGCAGTAGCAGACCCCCACTGGCTCTTGCTGTCTCTTTCACTACAGGAAGGATGAAAGG
Organism: Enhydra lutris kenyoni; assembly: GCF_002288905.1. NCBI lineage: Eukaryota > Metazoa > Chordata > Mammalia > Carnivora > Mustelidae > Enhydra > Enhydra lutris. The sequence continues at coordinate 34,963,715 of NW_019154095.1, forward strand.
GATAGGAGCTCAGAGCTGGCCGGTGCCCAGAGCCCACACAGAACAGAGAACTATCCCCTGCCCTCCATCAGCCCCTCATGAGCAGTGGAAAGGGTCCAGCAATCCAGGGGTCCTTGTCCTGGGCTCCTCTCTGAGCAGTGGCTGCCCAGAGGTCCCTCAGCCCATTTCTCAAGGCCCACTGTGGGCCCTCTTCCTCTGGGAAGCCTTCCTCGACCGCCCCAACCTTCTGGAATGGCTTGTTCCCCTGTCTCACATTCTTACTATCACTGCCACTGGCGGGGTACATCGTCTGGGGTCCTGATTTGTATAATGGTTTGTGTGTGTTTTCTTGTCTCTTCCATGGGACTGTTCCTCCCTGAGGCAGGCGCCGTGTCCACTCCCCTCCCCCACCCCCCACACTCAGCCTCAGGCAGGACATAGAGCAGGCTCATGCTCCTTCTCTATGGGGTGACCAACTGGGGAAGGTGGGGGGTGTAACTCTTTCTTTGGCTGAGGAAACTAGCTTGCAGGCTTTGTTTCCAGCCCCTGCAGAGTCCCAGAGAAGACAGCACCAAAGGGAGAGGCCCCAGCGGAGGCATGGGAGGCCTGAACGTTTCACGGCTGGAAGAGAAGGTACAGAGGGCAGGCTGGGAAGGCTGGGTAGCAGCTACCCCTGGCTTCTCCTCCTCATGGGGACACGTGCGCCCTCAAGCACATGTGCCCCTCAGTGGAGGTGGTGGGGAGCAGGAGGGGGTTATTATGGGACAGTCCACGCAGATAATGTTCAAGGCCCCGCTGTTGCCATCCTGGGGAGAGTTATGGCCACCGTAAGCGGGGAGGAGTTGGGGTGGGGAGAAGGCAGATTCGAGCATCAGCTGCTGCTGATGTCAGAGCTGCCACTGACTCAGGGAGGGGTGCTGGTGACCTCCCCCAAGGCCAAGGCCCTCGTCTTCCCTTCTTCATCCTTTCCAGGACCAATGAGCAGTTAACTCTCACCGTCCCTCTGAACAGTAAGGTGGGGAGACAGGTTTGGAACTTCCTCTGGCTCTGGATGTCATTTGTATCTGGCTTTGCTTTTTGAGGAGGACAGAGGCCCCAAGGGAGTAGACTGTGTGGCCAAGGCAGGCCAGGGAGAAAGACACCAGAGGTGGGGCTCAGACGATGCAGAGTGGTGGGTGGGGGTGGGCTGGGGGGAGAGGCTGGGTTTAGGAGCCCTCCTTCCTTCAACACCCCCTTGTTGAGTGTCCACTGTGTGGCTCTGCCCTTGAGAGGGAAAATGAACCATGTGGCCGAGGAGGAGAGCAGGGGAGCCCAGGAGGAGGTTGGAAGTACAGAGGGCGTCACCACACAGTGGGAGGGCAGAGTGGGAGGGAAGACTTCTAGGAGGAAAGGACGTTTGAGCAGAGCATGGAAAGTGCAGTTAGGAGCAGCTGGGTTTGAGATCGAGGATGGGGTGTGTGTTCCGGGAAGAGCATCTGGCCAGCAGCCCAGAGAAAGGATCCGAGGGTTGCTCCATAGTAGGTTGTAAGGAGTGGTGGGAGGTGGAGTATGGGGGTGGGGGGCATGGGAAGATTCCCCTGCAGTGCTGGGCTGAGCTGTCTGGGTCCCTGGCTCAGAGGAGGTGTGCGGCAGGGGTGGGGGGTGCGTCGCCACCGGAGAGGCTGGGCTGGCCGTGTGGGGAGGCTGGGGAGTGGAGGACAGGGGTGTTACACTGCAGCGGGCTCCCAGGTCCCCCATCTGTCTCTTGCTTCGCGATTCCCAGCCACTCACTGCTTCCATTTGAACTTCCTGATCTGCGAAACGGGGGTATATTGTCCTTTTCTTTTCCTTTGTGTGACCCTCTCAGGGTGGTGAGAAGGCTGCCATCAGGTGACAATACACCAGGAGCCCACAAGAGAAAGTCCAGACTTCTTAGCCCAATCTCTGGGTCCTCCGGTGTTTCCCACCCTGGCTGTCTTCTCTGGGACCTGTGGGCTGTCTGCCCCGTGCACACCCTCTTCTAGTGCAGGTAACTCACAGCATCACCTGCCCTCAAGCCTTCCCCTTGGGCCCCACCTTGCTCTGCTCTTTAACTAGAATTCGGTAATTTTTCCTGTGGACCCCTTGATAAAAGTGTATCACAGTATCAGTAAGACCACTGTCCCTCCCGCCCCTCCCTCCCACACACCCCTTTTTAAAAAGACTACTATTTTAGGGCAGCTTTAGGTTCTCAGCAAAATTGGGAGAAAGATACAGAGGTTTTGTTTTTAAGATTTTCTTAAATTTAATTATTTGAGAGAGAGGGTACAAGCAGGGGGAGAAGCAGAGGGAGAGGAAGAAGCAGGGTCCCTGCAGAGTGGGAAGCCTGACTTGGGGCTTGATCCCAGGACCTCGGGATCACCACCTGAGGTGAAGGCAGATGTCTAACCTACTGAGCCACCCAAGTGCCCTGGGATAGAGGTTTTTTTATATACTCCCTGTCGCCACACGTGCAGGTCCCCCTTTTTTGCATGTCCATAAGCTCCGTAAGGACCTGTAAACTCCATGAGAACTTGGATCCTTTGCAAGTTTTTAAACCCCTAGTGCTCAACACAGTGCTAGATAATTCATAACCGCATCGATGTTTAATAAATGTTCGGAAAGTATAGAGGCTGGTACTTCACACATTCTCAATAAATACTGAATTTCTTCCATCTCTTAAGGGTGGTCAGCCTGGAGGGGAGGGCAAATCCTGGACTGCTTTCCATCCATTTAGGATGGAAAGAACGCAGTGTTTTCCTCCCAAGGCGGCATTGTGAGGAGGCAGCAGAAAGTTAAGACAAGTTTGACTCATCGGACTTGAGGTGATTATGGATTACCTCGCTTTAGAGTACATTTTATGTTGTCAGTATCTTAATTCCATAACCTGAGTTGGTCACCATTATCTCACAAGGCGTCCTTATTTGTACAGTTCCTTGAGGGTATGGAGTCACTCCCAAGAGTCTGGCGCACACTGGGGATTCAGCAGATGATAGTAGCTGACACTGAGCATGCCGCCTGGGCCAGGCACTATTTATTGTAAGCTCTTCACACGTATTAACTCACTTTATCCTTACAACCATCACCCAAGGAGCTGGGACTATTCTTAGGCCAATTTTACAGATGAGGAAATTGAGGCAGTGAGGTAAGCAGCTTGACCAACCTCAGACAGCTATGAAGAAGCCAGGCAATCGGGTCTGTCTCTTGGTTACACAGCTAAACCTTTAAAAATCTCATGTTTCTGGGGGCACCTGGGTGGCTCAGTTGGTCGAGTGTCTGACTCCTGGTTTTGGCTCAGGTCATCATCTCAGGTCACAATCTCAAGGTTGTGAGATCGAGCCCCAATCGGGCTCCATGCTCAGTGGGGAGTCCGCTTGAGAGTCTCTCTCCCTCTGCCCCTCCTGCTCATGCTCCCTCACTCTCTCAAATGGATGAGCAAATCTTTTTTAAGAAGCATTTATTATTGGGCGCCTGGGTGGCTCAGTGGGTTAAAGCCTCTGCCTTCGGCTCAGGTCATGATCCTGGGATTGAGCCCGGCATCAGGCTCTCTGCTGGGCGGGAAGCCTGCTTCCTCCCCTCTCTCTCTGCCTGCCTCTCTGCCTACTTGTGATCTGTCAAATAAATAAAAATCTTTAAAAATAAATAAATAAAATCTTTTTTAAAAAAGAAGCATTTATTATTACTATTTATTTGTTTTGCTTTCACACATACTTTTTTTTTTTTAAATTCAATTAGCCGGTGCACCTGGGTGGCTCAGTGGGTTAAGCCTCTGTCTTCAGCTTGGGTTGTGGTCTCAGGGTCCTGGGGTCGAGCCCCATGTCAGTCTCTCTGCTCAGCGGAGAGCCTGCTTCCCCCCTCTCTCTCTGCCTGCCTCTCTGCCTACTTGTGATCTGTCTGTCAAATAAATAAAAATCTTTAAAA
>NW_019154095.1:34967711-35005191 GCF_002288905.1 Enhydra lutris kenyoni
GGGTCCTGGGGTCGAGCCCCATGTCAGTCTCTCTGCTCAGCGGAGAGCCTGCTTCCCCCTCTCTCTCTGCCTGCCTCTCTGCCTACTTGTGATCTGTCTGTCAAATAAATAAAAATCTTTAAAAATAAATAAATAAAATCTTTTTTTAAAAAGAAGCATTTATTATTACTATTTATTTGTTTTGCTTTCACACATACTTTTTTTAAAAATTCAATTAGCCGGTGCACCTGGGTGGTTCAGTGGGTTAAGCCTCTGTCTTCAGCTCGGGTTGTGGTCTCAGGGTCCTGGGGTCGAGCCCCATGTCAGTCTCTCTCCTGCTTCCCCCTCTCTCTCTGCCTGCCTCTCTGCCTACTTGTGATCTCTCTGTCAAATAAATAAAATCTTTAGAAAAAAGATTTAAAAATTTAAAAAATTGGGGCGCCTGGGTGGCTCAGTGGGTTAAAGCCTCTGCCTTCGGCTCAGGTCATGATCCCAGGGTCCTGGGATTGAGCCCCACATCGGGCTCTCTGCTCAGCAGGGAGCCTGCTTCCCTTCCTGCCTCTCTGCCTACTTGTGATCCCTGTCTGTCAAATAAATAAATAAAATCTTAAAAAAAATACAGACTGCTATACAATTTCTTAAAAAAATTTAAAAATAAAAATTCAATTAGCCAACTTATAGTACATCATTAGTTTCGATGTAATGTTCGATAATTCATTAATTGTGTGTAACTGGATAAATAAATCTTAAAAAAATAAAAAACAACCCTAGTGTTTCTCTCTGGAAACTGGGACCAAGAGTTGCCTCTCATAGCCTGTCAATCCTGGCATATAGTAGTCATCAACAAATTTAGGGCGATGAATGACTTTCTCAGATTATATTTTGTTTCTTGTTCCCCGCTCACTCTCCATCTCTGCAGGTGAGCCGGGCTTTAGGTCTCCTTGCCCAGAGATTTGGGCAGGGTACACAAAGTTTTCTGCCTTTTGGAATAGCCTAAACCAGAAGAATAAATGGAACACAGGTGGGCTGAATTTAACCTTTCAGAATTTTTTTTTGACCTGTACAGTATTTTAAGAAAATTTTGTATTAGTTGCCAACATACACTATAGCAACAGGAAACAGGTCAGTGGTTGCCAGGGGCCAGGAAGGAGAGAGAAGTTAAATTCAAAGGGGCAGGTGTGGTGGGCACATAACTATAGGCTGTTGTGAACTCATAGAGCTGTGCATTGAAAGAGGAGGTTTTACTGTGTATAAATTGTACGTCAATAAAATCTGGTCTTACAGATAAATTCCCAGGCCATCTGAATACCTGACCTTGAGATACATTGAGTCCTTGCTCTTCCTTTTTGTCCTTGCTATGGGCTAGCTGGCTGCCCAGAGCAGCAGCATCTGAGGCCATTCCCAGCCAAGTGGTAGCAACCTCTGAATGGCTAGAGTTAGGAAAAACACTTTAAAAAAAAAAAAAAGATTTTATTTGTTGATTTGAGAGAGAGAGAAAGAGAGAGAGCAAGCACGGGAAGGCAGAGAGTCAGAGGGAAAAGCAGACTCCCTGCTGAGCAGAGATTTTTTTTTTTCCACCCCACCCCCAATGTGGGACTCCATCCTGGGACCATTACGTGAGCTGAAGGCAGACACTTAATGTGGACTGAACCACCATGCACTCTGAAAAACATCTTTTTTAAAAAGGAGAATGGGTACAGTATAGGCTGAGTAGGGAAAAGAGGCAGAGCAGTGAAATGAGGTAGGAGGAAAGAAAAGAACTTGATTTTATCCTCTGCTTCGAGGGAGCCCAGGCAGAACCCAGGAGGAGACCTGTAGGGGCGTCCTGCCGAGGTGCACCCAGCCAGATGAACAACAAATACACTCCATTTCCTGGAGCCGGTTTTCTAATTCTTTCAGGCTAGAAGATGTTGGGAAGGGGATAGTAAAAGTTCCTTTCGATCTTGGTTCACTTAACTGGATATAAGAGCTGCTTAGTTCTTAGAAGCCGGCTCTTGCTCTCCTTATTGGGGGGTGGTAGTGCTGGAAGGCGATCTGTAAGATGGGGGGCACTGCAGTTGAGAGAAAACAGGCTAAAGACTATGTTCTTTCCTTCCAGCACCACTGACAAGTCCTCCCCCACCCCCAACCCCATGTTTCCCTGGGATGCTCTTCCAGACGTTTTTACACCAAGTATCTCCACTCTTCACACCTGGGCATCTGTCCGCAGCGAAGGACATCTCCACATTCAACCCAATGATCTCTACTAATTAATCCTGTTGGTTGCTCGGCGGGCCCAGTTATCTTCATGTTCAGTCTCACCAGCAAAAACCTGACCTCTCTTGGATTTAAGGTACAGTCGGTCCTTGAACAGCATGTGTTTGAACTGCGCAAGTACACTTACAGGTGCGTATTTTGATAAATACAGTATTGTACTGTAAGTGTATTTTCTCTTATGACTTTTTAAAAGATGATTTCAGGGAAGGGCAGAAAGGAGGGGCAGATGGAGAGGGAGAGAGAATCCTCAAGCTGATTCCTTGCTGAGCATAGAGAGCCCCACGATGCAGGGCTCAATCCCAGTGCAGGGCTGGATCGCAGGACCCTGAGATCATGACCGGAGCAGAAACCAAGAGCCGGCTGCCTAACTGACGGAGCCACACAGGCGCCCCCATGTTAATCAGTTGTTTGTTATTGGCAACACTTTCAGTCAACAGTAGGCTCTTAGTTAAGATTTTGGGGAGTCAGGAGTTACATAGGAATTTCTGACTGTGTAGGGGGGCCGGCATCCCTAACCCCTATGTTGTCAAGGGTCACCTTTAGGAACCAATTGCCTTGGTAGAACGTGTGTGCCCGTGAGCTTTTTTTTTTTTTTTTTTTAAATATTTATTTATTTATTTGACACACAGAGATCACACAGGCAGAGAGGCAGGCAGAGAGAGAGAGAGAGGAGGAAGCAGGCTCCCTGCTGAGCAGAGATTCCCGATGTGGGGCTCAATCCCAGGACTCTGGGATCATGACCCGAGCCAAAGTCAGAGGCTTTAACCTACTGAGCCACCCAGGCGCCCCTGCACATGAGCTTGTATCACGGATGACATTCCTGCTCAGCTCACGTTACCTCCAAGGCGACCGCTCAGACTACTCTCTGTTGCTCCTCTTCCCTTGATTACGAGCAGGCTCGGCCTTCGCTTAAAGCTGGAGGACTGTTTAGGCACTGGGCTCCGGCCTGCAGCATCTGCGGCCAGGATGCCTTCTGTGTACCTCACTGGGAATCCTGGCTCCTAATGGGAAAGGAAGTTGGATGGAGCTGCTCTCGTAGCAGGCCTTTTGAAAGGTGAAAGATGCTCCACTGATCCGGAGATATGCCTAACTTGTTTTGGGGGAGAATGGAGGTGTGGAAGTGTTTGTTAACTGCCTCTCTAGTTTTTTCTCCCCGCTGCAATTCCTGGGATTGGCTCTTGAGCTGGGCAGTGTCGTCATGAGGCTCATGCATGGCTGCGACTAGAGGTGGCCCGGTGTGTCTACTATCTGTACTGTCTCTGCCTGAGCCTGCCAGCCCCTCCTCACGTGAGCAAAACGAGACCACTTTCCAGTCATCTTCACCTCTGTGTAATACGTCTGGGATTCACGTGGACGTGGCTTCCCTGAAAAGCCCTGCACAATGGACCTTGTGAGACTATCTGGCCCTACTGAGTATCCAGGGCCTGTTAGGAGCTTATCACAACTGGGGAAGGCTGTGATTTGTTTATTCTAAAGATACTTTATTTATTTGAGAGTGAGTGGGAGAGGAGGGGGTCTAAAATCTAATAATGGAAGAGAGTGCCAGCAATGGTTCAGGAGAAGAAGCACCAGGTATCAGTATCGGTAAAAAGACTGGGCTGGGCAAAGCTGAGGGCGAGCCATTGTGCCAAGCAGCCTGGAGATAGAGGAAGGAAGCAAGCAGTCCAGTTTCACCTTTTGGGTCTAATTCTTAGCTGCTGCCTGGGTGACAAAGCTGAGAAAGCAAGGATCAAAACTTACTAAGGCTGGGATTCTTTTTTTTTTTTTTTTTCGAAGATCATATATGAGTCTTTATTTTTTCTTTTACTGTGTTATGGTAGTCACCAAACAGTACATCATTAGTTTTTGATGTAGTGTTCCATGATGCATTGTTTGCATGTAACACCCCGTGCTCCATGCAATCCTTAATACCCATCACCAGGCTCACCCATCCCTCTACCTCTCCCCCCTCTAAAACCCTGTTTGTTTCCCGGAGTCCATAGTCTGTCATGGTTTGTCTCCCACTCCGATTTTCTCTGCTTCATTTTTCCCTTCCTTCTCTTAATGTCCTCCACGCTATTCCTTATGTTCCACAAACAAGTGAAACCATATGATAACTGACCTTCTCTGTTTGACTTATTTCACTCAGCATAATCTCCTCCAGTCCCATCCATGTTGATGCAAAAGCTGGGTATTCATCCTTTCCGATGGCTGAGTACTATTCCATTGCATATATGGACCACATCTTCTGTATCTATTCGTCTGTTGAAGGGCATCTCAGCTCTTTTCACACTTTGGTTATTGTGGCCACTGGTGCTATGAACATTGGGGTACAGATGGCCCTTCTTTTCACTACATCTGTACCTTTGGGGTAAATACCCAGTAGTGCAATTGCTGGGTCATAGGGTAGCTCTATTTTTAATTTTTTGAGGAAACGCCACACTGTTTTCCAAAGTGGCCGCACCAACTTGCATTCCCACCAACAGTGTAAGAGGGTTCCCTTTCTCCACAACTTCTCCAACATTGTTTCTTGCCTTGTCGATTTTTGCCATCCCAGTGATGTAAGGTTTCTCAATGTGGTTTTGATTTGAATCTCCCTGATGGCTAATGATGATGAACATCTTTTCATGTGTCTGATAGCCGTTTGTATGTCTTCTTTGGGGAAGTGTCTCCTCATGTCTTCTGCCCATTTCTTGACTTATGTATTTGGGTGTTGAGTTTGAGTTCTTTATAGATCTTGGATATCAGCCCTTTGTCTGTAGTGTCGTTTGTGAATACCTTCTCCCATTCTGTGGGTTGCCTCTTTGTTTTGTTGACTGTTTCCTTTGCTGTGCAGCTCTTTATCTTGATGAAGTCCCAAAAGTTCATTTTTGCTTTTGTTTCCCTTGTAAGGCTGGGAAATTCTATTGTGAAAATTAGGTCCCTTTTCCTCACAAACCGTAACTCTTGCTAATGCATTTGGAATTGTTTGAAGGAGGTTGGAAAAAACAAGATCCTACAGTGAACCAAACTCCTGGGAGGCGTCAGATGTTCTGAAAGAGTGCTGCTCAGGAAAATGAATGTAATTCTTATGACCTGCAGTATCTTCTTGTGATTAAAGTGACACATGCTTTTCAAAGGTGGGTGACGGGTCTTGTCCATCTGTGTGTTAACTTAAGTGCTGGATCTCATGCGGAGTTTGGAGCACCTGCTGGCGAAGCAGGACCAGCCAATATAGCTGTGATGCGATTTCTCAAAACGGAGGCTTCTGGTGCCACTGGTAACTGCAAAACTGGACTGAAAGCTCCTTCCTCAAGCCTGAAAATGTGTTTTTCTTACCAGACCAAAACATGAAAAGGGGGGAGGGGGAGAGCCTGCAAGATATTTAGGATGAAAATATTCCTTCCTAAGTAACTAGCAACTTGGAATTGTCACAGAAGGGAGCAATCCTGGTGTGTGGACAGCTTATACTTTTGGGAGCAGAAACTTAATTTTGTCTATTCACTGGAGACAACTCAAACTTAGGAAATAACACAAGTTTTGAGACTTTTATTTTATTTACAAGTAAATGAAGAATGTCTTCTGTGAACGCTAATTTGGGGACACAAAGAGCAATATAAAGAAGTAGTTGCCTGCTCCACAGTGGTGTGTGAAAGGAGTCCTTGCCACTGATTTTTTTTTTAAACAATGATTTTTGTCATTAAAAAGGGGGAAAAAAAAGCCACGTGTTTTCTTCATGTTGCACATGTGAAAGAATTCAAAATAAAAAGGACTTTTCAAAACTCTAGTCTCTAGTCAAATGTGTGAGGTGACCAGATGTCACTTTCATTGGGTGACAGCCCCTGCTCCCCAAGAGCAACAGCCTCCCAGCAGGTGACTTAATACTCATCAAGAGTATCTGCCCGAGGAATGGAGAGACCCCGATCCTTCAGAGCTTGAACTTTCAGCTTCTCGGCTTCCAGCTTGGTCTGCTGTTCTACCCTTTGTTCTTCTAGGATTTCTTCAATAGACACTTGCTGGAGGGGTGTGTCACTCTCCTTTTCCAAGTCCTACAAAAGAAGCAGGGTTGAAAACCCTCAACTGACGACCGAGAATAGAAAACATTACAGACCTTTATGCAAATGGATTCCTGGGTCAGGCTTGGGTTATTTTTCATAATTGTGACAGGGCTGAAATAGCCTTCTCCTGGGGACAGAGTGGCTGCCAGGAGTGGCTGGCAACACCACCCAGAACATATACTTATGTGAATTTGGTAACAGGGAGAAGTATCAGTGTGTCTCATAAACTTTAAGTTACCTGAAGTCCTACATTACTCAAGGATTGTTTTTCTTAAACAATAATCAAATATATACATAAAAACAGCTCTTTCCCCAACCCCAAAGGATCTAAGAGAGAAGTTACTGAGACCAAGATGGCTTTATATAAGTTTTATATTTTTATGTTATCAAAATCAGCTTAATTTCTGGCAGTTGTGGCTAAGGAGGTAGAGAACACTGATTCAAAGCATCCCCCACCCAAAGACAAAAAACTGCCCCTCTGTTCCATTCACTAGGAGTCTTTAAATTATAATGCAAGATTCTTTGCCCCTCTAATGGTAGCAAATATCCTAGAGAAAACCTCAGTAAACCAATTAGGTTACTAAACCAGTTTGGCTCCAATATATGTCTCTATATTTTGGTTTGAAAAAAATTTTTTTTCTCTTATTCTAACAATACATGCTCACTGTATGAAATTTAGAAAATGGACAAACAGAAAAAACATTTTTAATTACCCATAATTTCAGTATGGAACAATATTTTGGTGAATAGCCTTCTAATTTCCCATGGATATATTGACTTAAAAAAAATCCTACAATGCAAATATTAACTGTAATTTTTTCACTTACTCTGGCATAATATGCTTCTTAATGTAGGCTCCACACCCAGTGTAGAGCCCAATGTGGGGCTCAAACTCACAACACTGACATCAACAGCTGAGCTGAGATCAAGAGTTGGATGCTCAACCCACTAAGCCACCCAGGTGCCCCTATTCTTAATATTTTTACATCTGAACACCTTACAAATATCTGGTAGCTAATCTTATAATGCAGAACCTTGCTATAAAAGGATCTCACTATCCAGCTTCAACTTATTCTCCTTAAAATGAACATACCGGTACTCTTCTTGTTTCTGTAAAATGGAAAGATTATATATACAGGATATTCTTATTTATCTTCCTCTATGATTTTCAATTATAAAATTCTGGGAAGGCATCAACGTACACACAAACCTTCCAGGCGCCGCAGCCTACCGCTGGGTACTAAGACGCCGTGTGCTGCCAAGGCCTCAGAACCCACAGGCAGGGACGTCAGGGGGAAGGTTTTCACCAGAGAGGTTGGAATGAAAGCCACACAAATTACATAAACAAGTCCTGCCTTGGCTGAAATGTTAGCTGAACCAGGCGAAATATATCTAATCAAGCATAATCCACCCTCACAATCCATGGGTAGCAGCTGAAAGGAAGATAATGTTCTTAGCGTGGTGTACTGCCTAGTTTTCAATATGTTACTCATCAAGCTAGTCATGTGGTTCTCATGATGCCAATTCCCAACACTCAGTCTTATTACTCAAGGCTGTGTGCATCACCATCCTTGAGGCAGAATCCAGGGGCTTCCTAAACAACAGATGTTTATAGCCCTTAATTGGTTTCTGGGTATGAGTTTCTCTAGGGCTGATACTTAATTTCATCACACTGACCATTATTCATACAGCTGTATAAGCACTCCTGAACCACAAGGCTTTAGTGGTTCCACTGTAAAAATTCTGCAGTATCCAAACCATTAACAGACACAAGTATTTTCTCCACAAACTTTTTCCTTCCCAAGACCAAGTGCAAGTTCCCTCCTTCTCCTCATCTACATGTGTACCATGTAGATGAGGGCCCATGTGTGTCGATGCAATGGCACACACAGCATTTTTGTGGTGTCCACGACTATAGAAGTGAAGCAGAGTATGTGTAAATATTTTAATTTAAATCTTTTCTCCTGAGAGCAAAGTCATGTTTCCTCTTTGAAAATTAAATTGAGAAAAGCATAAACAAAGGAAAAATAATCACTCCTACTCCTACTATCCAGAGACGGGTCAGCCCTTCTTCATATACTGGCAGGGCACTTCACAGTCATTTGCTCACGGCGCTCCCCACACCTCATGGTACCACAGTGCTGTGTTTCAGTCTCTGTGTATTACAATGAGATGACAACTTCTACCGCTGAAACATGCAAAAAATGATCTACTGAACCAAAAATATCCATTGCAAAAACACTTTGAAAATTAGAAAAAAATATTTCCTCCATTTCAGAGCAGCACGTAGCAATGCCGTTACTGACAGTATTGATTCGTCATTGTTAGTGTTTCAGCTAGAGGTCTCCAGGCCAACCGGACCCCGGCAGATTATCTCCTTACTTTCTCAAACAACTTAATGTTAAAGGTCACTACAGACCAAACCACTCCACTCCAAAGACTTCTGTAAACCTGACTTAAGATGCAGTTAGATATCGAGAAACTATACCGGAAACTTTACATACAAGACAGAAAAGGATAAAAGCAAACACCAAAATTTTTTAGTTTGATACTCCTGGCAAACCCAATAATCAGAAGCAAAGCCAAAGGTTTTAATAAGGTATTTTTCTTTTTAAGTAAATATTTTATGTAAAACATGAAATCAAGTTTTATCTTCTTTTAAAAACGTCTGAGAATCATTATACTGTACACCTGAAACTAACATAACACTGTATGCTGGGGCGCCTGGCTGACTCAGCAGGAGGAGCATGCGATTCTTGATCTCGGGGTTGAGTCTGAGCCCCACGTTGGGTGTAGAAATTACTTGAAAATAAAATCTTAAACAACAACAAAAAAACTATTGTATATTAACTAACTGGAACTAAACTAAAAACCTAAAAAGGCCCCCGCCCCAAAAAAGTCAGAGCACTTCTATTAGCTATATAATTTTCTAATAGTTTGTGTGTGTGTGTGTGTGTGTGTATGCCTAAATAAATGTATATGTGTATATGCATGGTTATGTATGTACACACACACACACACACATGCACACGCCCCTAAACACTTTAGAAGACTTAACTTTTCACCTGCCAACTGGTCTCCCTGGCATACTGAGGTATCCTCTTTGGTTGTGAGCTAAGGATCCAAGTGAGGCTGAGCTCCATTCTCAGGAGTTAACAGAAAGGCTTCTCCTACAGCCCCCTTCTTTCCTTCCCCTTCCCACTTTAAAAAACAGGACATCACGATGTATATCCAATGTGTCTTTCCTCCAAGCATTGCTCATTAGCTCTATGTCATGAAAACCTACTTATAACCAATTGTTTAAATGACTGCAAAATATTCCAGTGTGTATAAATCATACTTTATTGAATTATTCATCTCTTGTTTGGTATTAAGTTTTTCAACTTTCTACTACTAAAGACAGAAGAAATAATATATTGATGAACATGTTTGTACAGTATGCTACTTCTATATCAGGTAAAATCAATGATACTTTGCTGCTAATGGGATCAAAATGTTTAAAATGCCAAGAGGCACTGAAACAAAGTTAATTATTCTCTGTAGTTTTCCTTTTATACCTGTAGCTTTCCTAAACCGATGTGGTGGTTTCTGTGAGAAGCTGGGTGCCATGTGGAAAATATATTTTTTCCTTCTTGAAAAGACAAAAAGAAACCTGACTAGTATGATTATCAAGACCCACAGCAGCTTAACGGTTTTCACTTACTATTTCTCCTAGTAGGACAACATTTTCTCCTCTGACCACAAAAATCCCTCGAGGAATATCACCGTATTTTTTGCCCACATGAATACGCTCCACAGTCTGATGTAGCACTAAATTAGCTATAAGTGCACAGGGAAGAAACAAAGATATTTAGTTCAAATTATCGGGTAAAGGTCCATAACTCAAATAATCAGTTATTTTGAGTAGAAAAGATTTCGCTGAACATGATTTCCAAACTTTCTAATTCTGGGAAAAGCTAAAATTTTAAATAGTCCTCCCCTGTTTTATTAAGACACACCACTTGTGAGACTTCTAAACAACTGTAAAAAGAGAATATTGGGGATTATGTTTCACTAATGCATGAATGATGGTGGAAATCAGTTACAAAAATTAAATTCCTTTATATCAGTGAGATTGTGAATACTGACATGACTAGAAGAAAATATAAAAGGGCAGGGCACTTGGAAGACTCTAGAACCTAAATAACTGCAGAGATGGAAACTTTTTTTTTTAAACAAAAAGCAGTTTTTCTATGTTGCGTGGTTATGTATATATGATGATTTACCAAAGATTTAACTTTGTTTCAGTACTTAGGATTCACATAATCCAGTGCAGGTATCCAGCGATTATGATACACAAAAACCTCTTTTTTTACCTTGTCAGATAACAATACCTGGTAATCTGACAATAAAGTCAGGATTTGCTACTTTTCCCCCAAAGGACAAACTTGACTTAAGATTCAGAACCCCAGTCTTTTAAGAATAATTATTTTTCTTTTATAAATCGGTACTATTTGTCTTGTTTGAAGAAAACCAAGTATCTATGCTATCTTCTGTAATTCCTCTAGGCATTTCAATTATGTTGAAATCCACTAGCAGATGTCCAACAAATGTTGATATGAACTGAGAAGTTCCTTGAAACAAGCAAATCTAGATCTCTATATAGAAAAATGCCAGATGCAAAACAAAGACTGAGATTCTCTGAGTCTGATGTATCCCTAAAGTGTAAAATCTTGAGCTTAAAGTTGGGACCCCAAAAATGCTTTAGGAAATGCCTTCTACCCAACTTTCATTGGACAGGGAGGGATTACCTTCAGTGCAGGAACTGCTTTCAAGAGTAGTCGCACCCAAGCCAATGTATAAAAGAGCAGCTTTTTCAGTGGGCTGAGTTTATGTCTATCATTTGGCTCCCTCTACTGGGGAAAATTAAAAAAGTCCAAAACACTAATGTTCTAGTGAAAACCAGTTTTAGAAATACAAGCTTGTAAATATTAGCTTTTGAATCACCTAATCATAAAACAAAAAACAATGATGTAATGACTCCAAACAGTATTCCATTATGCCAGACACTTGAAAAATTTGCAGATAAATAAATTTCAACATGACATAACACAAACATACAACAGCAGCTCTTCACTACAGAGAGGTCTGTAACTAGTACATACCAAATTGATCAATGCTTCTTAAAAAACCTATGAGCGTCCTTCCATCTCGAAGCAGGACCAAATGCTTTTCTGGGGAGAGGAAAAAAAATATTTAAAAAGTGAGAACTGTTAGCTTCAGTGAGTTTACAGGATTAACAATAAAACAAAGTTAATAGCAGGTTAAGCTCTACCACTTCTTCCAAAGTATTTAAGGCACAGTTTACTGGGAAATTAGAGGGAGGACCAAGGCATCCTGTGGTTTAGATGATAAGATTCCCGTGGTGGCAGAGTAGGCAAAGGACTGGGTGAGCAGCCTGGAAGCCTGACTCCCAGCTCTAGATGTTGATGTTGGCAGTTAAACCCTCCCAGTGTCATGTCAGTTTCTATATACACAAATTGAGAACTTTAGTCTAGATGACCTATATGATCTTAATATTAGAATTATTTCCCTCTCAACTTATAGAAGAGCTTCCATTTCACACTTTGGGAGCAGGGAAGGTTTTAAATAAAAACAATGCCTCCAACAGGTAAATGAGGATGCTGATAGTAGGTTAGGGCAAAAATTCAATTAATATTTATTGAGAGCAATGTGCTGGTCTGGGGCTTAGATATACAGTAGAGAAGAAGGCTCAGAAAGTCACCAACCATATCAACTTACATTCCTGGTGGAGAAAGGCGAACAAGTAAACACACACACACAAATACACACACACAAGAACAACCTACTGTGATTAGTACAATGGAATAATAAACAAGACAGCAGGATAACATGATGAAGAGAGAGGGAAGGTAGCTACAGAAGAGAAGGTGACTAGGGGAAAACTCTCCGAAGAGGTGTCTTTGAGCTGACACTGAAGAATGACAATAAGCCAGTTGCAAGAATAGCTAGCAAAATTCATTCATTAATTTCTTTAATGCTATGCATAAAGTACTTTCTAGAAACATAACAGAGAAATAAGACAGTGATTCTTCTCTGAAGGAATTTATAATCTTCTTTGCACTATAATTAAATACAACAAGAAAGCAAATCTTAATTATATGTAAGGGAAATTATCTAGCTGGTGGAGGTATCTGAGCTGAGCCTTAAAAGACAATTTTTGGCTCTGGGATGAATGATGGGGAAAGAGAACGGGGAATCTGTAATTTAGGAAGCAGAGGGAAAAAAGGCAGGTATGTATCCATATGTTTGGCTAAAAGGTGGGGGTGTAAAGGGAAGTCACAGGATATGAAGTCCCCAAAGTACCAGAAGCAGGTTCAATTTGGATTATACTTCACAAGAAAACACTGAAGACTGAACTGGCAGAAAAGGGAGAGCAGAATGTGAGACATGAAGAGGAAACCTACACTAAGGCCAATGAGAAGGGAGAGTTGAGAGAACTAAGACTGTGTAGTTCTATTGTTTTTAAAAAATATATTTATCCGGGGTGCCTGGGTGGCTCAGTGGATTAAACCCTCTGCCTTCGGCTCAGGTCATGATCCCAGGGTCCTGGGATCAAGCCCCACATCAGGCTCTCTGCTCGGCAGGGAGCCTGCTTCCTCCTCTCTCTCTCTCTGCCTGCCTCTCTGCCTACTTGTGATCTCTATCTGTCAAATAAAAATAAATAAAATCTAAAAAAAAAAAATATATATATATATATATATTTATCTTAGAGAGAAAAAGAGAGGACATGCACACTCACAGGGGGAGGGGCAGAGAGAGAGGGAGAGAGAGAATCCTCAAGCAGACCACACCGAATGCAGACAACGGGATTTCATCCTAGGACCCTGAGATCATGACCTGAGCTGAAACCAAGAGTTGGACTTTAAATGACTAAGTCACCCAGATGACCTAAGACTGTGTAGTTCTAAGTGATGGGAATCTGCAAAGGTGGGGTGTGACTGTGTGTGTGTGGGGGGGGGTGCTGAAGAAATGAGTAAAGGACATGCAGGAATTTTTTTAAAGATTTCTTATTTATTGGAGAGAGAGCAAGACCTTGTGCCAGTGCGCAAATGTGGGGGCGTGTACTGTAGAAGGAGAGAGAAATTCTAAGCAGACTCTGCATTGAGCCCAATGTGGCTCTATCTCGTGACCCCACATGCTCTGAGATCATGCTCTGAGCTGAAACCAAGAGTCAGATGCTTAACTGACTGCGCGACCTAGGCGCCCCCACATGTAGGAATTTTGAGTCATCATGTCAGGGTGGATGATGTACCAGAAGTTGGCAATAAAAGAAGCTTAAGGTGGAAGATTATTAGCTATTTGTGATTCTGAAGTGCTGATCAGGTCACTGCCAACAAGCAGTTGGAAATATAAGACTGGAATGTCAAAGAGGTCAGAATGAAAGCAATTTTGGATAAGTCCACAAAGAGGTGATATAATTATTAAAGTCCATGAAGCTCTCCTAGAGATTTAAAGAAAGAAGCATGGAGTACCTGGGTGGCTCAGTTGGTTGAGTGGCTGGCTCTTGATTTTACCTCACATCGTGATCTCGGGGTCCTGGGATTGAGCTTCATGCTCAGACGGGAGTCTGCTTGGGATTCTCTCTCTCCCTCTGCCCCCACCCTATACATGCTCTCTTAAATAAATATATCTTAAAAAAAGAGGCAGACCAAAGTTAGGACCCAAGGAGCCACCTATTTTAGGGAACAGTGAGCAGGATAGGTGAGAAAATCAGCAAGTCCAGTGCTGCAGAAGTCAAGAAAGCAGAATTATGAATCCAGTGTTACTAGTATCGCAATATTGCAGAGGACAGGGAAGAACCCAGAAGAATGCATCAAACTGCTGCGTTTTAAGAATGCAGCTTCAGCAGTGTGGTGACAACAAAACTCAGACTGCGGGAGTAACAGAGGAGGTCTACTGTAGATGGTCAGGAAGTAGAGTCAAAATGGAGAGGATTCAAAAGGTTTGGTGGTAAAGATATGAAAATGGGATAGGAGTTTGATGAGGAGACATAACTGAAAAAAGTACGAGACGGATGGACAAGAATGAGGGGAAGGATCCAGGGAGAGAGAGAGACGATATGAGCGAAAAAGGGCATTAATGGAAGAAATAGTGGGAAGAAAGAGTAATAAAGGACATAGACTGAAAGGGAGGAATACTTCCTACTCAGATGAGAGGATGGGTGAATATGCAGAAAGATTGAGAAGAGGAAATAGTTTGTGTGGCTGGGGGGACCGTGAAGGGTGCATAAGAAATGGTTTCAAACTTTTCAGTAAAGGATGCTTGGAGTCTACAAAGAAGTGGTTAGAGGGTTTGAGAATAAAAATTATTTTTAGTAGACTGGCAGAATTTATTAGGGGCCGCATATAGTTCAGATACATAAAATGAGAGGTGGGGGCAAAAACGGCATCCATAGATGACTAAAAGTGAAGATTTCATAACATATTACAGATGGGGTGCCTGGGTGGCTCAATGGGTTAAAGCCTCTGCCTTTGGCTCAGGTCATGATCTCAGGGTCCTGGGATCGAGCCCCGCATTGGGCTCTCTGCTCAGCAGGGAGCCTGCTTCCTCCTCTCTCTCTGCCTCTCTGCCTACTTGTGATCTCTGTCGGTCAAATAAATAAATAAATAAAATCTTAAAAAAACAACAACCATATTACAGATGGGCTTGTGCAATTGTTATTCATATACAAATATAGTCCAATTCACACTACATTTTCTTTCAATAGCAAAATCATTAATTTGGATTTAAAGAATGATTTCAGACAATGAGAAAAAGAGAATATGATCACAGAATCGCTTTTTATTATTACTATTATTTTTAAAGATTTTATGTATTTGACACAGAGACCGTACAAGCAGGGGGAGCAGCAGGGAGAGGGGAAAGCAGACTTCCTGCATAGCAGGGCGCCAGATGTGGGACTTGATCCCAAGACCCTGAGATCATAACCAGAGCCAAAGGCAGCCGCTTAACCAACTGGGCCACCCAGGTGCCCACTTTTTATTATTTTTTAGAGGATTTTATTTTTAAGTAATCCCTACACCCAAGGGCTGAACTCACAATGCAGAGATCAAGAGTCCTGCATGCCCTGCTGTGTGATCCAGCCAGGTGCCCCACGGGACTCACTTTTTAAATTTGTAGACATAGTAACTGTGATTGTTGTAACTTGTTTGGAACTGTGTAAACCATTCTGCAGCAATTAGAAGTTAATGAGACAGATCACAGGATTAAAAGGATTAGAAAATGTTGCTTGAGGAATAATTCACAGATGAGAGTTTAGAAAAAGGAAAGACAGGAGTCTTTCTTTTGTACAGGACTGAACGCTTCTTCAGGACAATGACCAGGAAAAAGGGAGGTCTTCTTAGTACAAGTAAAAGAAAACTGTCGAACAGAAAAATAGGTTTGAAGTGATTCAGCCTTTCCAGAAAAGTCAGTATCTTTGTCTGGCAGTGATCTCTATCATCATAACCTAAAAGTGCTAGAGACTGCATCGCAAATGGCTACATGGCATAAAACCTATGTTTACTGCCAATTAAGTCCAAAAGCTGTTATCTGAAAATTTTCGTTCTTTAATGAACCATTTCTTTAAGTATTCTCATTCATCCACGAGTAACAACCAGGTACGTCGATATATTGCAGGTGGGAGATAGTGGACGTGGGGAGGGGCAACTCTCAAGTTTGACTATTAGCAGCCGCGTCCCTCCAAAGCAGGAATGAATTCTACAGCTTGTGGCTTATCGGCCCAGGGACCGGTGGAGGCTGCGAGACGCAGGATAGAGGTAGTCGGCTAGAAGGTAGGCAAACGGAGTGTCTTGTGGCTCTTCACTCACGTGGAGGATGTCAAAGCCGAACACCCTGAAGTGTGCTAAAAACAGCCCCCCGCCCGCCCCAGACTCAATTCTACAAGCTCCTCCTGAACAGGTACCCGCCCAGGAGGAAGGATCTCACCCCAGACTTCATCCAGAGGAGATAAGCTACTCACTGTCGATGTCCTCTATGAGGCTGGCGGTGCCAGGCATATAGTTCATTTTGAGCTGAGATAAGGCTGCAGTGTACAGCGGCGGTGGGCCAGCGCGTCCAACACCTCCTTTCTCAGACCACAGTCGCCGCCTGAGCGGGACCGGGACAGGAACCCGGACCGGGAGCAGCACGTCTGCCCCGGCTTTCAGCAGCCGGGGCCTGCCGGAAACGCCTCCATATTATTCCCACCCACTTCCGGTATCACGTGCCCATCCTCAGGAAGAGGCGGGGCTGTCGTGCGGTCCCGGGACACCCATTCCCCATCCCTGATAAAAGGGGAAGAGGAATCTAGATTGACTAGATGGTAAGGAAAACGTGTTCTCCCTTTTAAGAAACACGGTGCTCCCGCGTGTCTTCTTGTTTCCCAGACCTCCGAGTCACGGAACTCCGTCTTTCAGCCGAAGGGGCGGGACTGGGCTTGGGATTGGCTGTTGTTGTCCGACCCCTTTCCCTGCTGTCCAGTTCCTTTCCTTGGCTGGCGCCTGCGCTGAGGGCTGGTCGTGGGGGGCGGGAAGCGCTACGGGGCAGTAGAGCCCATGTCGGCCTTGAGGCGCTCGGGCTACGGCCCCAGTGACGGTCCTTCGTATGGCCGCTTCTACGGGCCGGGAGGTGGAGATGTGCCCATGCACCCACCTCCGCCCTTGTATCCTCCTCGCCCCGAACCTCCCCAGCCTCCCATTTCCTGGCGGGTGCGCGGGGGCGGCCCTGCTGAGACCACCTGGCCGGGAGAAGGCGCAGGAGGCGATGGCTACTATGCCTCTGCGGGCGCCTGGTCAGAAACGGGTCGAGCTGGAGGAAACCACCAGGTAAGCTTTGCGCTATCTATCCCGGGGGGTTCCAATAAGGGGAGTGTTTGGAGGGTGAGGGCCATGGGGATTGATAAACCTCCAGAGTTCGTAATGGATCGGGTTTCATATTTGTTTTCCTTATGCGGGGTTGGAGAGACGGACTGGATTTGTGGCTGGAGGGGATATGCTTGTGTTCTCTTCGTGTCTCCTTTTCTGCTTCGACCCTAATAAATGGGTCTGTTACTATTAAAAAAGGAAGAAAGATCCTGCGCTGACTTGCTAAGCTAAGTAGCAAGCTGCGGAATCTCTCGCCTTGGATTAAGGTTGGGCTGGAGTGACCCGGCCAAGCTTTTTGAGCTCTAACAATTTATCCTGCGTGGCTCATATGGCCGGCTCTCCCCGAGAAGGGAGGTGGCTGCAGCCCCCGCTGTCACTCAGCAACCCCTCCCTACGGGAAGGAACCGAGAAGGAAGAGGAGGGATCGGGCATTTAGCCCTTTGCCCCTAATGCTCTGCCCAGGATTGAATCACCAATGCTCACCTTTACTTGGATTGTTAAATTACGTTGCGGCTGCAACGTAATTGTCATTACAGCCTCCCTATTTTATGATTTAATAGTTGGCTCTGAGAGGTTAACTCACTTGGTCAGCAGAGATACCCCTGGCTTTTTGAAGGTCCACCTTTATTGCCACTTCGTTTTTTAGGAAAGACCTACATTAGTGTCTGTTTTTGCGAACTGAAAGAAATCTGAAGAGGAGTTTTTCTTTTAGTAAAAAGGTGAAAAGCGAAAATAGCTTCAGCGTTTGCTTTGCAGCAAGCAGTTGTAGAGGCGGTGCGCAACTGGGCAGTGAGAGTGGCGCCGCCACGCTCCTTCCCTGGGTACTGCGCTCAGCATCTCAGCATCACAGTGCTTTGAACTGTGTCTGTGAGCCTCGGCGCTTTATTTATTTTGTGCTTCCATTGGCAAGATATGTCCTAAGGTAGCAGAAAAGTCTAAGGAAGATTATTTTGGAGGCCTGGGAATGCTAAAACATTTCACATGAAAATTAATGGTAATTGCTTTTTTCCTTTTATGCCATTTTGGCTTACAAAAGATTTCATAGGGGAATGTTTTGCTTTCAGATAGCAGGGGAAACCTGTACACTTGGACTTACAACATTTTATTTCTTGACTTCCTGCCAGAGCTGTACTTTTCTTTTGTTAATTCAATGTTCCGAGTAGTGAATTATTATACAATCGAAGTGGGGGGGGGGCATACCTCTCTTTCCGTTCAGCAATTTTAATATCCTCATGGGTTGAAAATGTAGTAGGGAGATACCCATATACATTGCTGATGGGGATGTAAAATGGTTCAGTGCTTTGGAAGATAGTTTGGCAGTTCCTTAGAACGTTACACACACACAAACACACACACAAATATAACCCTTCTTCATAATTAATCTCTAACTACATGTAATATACTAGCTCTGTGTTGAGTTAGTATATTACTCAGCAAGTTTGCTTTTAGATATGTACCCAAGAGAACCAAAACATGTCTACATAAAAACTTGCATGTTTTTATGAACAAGCATGTTCATGGCAACATTGTTCAAAGTAGCCAAAAAAGTGGAAATAACCCAAATGGCCATCAGTTGATGAATAGATAAAATATGGTACATTGATGCAATGAAATTATTTAGCTGTAGGAAGGAAATGAAGTATTGAAACATTCTACAAAATGGATGAACCTTGAAAACATCATGCTACATGAACAAAGATAGAAAGATCCCATACTGTATGAGTCCATTTATGTGAAATGTCCAGAATAGTGGTTGCCAGGGGCTGGGGGACTGGGGACTTTGAGATGATGGTAAAGTGTATGGGGTTTGTTTTTGGGGTGATGAGAATATTCTGGAATTAGATAGTGATGATGATTGCACAACTTTGAATGTACTGAAAACCTTTGAATTGTACACTTTAAAGGGGTGGTTTTGGGGCACCTGGGTTGCTCAGTCAGTTAGGTGTCTGACTCTTGATTTCAGCTCAGGTTCTGTTCTCAGGATCCTGAGATCGAGCCCCACCTCAGACTCTGCTCTCAGTGTGGAGTCTGCATGTCCCTCTCCCTCTGCTCCTCCCCCTGCTCGCACTCTCGTCTCTCTCTTTCAAATGAATAAATAAAAATAAAATCTAAAAAAAAAAAAGGGATGGGTTTTATGCTAGGATAGTCTTTTAAACTATCTTTAAACATATCTTTTAAACAATTATATGAGAAACAACATGTATTGAGAGATTAATTGTGAAGAAGGGTTATATTTGTGTGTGTAAATCTGGAATAACTGGGCTGTGGAACTTTTATTCCATGGTAGATTAGAGTGACAAAATGCTTGGCCTATAAGTAGGCAAACTATACCAAAGATCAATGGGAGGGAAAGAGGAAAGGAATGATATACTGATGTCTTTTACTTGGACTTGCAGTATTCTTAAAACAAGAGTGTGTTTTCTGGGCAAGATTAGAGAAGTTAAGATTTTAGACTCCTGTAGGGTGTTGTAAAATATGGTTAGAGTATAGGTGTGCACATTGTGTGGGTGGGTGGTGGTGCTGGAGTAGGAGTGATTGGAGATAAAGCTGGAATGTGTTACGAGCATTTGTAAACCATTTCAAGATTTTATCTTTCAGGTTAGTGTTTCTGAAACTTGAAAAGTATAGGATGGCAATTTCTTATGCAGCAATAGAAAATTAATATAAAAGGTATGCATGTCACAAATGTGTTTTCCAAATTCGTTGTCTTCTAGCTTCATATGGTTTTGACATATAATAGATTTGACATTTTTATATAATTAAATGTGTCAAACTAAAAAAAAAAAAAAAAAAAAAAAAAAAGCATAGGAGATTTTTAGAACCTTACTACCCAAAAAGTGTGGTCCTTGGACCAGAAACTTCAGTGTGCACTGGAAGTTGTTTGAAATGCAGAATCTCTCCTGCTCAGACTTAATGCTTCAGTTGAGTAAGATCCCAGGTGACTCATCTGCATGTTCATGTTTGAGAAACTCTGCTCTGTAGAACTGAATCGATTAAGGTGAAATTGCTCTGAACCACTACGAAGACTTAACTCTATGTTAACATATTTAAACATGGCAGGGGAAGAAAATGGAAATCTAACTCTCCCTGTTTTCTTTCTTTTCTTACCCTGTTAGCTATACTCACAGCACCGTACTTTGGTCCCTCAATTAGCAGCATCTGCATCACTTAGGAGCTTGTTGGAAACCATGTGTATCAGGCCCTGTTCCTGCCCTCCAAAATCAGAATGTATATTTTAACAAGATTTAACAGTGCATGTTTAACAAGATCTCTAAGTGATCTACATGTTAACCACAAAAGTGCAAATAATAGCCGGCAGGGATCATTGGGGGCCATCTTGGATGATTACAGTGGGAAGGACTGGGGAAAAAGAGAGCTCAGTTATGCTCAGAATAGTTCAGAAGAGAGGTAAAGGCAAGCATTTGAACAATGTCTGAATATATACAGGTTTTTTTTCAACATTTTACTATAAAAATTTTCAAGCATATAGAACAGTTGAAAGAACTACACAGTGAATACCTGTATAGCTACCACCTAAATTGTGTAATTAGCATTTATTATATTTGCTTCATCACATCTATCTTACTTTTTTTTTTTACATCTTTTTTAAGTTAATTTTTTTGTTTTTTACATTAATCTGTATACCCAATGTGGGGCTGAAACTCACACCACCAAGATCAAGAAGTCACATGCTCTTCCAACTGAACCAGCCATACACCCTTATCTGTCTTACTTTCTGAATGCATTTCAAAACAAGCTGCTTAGATTTGAAAGACATTTTTAAAGGTATATATCAGTTGGAAGTGAGGGAAGCCAGAGAAACATAAGGTTTTAGTATTTCCTAGGAATAAATGTTTCATAATAATAAATAATAATAAATGTTTCATAATAATAAAAAGGAAGAGGAACAGGTTTTTATGGGAAGATGTAATTTAGTTTTGTACCAGAAGAACTAGTGATTGGTTAATAGAGGAACTTAAAAAGATAGAAATACTTGGTAAGGATTTATATACTATCTTTATTTCATTTCTGTTAGAAGGCAGTTACTCACTGTGGTCACTATGTGCCAAGCTCTGGATGGAAAGTATGTGATTGATTAGAGAGAAGTTTGTGATTTTTCTCTTTTTGTTTTTTGATGCCAAATTTTAGTCTGTGGTATCTGGGAGTTGTCGTCTATAGGAACAAAACAAGAGATTGAGGTCAGATGGGTGATGGGAGATGGAGATAGTGATTTGAGAGTCATCAAATATAAGTGTATGTGAATTATCAAACTGGGTAATGTTCCCACAGGAGATCTTTGAGAGTCTATCAGAGGTGACAAAGAAAGAGGATTCAGAAGGAAACAATAAGAGAGAATACTTGGAAAGATAGTAGGGAAATCAGGAAAGTCATGCAATACAAACCAACCAAGGACACAGTTATTTTGAACGTAAGTGATACGAGAACTGAAAAGACGCTGTTGGATTTGGCAGTTGAAAGGGTCTTGTTGATTTTCGTTTTGAGAGTTTAAAATAGTGGGAGGTTTGGGTGCCAAGACAACCAGTATAAACCATACTTCCAGAAGTTAGTAAATGAGAAATTGGTTACTTGACTGTGAACCAGGATTGGGGGAAGAATTTTTTGGATTAGATGATTTGAATATGTTTGTAAGCAGAAGAGAGTAAGAAGAAAGATGGGAACAAAATGATGGAATGTCGCTTGTGGAGAGAGGGACGAAGTGAGGAAGAGCTGGCAAACCTTTTTCCAATTTAGAGCTGGGGGAATCATTTTGGAGGTGGAGGGGAGGGACATTGAAGGAATTTATAACTCTTTTTTTTTTAAGATTTTTTTAATTTATTTGACAGATCACAAGTAGGCAGAGAGGCAGGCAGAGAGAGACAGGAGGAGGAGGCAGGCTCCCTGCTGAGCAGAGCCCAATGCGGGACTCGATCCCAGGACCCTGAGATCATGACCTGAGCCGAAGGCAGAGGCTTTAACCACTGAGCCACCCAGGTGCCCAGGAGTTTATAACTCTTGGTGTCCTTGGCAAAGTAGGAGGCTAGGTCATCTGAGAGGAGAGGAAGTGGAATAGCGTAAACTGGGAACTTGATATGATAAATGTTTTGAAACTAGTGCTGGGGGAAGTGGGAAATTGTAAAGAAGCATGGGAAAGACCCAAATGAGACTGAAAATAAAAACTTGGGCTGGGGGCACTTGGGTGACTCAGTGGGTTAAGCCTCTGCCTTCAGCTCAGGTCATTATCTTAGGGTCCTGGGATCGATCCCCGAGGTTCTCTGCTCAGCAGGGAGCCTGCTTCCCCCTCTCTCTCTGCCTGCCTCTCTGCCTACTTGTGATCTCTCTCTCTGTCAAATAAATAAGATCTTTAAAAAAACAAAACAAAACAAAAAACTTGGGCTGATTGTCAACCTAGGACATAAAGTGCTTTTGTAGTGATTTGGGCATTATAGCTAAAAATAATTTTTAATGTATTTTTCCAATAATTTTTGTCTAATTCTTATGAACAAGGTAAACAAATTTGTAAATGGAATTTAGTAGCAGCACTAGTCAGATTCCTCTGCTGTTAGATTTATTTGGGTTAGGGTTATTCTTTGGAGTTATGTTCTTGAGTTACTTTGTAGATTTAATCATGTATGTACTTCCACAAAACTAGTTCTAAGGTATATATGAGAGAAGTTGACTCCAGCCTTCATTTGAGATTTAGGTATTTCTTCTCAAAAAGGAAGTAGATGAATTTGTTATCTTCTTGCATAATTTTGATCAAATTTCCAGTGCAACAAGAACTTAAATTCACATTAATTACTGCTTCTTGTGAAAACCTTTTCTCATCTTTGTCTGCTTTACATCACCTTTTAGCACCTTTGTCTAGTTTCAGACAACAAATAAAAAGTTTGGAAAGAGTTCAGCACGTGATAACATTGGCAACTTGGTTTATAAAACAGAGTCAACTTCAGATAGCTTCCTGTGAAACCAAATGCTGTTTCATAGAATTATGTCATTCATGTTAGGAGAGCCTTGAGCTGTAGACTTTCATTGTACTGGGGATATTTTTAGATTGTTCCATTTTGTCCAAAGGAGAGGAAAAAAAGAATCGAAGACAATCTTTTTATTAAGACTTAATAAAATTAATAATTACTGCCACTTCATTGAAGACATTCTCCCACCCAAGTACTAAGCAGTCCCAGCCCTGCTTACCTTCTGAGATCAGACGAGATCTGGCGTGTTCAGGGTGGTATGGCTGTAGACAACAATCTGTTTTTCATTTTTAAAAATTATGATATATTTACATTTTGTAAATTGTATCTTTTTAAAGGTATAGTTCTCTGAGTTTTGACAAATGCATATAGTCATTAACCACTACCATAATCAAGGTATAGATAATGACCCATCTTTTAAAAAAAAGATTCCTAGGATAAGATGGAAGATAACATTTTCATTCATTTCTAAACCCTATTAAAATTACAGAAAAGTAACTGTCATTTGTTGTTTAAAGTATCATCTCATTTGCATAATGTGTATATATGTATGTATACACATATAAATTGTATTCTGTATTTTGAGTGAGTTTCAATCAGTAACAGTCCTTTTTATTGCTTAAATGATTTCATATGTGAATGGGCGTTCCTTCTTGGCTTCTGAGTCCTTTTGACATAACCCATTGATTTTTGACAGCTTCCTTGATTTCTGGTACAAGATGTGCCAGGCTTATTTTGTGTATATTCTGTCCCAGACATATAATCACCCATTCCTTTAAGAAAACCTTTTTTTTTTTTTTAAATGGAAGATTATATTTAGAAGCATATGTCAGGATCCAGACAGGAAAACAGAGCCTATTCTAGTTCTTTTAAAAGAGAGATTCGGGGGTACCTGGGAGGCTCAGTCAGTTAAGCATCTGACTCTTGATTTTAGCTCAGGTCATGATCTCAGGGTCCTGGGATCGAACACACATCAAGCTCTGTGCTCAATGGGGAGCCTGCTTCTCCCCCACCCTCCACCCCCTGCCCCACCAAAATAAATAAATAAATCCCTTAAAAAATAAATAAAAGAATTTGTTTTAGGAAATTAGTGAAATGAACACTGGAGATCTCAAAAGGCAAAAAGAGAAAGTGGAAGTACCACAGAAAGGGGATAACTAGGAAACATCTATAGTTCCTAGGGCTGGGAAGTAAAGAGAAGAGGTTGGGCTATTAAAACCTGCAAACTTGGGAGAATGGCCTGGTGGAGCTTGAACCGAGGAGAAAGTGCTTTCTAGCTGGCACAGGTCTCTCTGAGGGAATTCCAGAAAACCAGAAGAATCTGGTGATTGCCACTAACTGCCACCCCCAGGTTGAAGGGTGTAGTTAGGCTGACAATGACAGAAACAGCAAATAAGCAAACTGGAAGGAGTCTGGAAGTCCCTTCTCTCCTCCTCTAACCTAGTGCCTCCGATTGGCAGAACTGAAGAGTAAGCAAGCCTCAAAGGAGAAATGTTTGGACTGCCAATCCTGCATGACAGAGCCAGTTATGAAATGCTGTGTTTAGAGTTGAGAGATAGTAGTTTCATAAGTCATAGAGAAGTTAAATTTGAGTGCTAGATATACTGATTGAGGTTGTGTTACCACTGCTTCTAGACCTTTCAATGGACAGTTAATGAAATAGGTTTTTTAAATTAAAAACATTTTCTTAAGATTTTATTTTTAAGTAATTTCTACTCAGTTTGGGGCTTGAGCTTACAACCCCGAGATCAAGAGTTGCATGCTCGGGGCACTTGGGTGGCTTAGTAGTTAGGCATCTGCCTTTGGCTCGGGTCATGATCCCAGGGTCCTGGGATCGAGCCCCACATCGGGCTCCCCGCTCTGCGGGAAGCCTGCTTCTCCCTTTCCCCCACCCCCTGCTTGTGTTCCCTCTCTCGCTGTGTCTCTCTCTGTCAAATAAATAAATAAAATCTTAAAAAAAAAAAAGTTGCATGCTCTGCTGACTGAGCCAGCCAGGTGCCCTGAAATAGGTTTTTGTTTGTTTGTTTGTTTGTTTGTTTTCAGATAGAAAAAGAAATGAGTTCATATTTATATTAATTCGAATTTAACATTACAGATTATTTTTACTTCTTTGATTGTATTTATTACTTTTCTCTTGTATAGAATATCTTGGTTACTAAAAGTGTTAGGATAATTACAAATACTTGCACAATCCTACAGTAATATATACAACAAGGCCAAAATAATGCCAGGTTCTAGTTCTGGCATGACAGCATAAGGAGCTCTGTGGACCCAGTCCCCAGTGAAACTGGTGAAAATTATTTTTAAAAAACAACCTGTTGAAGTCTCTGTAAATGGTTTTAGGGTATATAGCAAATTAATAAATATTTATTCTATAAAGTTACTCAAACTCAGTGAGAACAGTGAGAGTCTGTGCTAAGACCTGCTCCATTTCTCCCTTCTCTCAGAGCAGTGAGACAAACTCCATTCCAGACTGCTGTAGCCAAGAAAACAGGGCTCCCTCTTCTCCCAGCTCCCAGTCAGAGGGTTATCATCCTGGGAGAGGCAGCGCATCAACATTTCTCATCTTGCCCCCAGCTATTGTTGATGAGATCACATTCCAGGCAAGAGTGGTTAAGTAATGCTGGTTCCCTTCTCTGCCCGGTACCTACTTGGGAATGGAGGCTTTACTTTGGGCAGGGCACTGTGGAGAATACTAGAGTTCTGATCACCCTTACTCCGCCTTATAAGGCAAGCTGAGACGCCCTGAGGCTACTGCCCTTTCTTCCACAGGTGCTCAGCTCTTAGAGCAGGCTGTATCTTAGAGAAGCATACTATTGTCCCCAACACAGCTGCAGAGGGTGGCTCAGACATTTTATCTGGAGGCAGAAGCAGGTGGTAAAACATGTAGCTCCTGATCTTTTCCCAAAGGAGTTGTCTTTATTTGCAACAGAGTGTGGTGTGGAGAAGTTGAAGCCTAAGGATGTTCTCAAACTGTGGCGATTGTTGTGAAAGGCAACTGGGAGGAGATTAGTAGATTCATTAGACATCTGGTCTAAACTGTAGACCGCCTAGTTTGCTAGAGAGAACCAGGGAAAGAGATAGCTGGGAGAAGCCCTTTGGGGCTAGAACAGTTCTTAAACACTGCCTTTGAGACCTGTCTCTTTCCAAATTTTGGTTGGATCAGTTTGTGGAACAATTTTTATCCCAGGGTGTGGAGCTTTAACAGCTAGATGTGGTGAAGGGAAGAAATACACACACATACATACACTCATTAAAGAAATTAAAATGTTACCGTAGAAAATGTCCACTTAAGGCAAAAGAAAGCGGTAAAAGGAGAATAGAGGAACAAAAACAGATAAGAGATAAAGAAAACAAAAAAGATCCAACTATATGCTGTTGTGAGATAATAGAAAAAATATACGTATTGGTCTCTGTCCTGGGCTTCAGGCACATAGCTCCTGAAACCCTTGTAAATTCTGAATGAAAAGAGCACTAGGAGTATTTTTGTTCTAATATTTAGTCTGTGACCCCAGTTCCTGACACGGGGCTCCTAAACCCATTGGAATTTCCTGGGTGATACAACTATTTTTTGTTCTAATGAGGTATCTCTGGGTGTTCTCTTGGATGGCTCCTGGATGGGGCTGGTCACCAGAAAGGCCAGCCCATGATTAGATGTTTGGAGTTTTCAGTCTTGGTCCTCATTTTCCAGAGAAGGATTTTCCATAAAAATCCAAACACAGTGGGGTTTAGAGAGCTTCCAGTTTGGTGAACATATCCACGTTCTGGAAGGGTGGTGCACCTTGACTCAATGGGGACAGAAGCTTCTGCACTTGGGGTTCTCCCAGACCTTGCCTGCCCTAATGTATCTCTTTCATCTGGCTGTTCATCTGTATCTTTTATCATATCCTTTAATAAACTGGTAATCGTAAATATTTCCCTGAGCTGTGTGAGATGTACTAGCAAATAATCAAGGGGAAAGAGTCATGGAACCCTACGCTTTGTAGCCTAGTGAGACATAAATTGTGGGTAACCTGGAGACCACGGGAACTGTTCCTTGCAGTTGGTGTCTGAAGCGGTGGGGGCACTCTCATGGGACTGAGCCACTAACTTGTGGGATCTGATGCTATTTACAGGTAGATAGTTTAATTGTAGGACAGCCAGCTGGTGTTGCAGAATTGCTTGGCATGGGGAAAAAAATCTCACATCTGGTATCAGAAGTGTTGTGAATGTGGTAATAGCAGGGGAGTAAAGGAAAAACATAGGAGCAGCAGGTTTTTCTTTCTCAGCTGTCTGTGGGAGATACACTTCAGATTTAAAGATACAAATGGCTTAAAAGTAAAAAGAGGAAAAAGAAATATGCAAACAGTAACTAGAAGAAAACTGTAGTGGCTATACAGTATCCAACAAGTAAACTTTAAAACAAAAGGTGTTACTTTGGATAAAGTGGGACATGATAAAAAGGGCGATCTATTAGGAAGATGTAATAACTATAAAAATATCTACCTAATAATAAAATACCAAAATAAATTAAGGAAAAACTTAAATAAAAGGAGAAAATAGTTCAATAATAATAAAGATTTCAATACTTCATTTTCAGTAGTGGGTAGAACAACTAGGTGTAAGATTAACAAGGAAAGAGAATATGTGAATAACCCTGTGAACCAATTAGACCTAACAGACATCTACAGAACACTCCACCCAACAATAGACTCTACATTCTTCTCAAGTACCCATGGAACAGTCTCAAGATAAACCATATGCTAGCTATAAAACATTAATATGCAAAGACAGAAATAATACAAAGTATGTTCTCCAACCATAATGTAAAGACATTGGATTTTAATAGCAGGAAAGACCTTGGGAAACTCACGTCTATGTGGAATTAAATAAAACACTCTTTTAATATTTTATAAAGATTTTATTTTTAAGTAATCTCTATATGCAACATGAGGCTCAAACTTACAACCCCAAGATCAAGAGTTGCACGCTCTGCCAATGAAGCCAGTCACGTGTCCTTTTAATAAAACACTCCTAAATAACCAGCAGGTCAAAGAAGAAATCAAGGGGTACCTGGATGGCTCAGTGGGTTAAAACCTCTGCTTTTGGCTCGGGTCATGATCCCAGTGTCCTGGGATGGAGTCCCACATCAGGCTCTCTGCTCAGCAGGGAGCCTGCTTCCTCCTCTCTGCCTGTCTCTCTGCCTGCTTGTGATCTCTGTCAAATAAATAAATAAAGTCTTTTTTTAAAAAAGAAGGAATCAAAAGGGAAACTAAAAAATACTTTGAGATAAAAGAAAATGAAGATACAGTATGCCGAAACTCTTAAGATAGAGCTAGTACTGCTTGGAAGGAAACTTATAGCTATAAATGCCTATATTAAGAAAGAATAATGATTTCAGGGCCCCCGGGTAGCTCAGTTGGTTAAGTGCCTGACCCTTAGTTTTGACTCATGATCTCAGGGTGGTGAGATTGAGCCCCACTCATGTGGGCTCAGTGTGGAGTCTGCTAGTCCTTCTCCCTCTGCTCCCCCCATCCCAATAAAGAAATAAAATCTTAAAAAAAAAAAAAAAAAGAAAAAGAATAATGATTTCAAATCCATAGCCTAAGCTTCCATCTTGACACTGAAAAAAGAAGAGCAAAGGAAAACTCAAGCAAGCAGAAGGGAGGAAATAGTAAAAATAAGAGTGGTGGGGCACCTGGCTGGCATCTGGAAGGGTAGAAATTAATGTAGGAGAGAACAGAAAAACAGTAGAGGAAATTAATGCAGGGATCCTTGAAGACTCTTTAGCTAGATGGACTCTGGAGAAAAGAGGGAGCGATTACTAGAATCAGAAATGAAAGAGGGAACATTACTATGGATCTTACAGAAATAAGATGATAATGGAATACTGTGGATGATTATATGCTAATAAATTAGATAACTTAGGAGAAGTTGGACAGATTTCTAGAAAGATACAAAATACCAAAACTAACTCAAGAAAGAAATAGGAGATCTGAATAGACCTATAACAAATAAAGAAATTGAATTGGTAATAAACAAAACAAAACCAAAACTACCCACAAAGAAAGTCTGAGCGCAGGTGGGCTACTAAATTCTACCAAACATTTAAAGAACTGATACACCAATTCTTCACAAATACTTCTTCTAAAAAAAAAAAAAAAAAAGGGTTTTATTTATTCATTTGACAGAGAGCACAAAGAAGGGGAGCAGTGGAGGGAGAAGGAGAGGCAGGCGTTCTGCGCAGAGCCCAATGTGGAGCTTGATCCCAGGACTCTGGGATCATTACCTGAGCTGAAGGCAGACACCCAACTGACTGAGCCACCCAGCCATCCCTTTTTTTTTTTTTTTTTTTTAAGATTTTTATTTATTTGTCAGAGAGAGGCCAGAAGCATAGAGAGCTGCAGGCAGAACAGGCAGAGCAGGCAGAGGAAGAAGCAGGCTCCCTGCTGATCAAGGAGCCCGATGTGGGATTCAGTCCCAGCACCCTGGGATCATGACCTGGGCCGAAGGCAGATGCTTAACCAACTGAGCCAGCCACCCGGGCGTTTCCCTCCCCCACCACTTTTTTTTTTTTTTTTTAAGTAGGATTTTATTTTTATTTGTTTGAGAGAGAGAGATAGAAGGTGAGAGACCATGAGCAGGGAAGAGAGGGAGAAGCAGACTCCCTGCTGAGCAGGAAACTGATGCCAGACTTGATCCCAGAACTCTGGGATCATGATATGAGCTATAGGCAGATGCTTAACCGACTGAGCCACCCAGGTGCCCGTAGAGTAGCCTTTTTTTTTTTTTTTTTAAAGATTTTATTTATTTATTTGAGAGAGAGCACAGAGGGAGCATGAGAGGGAGAAGCAGCCTCCACGCTGAGTGGAGAGACTGATGTGGGGCTTGATCTCAGGGCTTTGACACCAGTACCTGGGCTGAAGGCAGACACTTAACCTACTGAGCCATCCAGGTGCCCCACAAGTATTTCCAAGAAATAGAGAACAGTTCTAAACTCATTCTGTGAAGCCATTTATTACCCTGATACCAAAACCAGACAAAGACCTCACAAAAAAAGAAAATGGGCCAATATCTCTCATGAATATGGATGCACATGTCCTCAAAACAAAAACAAAAACAAAAAAAAGTAAACTAAATCCAGCAACATATAAAAAGAATTGTATACCATGATCAAGTGGGATTGATCCCAAGAATGCAAAGTTGGTTTAACATCTAAAAATCAATGTAATTTACCATATAAGTCAAAAAATAAAACCTCTATGATTATTTCAGTAGATGTAGAAAAAGCATTTGACAAAGTCCAACACTCTTTCTTGATAAAAATCCCTCTAGGAATGCAAGGAAATTTCTCCAATCTGATAAAGGGCATCTATAAAACACGCACAGCCAGCCACATATTTATGTAAGACCGGATGCTTTTCCCTAAGATCAGGAAAAAGACCAGGATATCTTCCCTTGCCACTACTAGTCAACATTGTCTGGAAGTTCTTGCTAGGGCAATTGGGCAAGAAAAAGACATATGTAACCTATGTCTATATGGAATAGAATTGAGAGTCCAGAAATAAATTCATGTGTCTGTGGTCAAGTGATTTTTGGCAAAGATGCCAAGACCATATAATAAAGGGACAGAATAGTCTACAGCACAAAATACAATACCATGACAACTAGATAGCCGTATACAATCGATAAAGTTGAACTCTCACACCATATGTAAGAGCTCAAAACGGCTCATAGACATAAATTGAAGAGCTAAAACTATGAAACTCTTAGAAGAAACAAGGAGTATATCTTCATTACTTTGGATTTGGCAGTGGTTATGTTACGTTTTTAGGGATTTAAAAATATGTCATTATTTTCTCTAATTATGCAAAATATTTACAAGACATATTTAAGGGAAGTCTACCTTGAGTCCCTGTCTCACAATGTTGTTTTTAACTTTTTTTTTTTTAAGATTTTATTTATTTATTTGAGAGAGAGTGAGAGAGCACAAGCAGGGGAAGCTGCAGGCAAAGGGAGAGAGAGAAGCAGGCTTCCTGCTAAGCAAGGAGAATGATGTGGGGCTCGATCCCAGGACCATAGGATCATGACCTTAGCCTAAGGCAGATGCTTAACCAACTGAGCCACCCAAGCACCCCATTTTTTAACTTTTTAAAAAAGAACTTTTTATATGATAAACTTTTAATGATATGTAAAAGTAGGGAGACTAGTATAATAAAACTCCCAGATAACTATCACTCACCTTCAGCAATTACTGGGTAGGTTATTGTTAATCTTATTGATTTATATGGTAGTATTTAAATACTTATTTAGGAGAGTCTTAAGGGCAGGTTTGTGTTGTAATGGGGATTAGCTACTTGTCTAGGAGAAGTAGAGAAAAGACTGTAAGTACAGGAATGAAATTCTTTAGAAGGTAAGAGGTCATGTTGTCCACAGCTATGTGGAGGGATTGGTCATTATTTAATAGGGCCAAAGGCACTTCATGCTTTCTGGGAAGACAAAGGCAAATAGGGTGCCTTTGATTTAGTAAGTTGGAAGATGGAGTTTCTGTCTGATTGCTTCTCCTCTTTTTTTTCCCCCCTAAGTGAAATATGTGATAAAGTTGTCAGTTGAAAAATGAGGGGTAGACTAAAAGAATATTGGAGATCTGGGGGTAGGGGTAAGAGTGAAATAGTTGTTCTGGAGAGTGAGAGGACCATCCATCCTAAGGAAGTGTTACAGTTGCTAGGCAGTGCTGTGTCTACTTGAGATTTGTGGTCTCTAATTGAGAAAGAAACCAGAGGGCTCTAGTGTTTCTCTCCACCAGTATTTAGAGGAAGTGCAGATGGGAAGTCAGTGGGCAGTTGGGTTTAAATTGGGTTGGGTTTTTGCAGGGTGAGTGAATCGGAGGGAAGCAGTGGCAAGGGATTAGGTGTTGGAAAACTGAGTTAAGGAAGGAAGTGAGAACATGGGTGGGGTGAGGGATAGTAGGGTGAAGAAGTAGTGAAAATGTGGAGTACCAAGGAGAGTCAGTCAGTAGCAGAGAACAGAAACCAGGGTAGTTCTAGGAGATTTAGGTATTCGTTCACCACTGCTGGGGTGAGTCAGCTTTTAATTTTTCATGTCTTCCTCTTGTCTTTTCATTTCTACTACTCAAGATTCAGATTCTTGGTAGGGAGAAATCAGTTAGTCAAATGTTTACCCTTTAACCAGGGAAAGGAAGGGAGGTCATTAACTGGGGGCATCTACCTGCTTGAGAAATTTAATGAAGATCTGAAGTTCGCCTGTAAAATTTTTTAAAACTTACTATTCTTTAGTTTCTATATTATGTAAAGGAGATGTTACTTGCCCAACTTGTATAATATTATATGGAATAATTATGTGCTTTGAAAACAAAGCAGTATGAAACTGATAAGTAGTCCAATTAAGCTCTAGATGGTGATAAACTCTCAGTGATTACAACTGCCAATGAATTTCTTTAGGAAACAGTTTGAAGGTTTTGTTTAAGCTTAAAACTAAAACTAAAAGTTCAAAGCAAAATAACTTACAGGATAACAAATGTATACATTAAACTAGACTCTAAAAAGTTTTGA
Organism: Enhydra lutris kenyoni; assembly: GCF_002288905.1. NCBI lineage: Eukaryota > Metazoa > Chordata > Mammalia > Carnivora > Mustelidae > Enhydra > Enhydra lutris. The sequence goes on from NW_019154095.1 coordinate 35,000,393, forward strand.
GTAGGGGCACCTGGGTGGCTCAGTCATTAAGCATCTGCCTTCTGCTCAGGTCATGATCCCAGGGTCCTGGGATCAAGTCCCGCATCCGGCTCCCTGCTCAGCAGGAAGCCTGCTTCTCCCTCTTCCACTCTCCCTGCTTGTATTCCCTCTCTCACTGTCTCTCTCTCTCTCTGTGTCAAATAAATAAAAAACCTTAAAAAAAAAAAGTTTTGAGTTGATCTAGTCTCTTGGAGTTTATTGGCTTATTGCAAATCATTGCATTAACTCTTGAGTTGGAGTGCAAACCTGTAGAGATTAGCATTATAGCTAGATTTTCTTCTTGGAGTGGTAATTGTTCTTTACCAATTCCTGATACTTGGGTTAGTTGTAGGCTGCCAGCAGAAACATAGCCATAAACAGAAAGTAAAGGAATATGAAAAAACTAGTGTGACATGGGGCGCCTGAATGGCTTAGTCGCTTGAGCAGCTGACTGCTTTTGGCTCAGGTCATGATCCCAGGGTCCTGGGATTGAGCCCAGTGTTGGGCTCCCTGCTCAGTGGGGAGCCTGCTTCTCCCTTTCCCTTTGTCTCCTGGCTCATGCTCTCATTCTCTATCTCAAATAAATAAATAAAATTAAAAAAAAAAAAAACCCAAAACTAGTGTGACAGGCAAAAGCATATTGGAGATTTATGAGTTTGAAGTAAAGTTTAGTAGTGATATTTTCAAGCTCCCAAGTTGTTGAAATAGGCAAGTATTGCTCTTAACAGTGGCAAAGAACTATAATCTTGTTGCACGAATTAAACTGGTAGTGATGGGGTTGGTGATTGGAGAGAGATAAAGAAATCCAGGTATTGGGGCGCCTGGGTGGTGCAGTGGGTTAAGCCTCTGCCTTTGGCTCAGGTCAGGATCAAGCCCCGCATCGGGCTCTCTGCTCGTCGGGGAGTCTGCTTCCCCCTCTCTCTCCCTGCCTGCCTCTCTGCCTATTTGTGATCTCTCTCTCTCTGTCAAATAAATAAATAAAATCTTTAAAAAAAAAAAAAAAAGAAAAGAACGTTGTTTGTGTTTCTAAGTATATTCTACTGTATCTCCTTAAAAAAAAAAAAAGAAATCCAGGTATCTGGTTTTGCTAATTATGTTGGCATAGTAGAATTTTATATGTCATTTGGTATCATGATGTATAAGAACAGGCTTTTAGTACATAGTCAATAATTGCTTTTTTCTAGGGCATGTGATTTACCATATAGTATTTCTGGGTCAATTTGTTAATGAGAATTTAATAATGAGTGATTTTTATAGTAGGGTTCTATTGCTTTTTTTTTTTTAATAATTATAACTGCCTCTATCAACTTTTCTTTATGATACAAGAAATTATTAAAAGTGATTTTTTTTACCCCTTAGGACCAACCACCGTATTCTAGCTACAATTCTAACTATTGGAATTCTCCTGCACGACCTAGGTCTCCATACCCAAGTACATATCCTGTAAGACCGGAAATGCAAGGCCAGGTATGATCTAAAATTGACAGACTTCCTGAATTTTTTCTTTAAAGATTTAATTTGTTTTAGAGAGAGAGCAAGCACAAGCAGGGGGAAGAGTAGAAGGGAAGGGAGAGGGAGGGAGAAAGATTCTCAAGTAGGCTCAGGGTTGAGCTCAGAGCCTGACCTGGGGCTCGATCTCAGGACCCTGAGATCATGATCTGAGCTGAAACCAAGAGTTGGGCATTCAATCTACTGAGCCACCCAGGTGCCCCCTGAATTTTTTCTTAATGTATTGATTTATTTTCAATAATCTGTGAAAGATTATTTCAATAATCTGTGAGCATCTCTGAGGAGATTTCATAGCAGTGTGTGGAGTTTTGTTATTTAATAGACTCTCTTAATGTTTTTGGCTCAGAAGTAAGGAAATATCTAGGCAAATATATCTATAGCAAAGGTAGCTTGAGGAATAATAGATTATTTCTTAGGACCTGGAAACAATAAGCATACAATGTACTTACGTTTTTAAGTTTGACCTTTTTTTTGGAAATATAATTGACATGTAACATTATATTAGTTTCAGGTATATAATGTAATGATTTGATATTTGTATATATTGTGAGATCATAATTAAGTCTATTTAATATCTGTCACCACATATAGTTACGATTTTTCTCTTCTGATGAGAACGTTTATGATTTATCTTGTTAGGAACTTTCAAATATGCAATACAGTATTAACTATAGTCACTATGCTGTATATTACATCCTCTTGACTTACTTATTTTATAGCTAGAAGTTTGTACCTTTTGACCTCCTTCACCCATTTGTACCCCTAGCCCTGCCTCTAGCAACCATTAGTGTATTCTCTGAATGTAGGATTTTTTTAAGATTCCACATTTTTTAAGATTTTTTAAGATTTTAAGATTGTATGAGATTTGTCTTTCTCTGTCTGACTTATTTCCCTCTATGTTGTCGCAACTGCAAGAATTGTTTTTTTATGGTTGAATAATAGTAAATTGTTTATGTATACACAACATTTTATTTATTCATCTATCGATAGGCACTTAGGTTGCTTCCATGTCTTGGCTATTGTAAATAATGCTGCAGTGAACATGGGGATGCAGATGGATACCTTTTCGAGTTAGCGTTTTTGTTTTCTTTGGACGTATTTTAAGTAGTCGCATTGCTGGATCATTCTGTTTTTAATTTTTTGAGGAACCTCCAAACTGTTTTCTTTCCATAGTGGCTGTACCAATTTACATTACCACCAGCAGTGCAGAAGGGATTTTCTTCATATCCTCACCAACACTTGTTATTTCTTGTCTTTTCGATACGAGCCATCTTTACAAGTATGCGGTGATATCTTGATGTGGTTTGACTTACATTTCCCTGATAATAAGTGTTGTTGAGCACCTTTCATGTATCTGTTGGCTATCTGTATGTCTTTGGAAAAGTGTCTATTCAGGTTGTCTGCCTATGTTCTAGTAAGATTGTTTCTTTTTCTTTTTTTTTTTGCTATTGAGTTTTTTGAGTTCTTTACATATTTTAGATACTAGCTCCTTATCAAATATAGGATTTGAAAATATTTTCTTCCATTTAGTAGGTTGCCTTTTCATTCTGTTGGTGGTTTCTTTTGCTGTGCAGAAGTTTTTAGTTTGATGTAGTTTTCCTTGTTATTTTTATTTTTGTTCGTTTCCTTTTAGTGTCAAATAAATTGTACTCTTACGACAAATACTTAATTTTAAATACTACAAGTATACTGAAACAGTACAGAAAATTTGTCTTTTTATCCACTACCTAGCTTTGTCAGTTTTTCAGTTTGCTACATTTGTTTCAGATTTTTTTTTTTTTTTTGAGATTTTATTTATTTCTTTGACAGAGAGACACAGTGAGAGAAGGAACACAAGCAGGGGGAGTGGGAGAGGGAGAAGCAGGCTTCTCCCTGAACTGGGAGCCCGACGAGGAGCTTGATCCCAGGACCCTGGGATCATGACCTGAGCTAAAGGCAGGTGATTAAATAACTGAGCCACCAAAGGACCTGTGGTTTCAGATTTTTAAAAATAAGCAAAAAAAAAACCAAAAAAAAAAAAACACAGTTGAAGCCACATATAACACTTCTTTTATATTAATTTTTCTCCTATGTGTTTTTATGCTGGTACTCCTTGTATGTGCATTTACATAATATTATTTACCATGTTTTTAAACTTGGTATGAGTGGTTTCATACTAGCATTCTCCTGCAGCTTGCTTTTTTACTCAACATTGTTTTTCACTTTTTTGTTGTATCCATTTGAGGCAAGAACTTCCCTGGGGTATGGAATTTTGGGGTTTTTGTATGTATGCTTATTAAATATAGCCAAATTATTTTTCCACAATACCATTGTGGAAGTGAGGAATGTTTACAAAGTGACCCATAATCTGGCAACCTTAGTAAGGCAATAATTGTCAGAATTGCATATTTCCTTCCATTTTTTTCTGTCTAGAGTCTGTATTTCTATATGCAAATAATTTTTTTTTATTGTTTTTTTTAAAGATTTTATTTTTAAGTGATCTCTCCACCCCATTTGGGGCGCCAACTCACAACCCCAAGATCAAGAGTCGCACACTCTTCTGACTGAGCCAGCCAGGTGCCCCTGAAAATAATTTTTAAGAACATGATTGTAGTATATTCACATTTTTAAAAAAGTAAACTTTTGGGGTGCCTGGGTGGCTCAGTGGGTTAAAGCCTCTGCCTTCGGCTCGGATCAAGGTCTCAGGGTCCTGGATCGAGCCCCACATCAGGCTCTTCACTCAGCGGGGAGCATGCTTTCCCCTTCTTTCTCTGCCTGCCTCTCTGCCTACTTGTGATCTCTGTCAAATAAATAAATAAAATCTTAAAAAAAAAATAAAAATAAAAAAAAAAGTAAACTTTTTACCCAATGTGAGGCTTGAACTTACAACCCTACGATCAACAGTTGCATGCTCCACTGACTGAGCCAGCCAGGCGCCCCTGTAGTATATACAATTTTAAAGCAGCTACATTTAAAGCAGCTTTCAAAGATCTTGAATTTTATATACAGGTCAGAATTCTCTGTAAACTGATGTTCTCTGCAGAATTAAATTTTCAGATCACCATAAAGTATACTAATGTAATTCTCCTGATAGTTTTCAGGTAGTCAAATACTATATTCAAATTCTGTTCTAATTTTCTGGTGGTATGGAGCCTGAAATGATGAAAATAAGTTTCTTGATGGGGCTGAATAATTAATTCATTAAAAAAATCATGTTTGGGGCGTCTGGGTGGCTCAGTGGGTTAAGCCGCTGCCTTCGGCTCAGGTCATGATCTCAGGGTCCTGGGATCGAG